>NW_003852403.1:37509959-37531700 GCF_000181295.1 Otolemur garnettii
AAAAAAAAAAAAAAAAAAAAAAAAGTTACAGCAAACTAAGGTTAATATATTATTGAAGGAAGAAAAAATGTTTTAATAGGCTCGGCACCCAGAACACAGTGGTTACAGCTCTAGCCACAAACACCAAGGCTAGCAGGTTCCAACCCAGCCCAGGCCAACTAAGCAACAATAACTGCAACAGAAAAATAGCTGGGCATTGTGATGGGCACCTGTAGTCCCAGCTACTTGGGATGCTGAGGCAAGAGACTAGCTTAAGCCCAAGAGTTGTAGGTTGCTGTGAGCTGTGATGCCACCACACTCTACTGAGAGTGACATAGTGAGACTCTGTCTCAAAAAAAAAAATGTTTTAATAAATTTGGTGTAGCCTGAGTGTAAAGCATATAAAGTCTATAGCAGTGTACAATAATACCCTAGGCCTTCATAGTCATTCACCATTCACTTACTCACTCAGAGCATCTTCCACTCCTGCATGCTCCATTCATGGTTAAATGTTGTTTACAGGTACACTGTTTTTTATCTTTTAGTCAGTATTTTCACTGTACCTTTCCTATGTTTAGATACACAAATACTTGCCATTGTGTTACAGCTGCCTACAGTATTCAGTATAGTAACATACTGTACACGTTTGTAGCCCAGGAGCAATAGGTTATACTATATAGCCTAAGTGTATAGTAGGCTGTACCATCCAGGTTTGTGAAAGTACTCTGCAATGGTTGCACAACAATGAAATCACCTAATTATGCTTTTTTCACAGCACATCCCTGTTGCCATTAAGTAATGCATGACTATATCTTCTGCCCTTTTCCTCCTTCCTTCATGCTGTACTTTCTTGGCATTTACAGTTGGGTTGTGCTATCTCTCTCAGTCTTCTCTGCCAACTGACTTTAAATATTGAGTTCCTTGGGTCCCCATCCTAGGCCCTCTTTTCATCTCACCCTATATAAGTGACTTTCCCAACTTTAAGGAAAGGACCACACTTATCTTACTGACAGCTATATTCCCAACAACTATCACTGTGCCTAGCAAACAATAAATAGGAATTCAGTAAATATTGAATTAAAATTACATTTATATCCAAAGCACTAAAATTGCTAAGATAATCTGCATGGCAACAAATAAACCTAGAGGACTTATGCTAACAGATATCAAGACCTATCGTAAAGTTATAATAGACTGTGTAGTGACTGGCATAAGAATAAGTTAATACACAAATGGAACAAAATAAAAAGTCTAGAAACATTCACATATGTATAATCACATACGTATTATGAATTATGAAAACAGGAACTAACACTACAGTAATGAAAAGATGGTCTTCTCAACAAAGGGTAGTGGAGTCAACTGAATATCCATATAGCAAAAAAGAGATCTTTTTTTTTTTCCAAAAAAGAGATCTTTACCCTTATAACACCATACACAAAAATCAATTCCAGATAGAAATATCTTTATAACATTAGGGTAAGTAACAATTTCTTAAACAAGTCACAAAAGCAATAACCATAAGGAAAAAATATAATAAACTAGACTAATTAAGAATATCTGTGTACTAAAGACAAGATTAAAAACTCACAGAATGAGAGAAAACTTATCGCCTGTGGCTCAAGCAGCTAAGGCGCCAGCCACATACACCTAAGGTGGTGGGTTCGAATCCCCAGCCCAGGCCCGCCAAACAACAATGATGGCTGCAACCAAAAACTGGCCAGGCGTTGTGGCAGGCGCCTGTAGTCACAGCTACTTGGGAGGCAGAGGTAGGAGACTCGCTTGAGCCCAGGAGTTGGAGGATGCTGTGAGCGTGATGCCATGGCACTCTACCCAGGGGGATAGCTTAAGGCTCCGTCTCAAAAAAAAAAAAAAAGACTTGTAATCAGAATATATAAAGGACTCTTTTTTTTTTTTTTTTGTGAGACAGAGTCTCACTTTGTAGTCCTCCATAGAGTGCTATGGCATCATAGCTCACAGCAACCTCAAACTCTTTTTTTTTTTTTTGCAGGTTTTGTTTTTTTTTTTGGCCGGGGCTGGGTTTGAAGCCACTACCTCCAGCATATGGAGCCAGCGCCCTACTCCTTTGAGCCACAGGCACTGCCCAGCAACCTCAAACTCTTAGGCTCAAGCGATTCTCTTGTCTCAGCCTCCTGAGTAGCTAGGAATACAGGTGCCCACTACAACACCCGCCTACTTTTAGAGATGGGGATCTCACTCTTGCTGAGGCTGGCCAACCTGCGAGCTCAGGAAATCCACTTGTCTTAGCCTTCCAGAGTGCTAGGATTACAGGCATAAGCCACCCTGCCCAACCAAAAGGACTCTTATAAATTAGTAAGTAAAGAAGTAGGCATCTCAAAGAAAAATGGGCATGAGACTTCAACAAAAATCATATAAAAAAGTGCTCTACCTCATTAATAAAAAAAAAAATGTACAGTAAAACCAGAATGGGTAGAATTGGAAAATGTAGACCATACCGAGCATTAGCAAGGATGTAGAAGAATCCATCTTTCAAACACTGCTGGTGAGAACTTAACTTGGCATAATTCTACAACCACACAACAAAATCATTCAGCAGTATCTATTAAAGCTAAACATTCACAAACCTATGACCCAGCAATTCAGCCTCTAAAGATATCCCCCAAAGAAATGCAAACATATGTTCACCAAAAGATATATTCAAAGCAGCATTATTCGTAATAGACAAACCCTGGCAACAACCCAAATAGCCATCCATCTACAGTTGAATGAATAATTAAATTTGTGATAGATTCAGATAATGGAATACCCAAAGGCAAAGATAATGAATAAACTCCAACTCTGTATAGAACAATATACATAAAGTGCATGAATACAATGCTGACTGAAAGAAGCCTGACATAAAAAGAGTTAACTACAGGTGGCCAGCACCTATAATCCCAGCTATTCAGGAGATTGAGGCAGAAGTATTACTTGAGCCCAGGAGTTATGATCCCACCACTGTACTCCAGTCTGGGTGACAAAGCCAGACCCTGTCTCTAAAATAATTGGGTGGGTGCCGTGCCTCATACTTATAATCCTAGCACTTTGGAGGCCGAGGGAGGTGGATTGCCTGAGCTCAGAAGTTCGAGACCACCCTGAGCAACAGTGAGACCTCGGCTCTATAAATAGCTGAGTTCTGTGGCAGGTGCCTATAGTCACAGCTACTCAGGAGGCTGAGGCAAGAGGATCACTTGAACTCAAGAGTTTGAGGTTGCTGTGAGCTATGATGCTACAGCATTCTACCAAGGGTGACAAAGTGAGACTCTGTCTCAAAAAAATAAGTAAACAGATGACAGATATAACAAATACATAAGAGTATATACCAGGGGTCCTCAAACTTTTTAAACAGGGGGCCAGTTCACTGTCCCTCAGACTGTTGGAAAACCAGACTATGGGCCTTGGGACGAGTCAGCTGCTAAGCAGGACAGGCAGCAGTGGTAAAAACACACAGCGGGCCAGATAAATGTCCTAAGCGGGCTACATGTGGCCTGCTGGCTGTAGTTTGAGGATGCCCGATCTTAACAGTCAACAGAGGATGCCTGGTATATACTATGTGATTCCAGTTATCTAAAGTTCTAATAAAACTAATTTATGGCATTAGAAGTTAGCATAATAATTATTTGCAGGGAGAAAGGGGACTTTCAAGATGCTAGTGATATTCTGTTTCTTTTTTTTTTTTTGAGACAGAGCCTCAAGCTGTCCCCCTGGGTAGAGTGCCATGGCATCACAGCTCACAGCAACCTCCAACTCCTGGGCTCAAGCAAGTCTCCTGCCTCAGCCTCCCAAGTAGCTGGGACCACAGGCGCCTGCCACAATGCCTGGCTATTTTTTGGTTGCAGCTGTCATTGTTGTTTGGCGGGCCCGGGCTGGATTCAAACCTACCACCTTAGGTGTATGTGGCTGGTGCCTTAGCCACTTGAGCCACAGACGCCGAGCCAGATATTCTATTTCTTTTTTTTTTTTTTTTGAGACAGAGCCTCAAGCTATCCCCCTGGGTAAAGTGCCATGGCATCACAGCTCACAGCAACCTCCAACTACTGGGCTCAAGCAAGTCTCCTGCCTCAGCCTCCCAAGTAGCTGGGACCACAGGCACCCGCCACAACGCCCGGCCATTTTTTGGTTGCAGCCATCATTGTTGTTTGGCAGGCCCAGGCTGGGGATTCAAACTCGCCACCTTAGGTGTATGTGGCTGGCGCCTTAGCCGCTTGAGCCACAGGCGCCGAGCCGATATTCTATTTCTTGAACTGGATGTCATTACACAGATGTCAGAAAACTGGCCACTTCTCATTTGTGCATTTTTGTGCACATAAGTTATATGGCACTTTCATAAAGTTTGCAAAAACATATAATTTATTTGCAAAGGTTAACTATTTTCTGTAAGTAAAGAAAAAGAAATAGCACAGTCTGGCCAAACAAGAAGGGGAACCTTAAGTCTGCGTCACCTAAACTAAAAAAATAAACTAGGAACTCCCTATACACCAGGCCTAAAAAACTCAAAATTCCTTGACTTCAAAGAGCTCACAGTCTAGGAAGGGGAAAACTCAGATAACTTTAGTCAACTACTGTTAGATATCCCTCAGGTAACCTAGAAAGTTTAAAATAGGAAGTCCACATCCTCTGAGTGAGGACCTGTGAAGCAGTTCTAGATCAGACTAGGTTTGAGAGTAGAACAGAAAAGGGAACAAAAAAGCAAGCCAAGTGAGCCAGATGTGGTTTGGTGGGCAATCTGGAGAGCACCTCAAGTTCTTTGTTTCTCATCTCTCTCTTAGTGTTGAGTTCATTCATTCATTCAACAATTATATAAAGTAGCAATTCAATTTTACCTCCCTTTTTATTGACCTTGTCTGTAACTTTTAAGAGAAAACTGAGGATACAAGGCAGTAATATTTTCAATTTCTCCACTGCCTACCAACAAACCCTCCCTTACAAATTTATCTGTATCCACTCCCTTTCTTTCCTCCTGTCTCATAGGAAGTTAAGTTGCTCTATAGATCTAAATTTCCTTGAGACCTAGTTCATTAGTTTAATTATTTCCAAATCTCTCAATCCTATTCCATACAGGCTGTGTGAAAGAAACCTCTAAATACTAGCTCTACTTCCTCACTTCAGTTGAGTTCCCAACTTACTGCAGTCTAGCTTCAGCCTCTATCATTACACTCAAATTGCTTTTGCTACTGATTTAAATAAGGTCACCAATGACCAACTGACATTTTTCAATTCTTACTCATCCATTCTTCATAAAACACTTACAAGAAGATTGCGGGCAGCACCCTGGCTTAGTGAGTAGGGCGCTGGCCCCATACACTGAGGGTGGTGGGTTTGATCCCGGCCCTGGCCAAACTGCAACAAAAAATAGCTGGGCGTTGTGGCGAGCACCTATAGTCCCAGCTACTCAGGAGGCTAAGGCAAGAGAATTGCCTGAGCCCAAGAGCTGGAGGTTGCTGTGAACTGTGACACCAGGGCACTCCACTGAGGGCAAAAAAGTGAGACTCTGTCTCAAAAAAAGAAAGAAAAAAAAAGATTGTAAGATTCCCCCCTCAACCCCAAGATCCCAAGATTTACGTTTAGAAGCTAAACAGGAACATTAGTCCTACAACTTCAATTCTCCCAACAAGAAAGAGCTTGAAGGTGGATTTTTCCCAAAAGCTTTCAGATGAGAACTCAGCCTGGCCACCTTGATTTCAGCCTGAAATCCCTGGAACAAAGAACCCAGCCATGCTGCACCAGAATTCTGACCTACAGAACTGTAAGTTCTGAGTTCAAATGAGTGTTGTTAAAGCTGATTTGTTACACAGCTATAGTAAACTAATATAATACCATTTCCTTTTAGGATTTTGTTTTTCATGTGCTTTACTTATCTCTTATGTTTTTTTTTAGTCTCCTGCCCCCTAAATAAAGCTTCTTCCAGGGTTCTCCTAATTTTATACACTCTTCCTTTTTCTTCCCAGGCAATGTTATAAAGTTATAAAGTTCACCACAATTTAGGTTTCCAAAGCTTTTTACTGAGCAACAAATCAGTAATTTTATTTATTTATTTTTTTCTGAGACACAATTTCATTCAGTGGCCCTAAGTAGAGTGCCCATGGCATCATCATAGCTCACCACAATCTCAAACTCTTGGGCTCAAGTGATCCTCTTGCTTCAGCCTCTGGAGTGAGACTATAGGCACCTGCCACAACACCTAGCTACTTTTTCTACTTTTAGTAGAGACAGGATATCCTTTTGCTCAGGCTAGTCTTGGACTCCTGAGCTCAAGCATCTATATTTCTTCACCTCCCAGAGTGCTAGATTGGAGGCGTGAGTCACTGCACCTGGCCTCTACAGACTGCTAGTTAACAACATCTATATCTGAGGATCCTATGGTACCTCTTCTCCCACAAATATGTTTATGCCTTTATTCCTGGTTGACATCCTATCTAGTGGTACCAGCACTCATCTCGTGGCTCTAGCCACTCAAGTTAGGAATCTGAACTTGATTCTGTCCTTCCCCTTCTTCCTTACAGAGGGACAAGTCTAACTGGTCACTAAAACTTGTTAATTCTGCCTTCCTTTCTGCATGGTGGTCCCACCTCTTCTTCCACAGCCAGTATAATAGTGTACCCAAACTAAGGCAATAATCTCCTAATGTTTCTCATCTAGTACCCTTCCACATGGTCTCCATGCTAAATCCTGAGTAATCATACCAACACAGTTTTACCATGTTATGCTCCTCCCTAAAACTAAAGACATGCAGAAAAGGAACACAAACTTAATTTTTCCATTCCTACTCTTCTTTCTTCCCAACCATATCACACTCCTGTAGGTCCCTGGAAGGACCACTCTGCCATCCTGCCTCTGTACCTATAATTCCTTCCACTTGAAATACTTCCTACCTCTTGGTAACCAGAGAACTAGATCAAAATGTTGGCTGTTTGAAGCTTTCCCTGACCACGTAAACAGAACTACTGATTCCTTCCTTTATGCACTTCTATAATATACACATATTGCTATTACAGTATTCTTCATACTTTAGTGTAATTACTTGTTTATATATCTTTCTTGCCTAGAATAGCTCTAAGGTTGGGACTATATTCATCTTTGTCACCCAGGCATTGGGCCCAAATTATAGACATGGTAGAAAATAGTTTGTTCACCACATTAAAGAACAAGGTATCTTGTCCCAGCTACTTGTGAGGCTGAGGCAAGAGAAATCACTTGAGCCAAAGAGTCTGAGGTTGCTGTGAGCTATGACACCCTGGCACTCTACCAGAGGCGACAAAGTGAGACTCTATCTCAAAAAAAAAAAAAAAAAAGAACAATTTATAGCGCCTGAGAGCACTTCTTTACATTAGATGAAGAGAAATTCTACTACCATTAAACTTACGTCAAAAACCTATGCTAAACGGTACTATGTTTAAAGTTTAATGAAGACATTCTGGCTGAGTGCAGTAGCTCATACCTGTAATCCTAACACTCAGGAGGCAGAGGAGAATGGATTGTCTGAACTCAGGAATTCAAGACCAGCCTGAGCAATCCTCTATTTTTCCAAATAGAGGAAAAAATAGAAAAAGTAGCTGAGGTTGTGGCAGGTGCCTATAGTCTCACTCCAGAGGCTAAGGCAAGAGGATCACTTGAGCCACAAGAGTTGGAGGTTTCTGTGAGCTATTTTCTAAACTGATTGTTTCCTTGAGCCATATTTCTAAAGAAATTGCTCAATTGGAAGGTATAACAAAGTTTTTGTACAGTTTATATTTAACACCAGAAATGAGCTTCTAATGTGAAAATAATGTATGAATAGCATACAAAAAATAATAATATAGTTCCTGTTCTGAGGTGATAATACAAAAAAGTCTTTATTCTTCTGATATGCCAAATAAGATTAACTTTCTTTTAGCACCCTAATATATTTCATACTTTGTCATTCTTTTTCATCATACATGTACTTCATGTGAGAATGAAATAGTGAAGAAAAATTTAAATACTTATAGCTTATCTAGAGATTCGTTTTCAAATTATGACATATACATATATATATGCATACACTGTATTCCATAAGAATATGAATAAAAGATGAAAACCTTTCATCTGTTCTCTCTACAGACTTCAATTTTAATTATTTTTAAAACTAATATTTTCATGTACTTGTGTTCGTCTTGGGTTTGAAAAATGCTCAGATCAGATATTTTTATATAAAAAGGTTTTAGGGAAATAAGTTAATTGATGACTCCATACTGAACCTCTGAGTCAAAGCATTCTATAATAGATATACTCTTATTTGACAATGTGAATGTTACTGTCTTGGCATTACTATTATTATTATTGCTTAATACTTCGTTGAAGCAATCGTCTGATTTCTTTTCTGAATGTATTTATCTTCATTTGTTCTTTACGAGGTTTTTGTTTCTAGTCCTTATCTTAAGCAGACAGCATTATCCCTACTTCTCCAGGCAAACTGGTCTACTCTTGGTCCTGAACCTTGGAGATGTTACCAACCCTATGTGAAATACCCTCCAAATCCTCTATTTTTCCAATTTTGAAGATAATAGCTTCTAATAATAGCATCTATCTGTACTACACATTTATTGCTTTGCATTTCTATCTACTTTTCTCTTATATAATCATGTTAACTCCCCGACCAAAACTCTAAGCTTCTTAGAGGAATCACTGCAACTTACCTTTTTATCTTTCTTAGTGTCAAGTAGAGTATTTGCACAAAGCTTAGTAATACAACTAACATTTTTGCAGCATATACTGTATACACTAGGTATGATGCTAAGTGCTCTCCACATATTAATTCATTTAATCAATGTAATCAATTTATGAGATAAATACTTTTATTGTCCGTAATTACAGATAACAAGTGTAAACTTAAGTGATTTACCTGCCTAGTGGCAGAATTAGGACCTAATTTCAGGTTTTTCTGGCTCTAAAGTTGTTCTTTGGTTAGTTACTCATACCAGCAGGTCCTCTTGCCCCAGTTGATCCATATAGCCCAGGGACAATTTGGGCTTCAAAGGTATAGGATGAGAGCAAACTGTGATTCAGCAACTTTTCTTTCTTCCATTAACACAAAGGTTTTATGTAATGACCTTTGTTCTTGAAAACCAAAGATAGGCTCAGCGCCTGCTGCTTAGCAGCTAAGACACCAGCCACATACACAGGAGCTGGCAGGTTTGAACCCGGCCTGGGCCTACCACACAACGACAACTGCACCCAAAAAACAGCCAGGCATTGTGGCGAGCGCTTGTAGTCACAGCTACTTGGGAGGCAAGAGAATCGCTTAAGCCCAAGAGTTCGAGGTTGGTGTGAGCTGTGATGCCACAGCACTCTACCAAGGGTGACATAGTAAGACTCTGTCTCAAAAAAAAAAAAGAGGCTCAGCACTCATGGCTCAGTTGAGTAGGGCACCAGCAACATACAACAAAGGTGGCAGGTTCCAGCCCAGCCCAGTTCTGCCAAACGACAACTGCACCCAAAAAACAGCCAGGCATTGTGGCGAGTGCCTGTAGTCCCAGCTACTTGGGAGACTGAGACAAGAGAATCACTTAAGCCCAAGAGTTGGAGATTGCTGTGAGCTGTGGCGACATGAACTCTACCAAGGGCAATAAGGTGAGACTCTGTCTCAAAAAAAAAAAAAAGAAAACCAGAGATAATCTCTAACCAAAGAATTCCAAATTCTATATATGGACAACACCCAGTTTCATCCTAGGGTGTCCTAAAATCATCTGGCTTCATGTTGACTTCTTATCTGTCCTTAAGAAGATGATTCTTCAAAAACCTAATTTTAGTCTTCAGGGATCCAAAAAACAAGGCTGGTCCAGGCCTGAGATAACTGAGAAAACTTTTCTTTCCCACAGTTCCTGCTTTAACAGCCAGTAGTTAATAAGTTCTGTACAGACTGATGAGTCATAGGGATCATCAGAACAAAGGAAAGGGCAATGGTCAATGTGTCTACCCAAGTAGCCCTTGGATCCTAGTATTTGAAATCAAGTAGTGTTTGTGTAACATCAGTGCCTTACATTCACAAAGGGGATTAGACTTTACCAAACTCCTTCACCTTTATTATCTCACTTGATGACGTTAATAGCCCTCTGCAGTGAAAGCATAGACAGAGCCCTTACATTTCCTTTTGCAGACTGTGCAGTACACCAGAAGGCTAGCCAAGGCAGCTAGAGGAGACTTAAATTAGCCCATGCTCTTCTCATCAAGCTCATGAACATAAGTGCAGGATTGCATCTGCCTGGAGGAAGAGGTACCTTTTCCAAATTTCCACAAAGGAACTAACAGTTTAAGTGTCATCTTAAACAGTGACACTTAAACTGACTATTGGGATTCCCACCTTAAGATGTGGAAACCCAGGTTCAGAGCTGTTACAAGACAAAGTTAGTAAGTAGTGGATCCAAGATTAAAATTCAAGTCTCCCAACTCATTAGTTACCATGTTTTTTCCAACTGCACTACAAGTCTCCCAATAGTTCAATCTCTTGCAGATTGGCATCCTCAACCTTTGCTCTTATCAACTGAAACAAAACCCAGAATTTTTTGGCACAGTTGTTCTGAAGTCACAGCTGTTCTCTTGAGGAAGCTGAGAAATAGATGTTTGTGTCAACTGTCTCAAGAGAGATACTTTATGTAGATTTCCTACCACTTTCAAAAAACAAATTAGACCACCTGCCCTAATGCTCCATTCATGACATCGTCACAGTGAGGGGGGTGTAGGGCGTCAACATTATTTATATTAGAGGAGGCAATCTGTAGAAAGAACATAGGATATAAAATATAATTATCTAGGGCTGAGCATGGTGGCTCACGCCTATATTCCTAGCACTCTGGGAGGCAGAAGGAGAATAGATTGCCTGAGCTCATAGGTTCAAGACTAGCCTGAGAAAGAGCAAGATCCCAGGGCACTGGCCCCATATACCAAGGATAGCAGGTTTGAACCCAGCCCCCAGCCAAACTGCAACATAAAAATAGCCGGGTGCTGTGGCAGGGACCTGAGTCCTAGCTATTTGGGAGGCTCAGGCAAGAGAATCACGCAAGCCCAGGAGTTGGAGGTTGCTGTGAGCTGTGACATCACAGCACTCTACCGAGGACAATAAAGTGAGACTCTATCTCTAAAAAAAAAGAGACCCCATCTTCAAAAATAGCTGGGTGCTGTGGCAGCCACCTGTAGTCCCAGCTAGCTACTCAGGAGGCTGAGACAAGAGAATCGCTTGAGCCAAAGAGTTGGAGGTTGCTGTGAGCTATGCACTAGGGCACTCTACCAGGGGTGACAAAGTGAGACTATGTCTCCAAAAAAAAAAAAAAAAAATACAATTATCTAAATGTAGATACTATGGGGCCAGGCATGGTGGCTCACTCCTGTAATCCTAGCACTCTGGGAGGCCAAGGCGGGTGAATTGCTTGAGCTCAGGAGATTGAGACCAGCCTGAGCAAGAGAGAGTCCTCATCTCTACAAGTAGCCAGGCATTGCAGTGGGTGCTTATAAGTCCCAGCTACTCAAGAGGCTGAGGCAAGAAAATCGCTTGAGCCCAAGAGTTTGAGGTTGCTGTGTGCTATGTCATCACAGCGCTATAAAGAGGGCAACAAAGTGAGACTCTGTCTCAAAAAATAAATAAGTAAATAAATAATAAAAAATACATGTAGATACTATCACTATCACTTATTAGCTGTCTGGCCCTGAGTGATAACAATATAAACTCCCTCGGGCGGTGCCTGTGGCTCAGTGAGTAGGGCACCAGCCCCATATACCAAGGGTGGTGGGTTCGAACCCGACCCCAGCCAAACTGCAACAAAAAATTAGTCAGGCACTGTGGTGAGTGCCTGTAGTCTCAGCTACTTGGGAGGCTGAGGCAGGAGAATCACCTAAGCCCAGGAGTTGGAGGTTGCTGTAAGCTGTGATGCCACAGTACTCTACTGAGGGCGATAAAGTAAGACTCTATGAATGAATAAATGATGAATAACTTCACACAACTTTTAAGAGTTAAGTACCTTCATTGCCTCCATTTCACAGATGAAGATAGGAGGTTAAAGTGGGTGGCACCTGTGGCTCAGTGAGTAGGGTGCTGGCCCCATATACCAAGGGTGGTGAGTTCGAATCCAGCCCCAGCCAAACTGCAATAACAACAACAAAAATAGCCAGGCATTGTGGTGAGTACCTGTAGTCCCAGCTACTCAGGAGGCAAGAGAATCACCTAAGCCCAAGAGCTGGAGGTTGATGTGAGCTGTGATGCCACAGCACTCTATTGAGGGCGACAAAGTGATTCTGTCTCTAAAAAAATAACAATAATAATAAGGAGGTTAAAGTAACTTGCCTAGGTAATAACACTGGGAAGTGCAAAAGCCAGAATTCAAACTCAGGCAATTTGACTCTAAATCCCATGTTCTCAATTTCTCAGTCTTTGTTTTCCCTAGAAGAAAACTGATATAGGGCGGTGCCTATGGCTCAATGGGTAGGGCAGCAGCCCCATATACTGAGGGTGTCGGGTTCAAACCCAGCCCCGGCCAAACTGCAACAGAAAAATATCTGGGCATTGCGGCAGGCACCTGTGGTCCAAGAGAATCGCCTAAGCCCAGGAGCTGGAGGTTGCTCTGAGCTGTGTGACACCACGGCACTCTACCAAGGTGATAAAGTGAAACTCTATCTCTACAAAAAAAAAGAAAAATGGATATAATAGTAACAGTTGCCTTACCTAAATAACCAGAACTATATTAGTATTTATGAAGGCATTTATGATAAACTATAAAGCAGTAAATATCAATGTATAAAATCCAAAGCTAATATAGACATTTGGATGGGCTGGTCTGGAAGTTCTACAATCACATGGAGGTTTCCTTGTCTCTTTTTCACTTCATATGAGGAGTTAAATAATTGTGTTAAGTGCGTACTTCTTCT
This sequence comes from Otolemur garnettii, assembly GCF_000181295.1. Taxonomy (NCBI): domain Eukaryota; kingdom Metazoa; phylum Chordata; class Mammalia; order Primates; family Galagidae; genus Otolemur; species Otolemur garnettii. The sequence continues at coordinate 37,522,833 of NW_003852403.1, forward strand.
AGAAGAAAAGTGATCTTGCTACCCATATATTTCTTATCCCACCTCTTCTTATATCCTATGTTCCCTACTTGTGGAAGCCAAATATACAGTGGACCATATCACTAAACTGCCACAGGATGCAGATTTTTTTATTAGTTTTAAAAATCTGTATTGAAAGCATTTCTGCATCATCTGGCGATAATGATGTTTATAGTAACTAGCACTTTCTGATCACTTAATTTTGTAGTCACCTAGATGAGAATTTTACATGCCTTATCAGTTAATCCTTATAGTTATCCTAAGAGATAGAGCTATCATTCTTCTCATTTTTCAGATAAGGAAACTTAGAAATGATAATTTGCCTAAGGTAACATAACTAGTGGGTAAATAAGCTTGGCTTTATTTTGTTTCCAAAACTGAAGCTCCAAAGCTCATCTACTGGTTGTATCTCTTACCCAGATGCAACCAATAGACCCAGATACACCCAAGACTTTAAGATTTCTTACAAGAAAATGTTTCTACATTTTCTTTACAATAAGTATCTGTCTCCAGCTATTTCTTCCTTCAGTGATCGAATTTTTTTCTAAATCAAAGCATATGGTCTAATAATTTGAAATAATTAAAATCCAGAAAAATAAAAGACCTGTGGTTACTGGACCTTTACCTTTCTCCCCCAGACCCGATCACTCAGAACAAACCCTATTCAGATTGTTTCCAGCTTCTCTTTTGAGATTAGGCTTAACGTTTCAAAGTTAAATCCATCTCTCAAGCTAAGGCCTCCACCTAAACTCTTCATCCAAAAGCCTCAGTGTCCCTTAGTCACAACGACTTCAATTAATTGGCTCGGCGCCTATAGCTCAGCAGCTAGGGCACCAGCCACATACACTGGAACTGGTAGGTTCAAATCCAGCCCAGGCCTGCCAAACAATGACAATTATAACCAAAAAATAGCCCAGTGTTGTGTTGGGTGCCTGTAGTCCCAGCTTTTTGGGAAGCTGAGGCAAAAGAAACGCTTAAGCCCAAGAGTTTGAGGTTGCTGTGAGCTTGACACCACGGCACTCTACCCAGGGTGACATAATAAGACTCTGTCTCAAAAAACCAAAAAAAAAAACTTTTTTTTCCTTTCATGTTTTCCTTTTAAGAGAAGAATTTTTGATAAGGCTAAGATTAATTGAAGTCTTTTTTTTTCTGAGATAGAGTCGACCACTACTTGGTAGAGTGCCATGGCGTCACAGCTACCTCCAGTCCTTGGGCTTAGGCGATTCTCTTGCCTCAGCCTCCCAAGTAGCTGGGACTATAGATGCCTGCCATAACACCTGGCTATTTTTTTGCTGTAGTTTGGCTAGGGCCGGGTTTGAACCTGCCACCTTCAGTATATGGGGCCAGCACCCTACCCACTGAGCCATAGGTGCTGCCCTCAGCTATTTTTTGTTGCAATTTGGCCAGGGCCATGTTTGAATCTGCTACCCTCGATATATGGGGCCAGCACCCTATTAACTGAGCCACAGGTGCCACCCACTGTTTTTTGTTTGTTCGTTTGTTTGTTTGTTTCTTTTGAGACTGACAAAGTCTCATTCAGTCACTCTGGGTAGAGTGCCATGGCATCATCATAGTTTACAGCAACCTCAAACACTTGGGCTCAAGTGATCCTCTTGCTTCAGTCTCCTGAATAGGTGGGACTACAGGTGTGAGCCACCACACCTGGCTAGTTTTTCTTTCTTCTTCTTCTTCTTTTTTTTTTTTTTTTTTGAGGCAGAGTCTTACTTTGTCACCCCACAGAGTGCTATGGCATCAGACCTGACAGAAATCTCAAACTCTTAGGTTCCTGCTATTCTCTTGCCTCAGCCTCCCAAAGTCCCAGCTATTTTTTTAGAGACAGGGTCTCCTCTTGCTCAGGCTGGTCTTAAACTGTGAGCTCAAGCAATCCAACTGCCTTGGCCTCTCAGAGTGCTAGGATTACAGGCATGAGCCACCACTCTCAGCCCTTGGCTAGTTTTTCTATTTTTAGTAGAGACGGAGACTTGCTTTTGTTTAGGCTGGTTTTGAACTCCTGAGCTCAAGCAATCTACTCCCCTACCCAGGCATAAGCCACTGTTCCTTGCCTTTTGTTTTGTTCTGTTTTGAATAGAAGCCCTTGCTATGAATGTTTATCCCCTCTGATACTTAAGTAGAAACTTAATCCCCAAGGTGTTAGTATTGAGAGGTGGCGACTCTAAGAGGTGAATGGATCATGAAGGCTCTGCCTTCATTAATGGATGAATCCATTGGTTGTTTAAAAGGTCACTGGATTCACTGAGCCACAGGTCACCCACTGTTTTTCGTTTGTTTGCCCTACAGGCACCCAGTCACTTACACTGAGGCTCGAGGGTTCAAGCCTGGCCCGGGGCTGCTAAACAACAATGACATTTGCAACCAAAAAAAAAAAAAAATAGCTGGGAATTGTGACAGGTGCCTATAGTCCCAGCTACTTGGGAGGCTGAAGCAAGAGAATCACTTAAGCCCAAGAGTGAGGTTGCTATGAGTGGTGACACCACAACATCTACCAAGGGCAACATAGTGAGACTGTCTCAAAAAAAAGGTCAGTGGATTAATGAGTTATCACAGGAGTCGAACTAGTGGCTTTACAAGAAAAGGAAAAGAGACCTGAGCTAGCACACACAGCTCCCTCAACATATCATGCCTGCACTTAGGAGTGTCTCCACTAGCAATAAGGTCCCACCAGATATATCCCTGACCTTGGACTTCCCAGCCTCCACAACTATAAGAAATAAATTCCGTTTCTTTATAAATTACCCAATGTCAGGTATTCTATTATAAGCATCAGAAAAGGACCTAAGTCATCCCTTAAGGCAGTGGTTCTCAACCTTCCTAATGCCCCTGCCCTTTAAAACAGTTCCTGGGGGTTGAGACAGAACTGCTGCCTTAAGGCATCCCTTTAAAACCCTGGCCTCTCCCAGGAAGAGGTAGGAGGAGGAAAAGATAAGTTTCTTGGTTCTCATAAGGAAACGTATTCTTTTGCTGTTCCTTACTAAAGTGGCTTCTTTATAAAATCATTGCAGTTTACACCACTGAATGCTTCTTTCCTCCCAGAGAAAACAAAAAAAGGAAGCACAGCCCTAAACTTCACTTGCAGAAATAATCTGCAAAGTATTCATTTAACACATTTACTATGTACTTATTATATGGTAGGCTTCCAATACTTAATATTCCTCTTCCCTTCCACCTATATACATCATCAATACTCAAAAGCAGTAAACAAAAAGACAAGATCTTTCTCCACGTTGTGTGGGGAGTGAAGGAGAAAGGAAAGGAACGGTTGTTGAAAACATAAAAATAAAAAAATATTAGATGGGCCAGGTGCCTGTAATGCCGGTGTTTTGGGAGACTGAGGCGGGAAGATTAATTAGGGGGCCAGGAGTTCAATACCAGCATAGGCAATACTGCCAGGCCCTCATCTCTACAAAAAAAAAAAAAAAAAAAATTAAAATAAGGAAAATTAGCCATACATTCTAATGCATGTCTGTAGTCCTAGCTTCTCAGGAAGCTAAGGTAGGAGGATCACTTGAACCCAGGAGTTCGAGGGTACAGGGAGCTCAAACCACTATACTCAAATCATCATTGCACCACTGTACTCCAGTCTAGGCAATACAGTAAGACCCTGTCTCAAAAAAAAAAAAAAGATGGAACCATCCATGAGAACAACGGTATGGTAGAGGATTGAAGGATGCAGAAGAAATAGCTATCATGAAAATCCTAATGCAAAAATAAGGCTTCTGAGCTGATCTGGAAACTTTTTGTAGGGCCACATAGTAAACATTTTAGGCTTTCTAAGTCATAGACAGTATCTTATTGGCTATTCTTCCTTTTTGTTCTTGTTGTTTTACAATGCTTTAAAAATGTAAAAACCATTCTTAGTTTCCTAGCAGAATAAACATAGTCCGCCAGCAAAATTTTGTCCCTGCCTTAGTTTTCTGACTCCTGCTTGAGAGGAACATACAATCCATTACACCTAGAGGGCAAGTGAACCAGGGAGAAAGCAACGCAAAATGATGTCTGAAAGGCGGGCAGCAGACAGATCATGTAGAGGTCTTTCCTGCTAACTTTAGCAACAAAGTGTGACTCTGTCAAAAAAAAGAAAGAAAAAGAGGGAGAGAAGGAGGGAGAGAAGGAGAATGATAAAGAGAGAAAGAAAAGAAATTTCTTACAGTTATGGAGGCTGTGAAGTCCAAGGTCAGGGCTGTATCTGGTGGGACCATCTTGCTAGCAGACTAGTTCACAGCAACCTCAAGAACTCCTGGGCTCCAGCAATCCTTCTGCCTCAACCTTCCGAGCAGATGGGACTACAGGTGCCCATCATAACACCTGGCTAATTTTTTCTATTTTTAGTAGAGAAGAAGGCTGGTCTTGAACCCCTGAGCTCAAGAGATCCTCCTGGCTCAGCCTCCCAGAGTGCTAGGATTACATGCATGAAACACCATGCCTGGTCTAAAATTCTTCCTCAAAATCAAATGAGTAGTATAAAGAGATTGGGTTGAGCTATAAATATTAATAGTATTAAATTTGATGCATAGGAAAATCTTGGCTAGTCTAATGTTTAGCAACATTGTGACATGTTTAATAGACATTTGAATTTCAGGAAGCCCATTTTTTTCCTCTCTCTTCCTCATAAAATGATTCACAATATTTTAAATGGTTCTTACTATTCATTATTTTCCCCCTTCCACCTAAATGCACGATAAAGGGTACTGAAAATGTTCCTCTAATTTCAAAGTGCACTATGATCACCCAAATGATAACTTGGGTCTTTTAAAATTTGAGAAACTTCCAACTTCCCTTGGCGATCCACCCTTCTCTCTCAAAGTTTTAACCGTGAAGAAATTATAAACATACTTTCTTGTTCTTCCTTTGATAAAAATCCTGTGAAAGTTTTAGAAAATTTGAGTGTCATTTAATTTGGGTACAGTTTTATATATTAGACACTTTAAAGTTTTAGGGGAAAATAAGACATACAAAGAAGTTTCAATGGTGGCAACCTTTAGCAGTGGAGAGATTAGATATGGAGTTTCATAGATTGGGTTCTCAGATTTGCATGCAAATGATTTATTGGAGGAGGCACAATTGGCAAATACACCTTCAAGGAAACAAAGAAGTCAGGATTAGTCAAAGGGAGATACTGACCCCTAATATAGTTGCAATTGAGTCCTCAGTTGATCCTGTGATGAGCTCTGGAGCTAGAATATTTTCAGTCAAATCCTCAAATGAGGCAAGTAAGCTGGGTCTTTGCATCCTGTATCAGGCATTCATTGGCTGTGGGATCCTGGGAGCATACCTTGGATAAGAGAGTTCTCTATATCTTAAGGCAGTGGCCAGAAGAAAAAAAGCTTCAAGATGCCAACAGCTAAAATTCCCAGCAGTAAAGGGATAAGTATATCATCCATGAAGATGGGAATCTGAGCTATAGCACACATTTAGGTGTTCTCATATAATCTTTTTTTCTTTTTTGAGACAGAGTCTCACTCTTTCGCCCTGGGTAGAATTGACTCTGGGAGGCTAGATCAGGTAGATTGCTTGAATTAAGGAGTTCGAGGCAAGCCTGAGCTAGAGTGAGAGCCCATCTCTAAAAATAGCCAGGCATTGTGGTGGGTACCTGTAGTCCCAGCTACTGGGAGGCTGAGGCAAGATGCTGGCTTGAACCCAGGAGTTTGAAGTTGCTGCGAGCTATGATGGCACAGCACTCTACCGAGGGTGACAAAATGACACTGTCTCAAAAAAAAAAAGTACTTCCTTTTGACGATTTGCCTTCATTTAACATATACTGCCCTCTCTTAGGCAAATGGAAAGGAAGATTGATTAGATGCTCCCTCCTTAGAATTGTGGATAGAATATAAACAGTTGGAGTTTATTCATTACAGTGCTGAACCCATGACAGCATAGAATGTTCCTGCTGCCAAGATTCTCAGGGGTGGCTGCTGTCTGACTGTTCCCAGCTTAGTTCTCCTGCCTTTCCTTCAATCCTGTGAGCTCAAGCATGTCCTCCTGAGGAACTTCTTTTTTGTTTAATTTAGCTCTGGGCAGAGTGCACTAAGTGCGCTTACCACTACTGATAATTTTGGCCATATAATTTTGTGTTTCAGGGCCTATCCTGTGAACTACAAAGTATGTTTAGCAGTATCCCTGGTCTCTCTACTCAGCAGATACCAGTAGCATCACTTAGTGTAATAATCAAAAGTGACTTCAGCTCTTCCTAAGCCAGTGATCGGCAAGGAGAAGGCCATGTTCAGTTCAAGCACCAAAATCACAAAGCCCAACAGCAAGACACTGGATGAGTCAAAGTCTGGCATTTCCCAGGCTCTTCTGGAACTAGAAATGAACTCAGACCTCAAGACTCAGCTCAAAATGAATAATTAATTTAAAAAAACTCAGTTCAAGGGGCTGAATATAACAGTAGCCAAGGAAACTGAAGTTGGTAGTGGTTGGAAAGCTTTCCTAATCTTTGTTCCTGTTACTCAACCTAAATCTTTACAGAAAATCCAAGTCCAGCTAGTATGTAAATTGGAGAAAAAGTTCAGTAGGAAGCACGCTGTATTTATTTGCTCAGAGAATTCTACCGAAGCCAACTTGAAAAAGTCATATGAAAAATAAGTAAAAGCATCCCAGAAACTGCACCTTGACAGCTATCTGAGCATGAGGAGGTAGCGCATTCCCAAGTGAAATTGTGGGCAAGAGAATCCACATGAAACTGGATGGCAGGGACCTATATATAAAAATTCATTTAGACAAAGCACAGCGGAACAATGTGGAACACAAGTTGAAACTTTTTCTGGTGTCTATAAGAAGTTAATAGACAAGGATGTTAATTTTGTTTTTTGATTTTTCTTTTTCTTTTTTTTTTTTTTTGAGACAGAGTCTCACTTCATCCCCCAGAGTAGAGTGCCATGGCATCATAGTTCCTAGCAATCTTAAACTCTTGGGTTCAAGCGAGCCTCTTTCCTCAGCCTCCCAAGTAGCTAGGACTATAACAGGCACCTGCTACAATGTCTAACTATGTTTTAGAGAGGGGTTCTCGCTCTTTCTCAGGCTGGTCTCAAACTCCTGAGCTCAAACAATCCACCTGCCTCAGCCTCCCAGAGTACTAGGATTATAGGCATTAGCCACCTCACCTGGCCTAACTCATTTGTTTTAGCTCAGCTATATTATGTTATATGGATATGCCATTAAGTTATTGGATCAATCTATTAGTAATGGATTTCAGGGTTGTATCTAGTGTTATTTTATTATTTTTTTTTTATTTAAGAGACAGAGTCTCATTTTGTCACTTTCGTAGAGTGCTGTGGCATCACAGCTCACAACAACCTCCAACTCTTGGGCTTAGGCGATTCTCTTGCCTCAGCCTCCCGAGTAGTTGGGACTACAAGCGCCTGCCACAACTCCCGGATATATATATATATATTTTTTTTTAAGACTCTCTTAATTTTGCTTTTATTCCTGTTATATTCAAGTGGAGCTGTCAGGTTAGTAAACAGATATATAAAGTGTCAGATTTAGTATATATTTATTGTCAGCTGAAAAATCCCCTACTATTTTTTTTTTTTGGTTTGTCTGTGAAAGTCTTTATTTTTCCTTAACTTTTTTTTTGAATATATAAATGTGCAGATTATATATATATATATACCTTTTTTTTTTTTGCAGTTTTTTCGGCAGGGCCAGGCTTGAACCCACCATCCCTAGTATATGGGGCCAGCACCCTACTCCTTGAGCCACAGTCACTGCCCAACTCCTGGCTATTTTTGTTGTTGTCGTTGCAGTTTGGCCAGGGCTGGGTTTGAACCCGCCACCCTCGGTATATGCGGCCAGTGCCCTACTTACTGAGCCACAGGCGCCACCCTCTAGTGTTATTTTTATTTTTATTTATTTATTTTGAGACAGAGCCTCAAACTGTCACCCTGGGATCACAGCTCATAGCAACCTCCAACTCCTGGGCTCAAGCGATTCTCTTGCCTTCGCCTCCCAAGTAGCTGGGACTACAGGCACCCACCACAACGCTCATCTATTTTTTGGTTGCAGCCGTCATTGTTGTTTGGCGAGCCTGGGCTGAATTCAAACCCGCCAGCTCAGGTATATATGGCTGGCCCCTTAGCCACTTGAGCCACAGGCGCCAAGCCTAGTGTTATTTTTAAATAACAGTTTGAAGAAGATGTAATACACATACCATAGGTTTACCTATTTAAAGTATATAATTCAATGGCTTTTAGTATATTCAGAGTTGTGCAACCAGCATTATGATCAATTTTAGAACATTTTTATCAATCACCCCATAAAGAAACTCAAAAAAAAAAAAGTAAAAAAAATTAAGAAACTCTATACATCTTAGTTGTCATCCCCAAACCGCCATCTTCCCCAGCCCTAGGCAACCACTAATCTACTTTCTATCTATGTAGATTTGCCTAGGAATTATATAATATGTGTTCTTTTGGGACTGGCTCCTATCACATAGCAAAATGTTTTCAAGGTTCATACATGCAATAACAAGTATCAGTCTTCATTCCTTTTTATTGTCAAATGATATTCCATTGTACGGACATACCAAATTTTACATATCCATTTATCAGTTGACGAAAATGAATTGTTATTCTACTTTTTGGCTATTTTATAATAATATATAATGATGTTATGAATATTTATGTATAAGTGTATGTATAAATATATGTTTAAATTTCTCTTGGGTATATACCTGAGTATAGAACTGATGGGCTATACTCTATGTTTAACCTTTTGAAAAACTGCCAGACTCTTTTTAAAAGCAGCTGCACCATTTTACCTTCCTGCCAGTAGTCCATGAAGGTTTCCAATTTCTTCATATCCTTGCTGATACTTTTTTTTTTTTTTTTT
>NW_003852403.1:37532815-37539166 GCF_000181295.1 Otolemur garnettii
GGAGACTCGCTTGAGCCCAGGAGTTGGAGGTTGCTGTGAGCTGTAATGCCACGGCACTCTGCCCAGGGGGACAGCTTGAGGCACTGTCTCAAAAAAAAAAAAATTAAAGAAAAAAATTCAAAAGAAAACCTAGCTGAATCCCAGGTCATATAGATTTATGCCTATGTTTTCTTCTTACATTTTGATAATTTATTTATTTATTGGCAAGAGTCTTGCTCTGTCACCCAGGCTAGAGTACAATGGTGCAATCATACATAGCTCATTACAGCCTTGAACTCCTAGGCTCAAGCAATCCTTCTGTCTGAGCCTCTCAAGTAGCTGAGACTACAGACACCTGCCACAATGCCTAGTTTTTTCTATTTTTAGTAGAGACAGAGGTCTCATTCTTGCATAGCTGGTCTGGAACTTATGAGCTCAACCAATCCACCAGCCTCAGTCTCCCAGAGTACTAAGATTACAGGCGCCACCACACCTGGTGCTTTGTAGTAAGAATTTTTTTTTTCCTTTTTTGCAGTTTTTGGCCAGAGCTGGATTTGAACCTGCCACCTCCAGTATATGGGGCCAGCACTCTACCCCTCTGAGATATAGGCACTGCCCAGTAATTTTTTTTTCCTTGTCTCTTTATCTGGTGCAGATTAATTGTAGTAAATCTTAAAATCAGGAAGTATGAGTCCTCAAACTTTGTTCATTTTTTTCTTTTTTTTTTTTTTTTTTGCAGTTTTTGGCCAAAGTCGGGTTTGAACCCGCCACCTCTGGCATATGGGGCCGGTGCCCTATTCCTTTTAGCCACAGACACCACCCTTCTTTTTTCAAGGTTCTTTTGGTTATTCTGAGTCAACAGAATTCCCATACAAATTTTAGGATCAGCTAGTAGTTTTCTATAGACACTACAATTTTTTTTATTAAATCATCACTGTGTACATTAATGCAATTATGGTGTATGATGTGCTGGTTTTATATACAATTTGAAATATTTTCATCAAACTGGTTAATATAGCCTTCGCCGCATTTTCTTAATTATTGTGTTAAGACATTTATATTCTACACTTAGTAAACTGGATGGGTGAAGGGAGGGTAATTGGTGGCACCATACCTACAGTGTATTTTACAATGGTATATGTTACCCTTATAAAATTTACTACAAGTAATTTTGATAGAAATTGCATTGAGCCTTTCCGCACTGCTCAGGGTGGGCCCATATGGCGTTGTTCTGGATTCCCACTGTAACTTAAAGGGAAATTTTCAGAATGTCCAGAGCCCTTGATGTCCTGCAAATGAAGGAGGATGTCCTGAAATTCCTTGCAGCAGGAACCCACCTTGACTTCCAAATGGAACAGTACATCCACAAAAGGAAAAGTGATGGCACATCATAAATCTGAAGAGGACCTGGGAAAAACTTCTGTTGGCAGCTCGGGCCATTGTTGCCATTGAAAACTCTGCTGATGTCAGTGTCCTATGCTCCTGGAATGCTGGCCAGCAAGCTGTGTGGAAGTTTGCTGCTGCCACTGGAGCCACTCCTATTGCTGGCTGCTTCACTTTCCGAAACTTCACTAACCAGATCCAGGCAGCCTTCCCATAGCCTCATCTTCTAGTGGTTACCGATCCCAGGGCTAACCAACACCCTCTCACAGAGGCATCTTATGTTAACCCGCCTACCATTGCTCTGTGTAACACAGATTCTCCTCTGCGTTAAGTGGACGTCTCCATCCTGTGCCAACAACAAGGTAGCTCATGCAGTAGGTCTCATGTGCTGGATGCTGGCCTGGGAAGTTCTCCGCATGCATGACAACATCTCCTGTGAACATCCGTGGGAGGTCATGCCTGATCTCTAATTCTACAGAGATCCTGAAGAGATTGAAAAGGAAGAGCAGGCTGCTGCTGAAAAAGCTGTGACCAAGGAGGAATTTCAGGGTGAATGGACTGCTTCAGCTCCTGATTTTACTGCTACTCCACTGGAGGTTGCAGAATGGTCAGAAGGAGTGCATGTACCCTCTGTGCCTATTTAGCAGGTCCCAACCAAAGACTGGAGTGCCCAGCCTGCCGCTGAAGACTGATCTGCAGCTCCCACTGCTCAGGCCACTGAGTGGGTAGGAACAACCACTGAGTGGTCTTAAGCTATTCTTTCACAAGCTCTTAAACAAGACGGAAATAAAGTTGGAGAAAAACAAATATTAGGCTCGGCGCCCATAGCTCAGTGGTTAGGACACTGACTACATACATGGGGGCTAGCTGGTTTGAACCCGGGGCTGGCTGGTTTGAACCCAGCCCTGGCTTGCTAGACCACAATAACAACTGCAACAAAAAATAGCTGGGCGTTGTGGCAGGTGCCTATAGTCCCAGCTACTTTGGAGGCTGAGGCAAGAGAATTGCTTTAGCCCACGAGTTTGAAGTTGCTGTGAGCTATGACACCATGGTGCTCTGCTGGGGGCGACAAAGTGAGACTGTGTCTCAATAAAAAAAAAGAAAGAAAGAAAAGAAACATCAATTTTTAAAAATTAAAGAAATTGCATTGAGTCTGCAGATCAGTTTGGAGAATACTGTATCTTAAAAATAGTAAGTCTTCTGATGAACATGACATTCTTTCCAATCTTTAATTTCCTTTTTTTTTTTTTTTTGCGACAGAGTCTTACCATGTCACCCTCAGTAAAGTGCCGTGGCATTACAGCTTATTGCTACCTCCAATATTTGGGCTTAAGCGATTTTCTTGCCTCAGCCTCCCAAGTAGCTGGGACTACAGGTGCCCACCACAACACCCAGCTATTTTGTTGTTGTTGTTGCAGTTGTCATTGTTGTTCAGCTGGCCCAGGCCAGGTTCAAACCTGCTAGCTCTGGTGTATGTGGCTGGTGCCCTGCCCGCTGAGCTACAGGCACCCAGCCCAATCTGTAATTTCTTGTAACAATGTTTTTTAGTTTTCAGATACATTACATGCTTCATTTATTAAATTTGCTCCTATATTTTATTGTTTTTGATGCATTGGGCAGCACCTGTGGCTCAGTGGGTAGGGCTGCAGCGCCATATATGGAGGGTGGCGGGTTCAAACCCGGCCCTGGCCAAACTGCAACAAAAAAATAGCCAGGCATTCTGGCAGACGCCTGTAGTCCCAGCTACTAGGGAGGCTGAGGCAAGAGAATTGCCTAAGCCCAGGAGTTGGAAGTTGCTATGAGCTGTGACTCCACAGTACTCAACTGAGGGCGATGAAGTGAGACTCTATCTCTAAAATAAAAAAACAAACAAAAAAATGAAACCACTTACTGTCATTTCTGGATCATTCATTGCTAATGTACAGAAATACAATAGACTTTTGCATATTTACCTTGTATGCTACAACCTTGTTGAACTCATTTATTGGTTCTAAGAGTTGTTTTTGTTCTTTGATTCCTTGTAATTTTCTTTTCTTTTTCCTTTGGAATTTTCTAAATACAAGATCATCTTATCTACAAATAGAGATAGTTCTACTTCTTCCTTTCTAATCTAAATGTCTTTTATTTCTTTTTCTTGCCTAATGTCCCTGGCTGGAACCTCTAGTACAATGTTGCATAGAGGTTTTAAGAGTGCATGTTGAGTCCTATTCCTGAATCTAGAGGGAATTAGAAGCATTTAGTCTTTCATTATTAGGGATGACAGTTTGCTATCTTTGCAGATGCACTTTATCAGGTTGAGGAAGCTCCTTTCTATTACTAGTTGAGTCTTTTTTTCTTCTTTATACACAGGTTAAAACTGAAAATAACAGATCAGCGAACACCCTGGCTTTTGCTTCACAGAGCCCAATATGTTTAATACTGTTTTTGGAAACATTCAAAAAATGTTGATTTTTCTTATTTTTCAGCAAATTATCTTATTTGTTGAGTTCTGCATAACTCACAATAGCTACAGTCTGTGTTTTTCTGAAGTTCTATCTTCCCCCTTTGATAATCCACTTTCATTTTTCCTTCAGAGTACTCCAGTACATGTGTATTTATAGTACTTCATTTTAGATTCATTGCTGTTTTTATTCCTTTCAACCGAAAATCTATCTGTCATTGTGAGCTGGGGCCACTATTAATTTCTGTAAGGCCTTGAGATCAACAGTGCTTTAAGCTAATAGCAAATTTTGAAAGTCAAGTTTCAAAAGTAACAGCTATTAATCAATTTGGGGTTAAGAATGTCCTCAGAAGAGAAAAAACTAAGAACAAAAAGACCAAGAAAATATACACACAAAAGCAAAAACAAGATCCCTAAGGGGTTCAAGGATTTTAGGTTATAGAGAATCCCTGATTTATAACACACATTAATAATGGTAGCATCTTTCATGTGCTTACTATTTTTATATTTTTTGAGAAATATCTGTTTAGATCCTTTCTTCATTTTAAAATTTGGGAAGTTTTTATTAGTGAGATGTAATAAATCTTTATATATGCTAAATAGAAGTTCCTTTTCAGATACAGGATTTCTAAAAATTTTTCCCAATGTTATAGGTAGTGGTTTCATTTTGACAGTACCCCTTACAACACACATATTTTAAATTTTGACTGTCGGTCTATCAGGTAAAAATAATATGTCTTGAAAAAGCAGCCACTTTAATTGCATAAATGCTTTTCTGAGGCAACTACACACTAGATGCAGAAGTATACATACTTCTCATTTCATCATACAGAATATGTATACCCAAGAGTCAAGATGTAATAAAATGAATATCTTCTATTGTATAAGCATGGACCTTAAGTGAAAAGTGGCTTTTGTTGCTGGAGCCATCAGTATAAATGCTAATGCAGTAAACAACCTCAAATTATGTTTTACAATTATTATGAAAATAGGCCCATGCTCCCTGGAAAGGGGCTTAGGGAGGCCTAGGGTCTACAAGACAACAATTTGAGAACTGCTGCTCTATGAAATCTGTTCATTTAAAAAGGAAAATACAGGCCAGGCCAGTGGCTCACTCCTGTAGTCCTACCAATCTGGGAGGCTGAGGTGGGTGGATTGCTTGAGCTACTGAGTTCAAGACCAGCCTGAGCAAAAATCAAGACCCTGTCTCTACTAAAAATAGAAAAACTGAGGCAAGAGGATTGCTTGAGCCCAAGACTTAGATGTTGCTGTGAGCTATGTATGACACCACGACACTCTACCCAAGGTGACAGCTTGAGATTCTGTCTCTAAATAAATACATACATACATATACAGGCAGTCTAGAGTTATAAACATCTGACTGAATTACAACTTGTGCTTACAAATAGAGGCTATTACAGATAATAGGTAAATGTACCTGCTCCAACATCCATACAAATTCAACTTAAGAACAAACCTACAGACCAGGTGCAGAGGCTCACACCTATAATCCTAGCACTCTGAGAAGCCAAGGCAAGAGGATCCCTTGAGGTCAGGAGTTCAAGTCCAGCCTAAACAAGAGTGAGGCCCTGTTATCATATTATGTACCACATTTGCAATTTAACAAATTTATTGATGTGATTATTTCTCCCACTATAAACTCCACAAAGGTAAAGACTGTACATTCAATAAATACAGGGTGGCCATAAAGTTCATGTGCAGTTTAAAATTGCACACTACATTGCATAACTCTTCTGGATAACTAGACATTGTGAATCCTTGTTCTTCTCCTCTGAAGCTAGGAGAATCCTTAAGTATTTTCAGTAGATTAATTTCTATTTCAAAATATATCTCTAAAGAAAAAAAAATGGGGGCGGCGGCTGTGGCTCAAGGAGTAGGGTGTCGGCCCCATATGCTGGAGGTGGTGGGTTCAAACCCAGCCTCGGCAAAAAAAAAAAAAGAAAAAAAAATGGGGGGCTACAGTCACACTGGTTACTCCCTTGGATGAGTATCATTTACCATAAACTTTAACCCTATGTAAATGCAGGAGAGCATTTCAATTTTTTTCTTTTTTGGTCTTACTAAGCTTTAAGTAATTTAGGCTTTTTCCCTTTCAAAATCAGAAAAATAAATTATATTCCAACTCTTCTGAATCTTATTGGAAAGGGCAGGAGATATAAAAAATACTTGACAGACAATGCTGACATTCAAACTATGTGTCACCCATTTCAAACATAAGAATGAATATATTTCATGAGTTTTATCAATCATGATTTTTACCCATACAAATAAAAAAAGCTGATGTTAAATTATCAGTTATCTTATTTCTTTTTAGAAGTCCTCAAGAACTACTTTTAATAGCTTTAGTGAGATAATTCACATAACACAAAATTCACCTGTTTTAAATGTACAATTCAATGGTTTTTAAAATATATTTACAGATTTGTGCCACCATAAGCATAATCTAATTTTTGTTTTATATTTTTTAATTGTGATACAACTCATAAATTCGTGTAACCACCACCACTATCTTTTTTTTTTTTTTTTTT
>NW_003852403.1:37539330-37547489 GCF_000181295.1 Otolemur garnettii
GGGCTGGATTCGAACCCGCCACCTTAGGTGTATGTGGCTGGCGCCTTAGCCACTTGAGCCACAGGCACCAAGCCGGCCACCACCCCTAATTCTAGAACATTTCCATCTCCTGAAAAGGAAGCTCATGTTCATTAGCAGTGATTTCATATTTCTCTCTTCTCCAGCCCTATGCAATAGTCTACTTTCTGTCTCTGTTGATTTTCCTATTCTGGGCTGTTCATATAAATGGGATTATACAACATGTGATCTGTGTATTTGTGACTGCTCCTTTCACTTAGCATAATGTTTTCATAGTTCTTCTATGTTATAGTATGTATCAGAACTTCATTCCTTGTTATCAGCTAATACTATTTTACTGTATGGATGTACCACAAAAGTAGCACAACCATAGCTCCCTGTAATCTCAAACTCCTCTGGGGCTTGGTCCACCTACCCTCCTCTGCCTTCCCAGTCCCTAGGACTGCAGGTGGGTACCACCATACTCAGGCTAATTTTTTGATTTTTTTCACTACATTTTCTAGGCTGTTCTTGAACTCTGGCCTCAAGTGATCCTACTGCCTCTATCTTAAAAGCACTGGCATTAGAAGTGTGAGCCACTGCACCCACCCTATTTTCTGCTTTTGGGCTATTAAGAATAAAGCTGCTATGAACATTCACAAACAAGACTTTGTGTAAACCAGTGGTTCTCAACCTGCGGGTCATGACCCCTTTGGGGGTCAAATGACCCTTTCACAGGGGTCACCAAAGACCATCCTGCATATCAGATATTTACATTACAATTCATAACAGTAGCAAATTACAGTTATGAAGTAGCAATGAAAATAATTTTATGGTTGTGGGTCATCACAACATGAGGAACTATATTAAAGGGTCACGGCATTAGGAAGGTTGAGAACTACTGGTGTAGACAAATGTTTCATTTCTTTGGGAGATAGCTAGAAGTGGAATTACTGGGGTGGGTACTATTCACTCTTAAAATAACAAAGAGTTCTTTTCCCTGCTTCAACGGGATTTGCCACAACCAGGAAACTGACTTTTCATAAAAATGCAGTATAAAGCTCATTTTGGATCAATCTGCACAAGGTTTTGCAATCAACAAAATTATATTAAATTTTCCACTTTTAAGTTCAAATAGAAATTCTAAGATGAGATAATAACTCCTTTAACATAAATCATAAAACTAAATGGACTTGCACAAGCCTATTTAAAAATATGCTAGGGCAAAATTCTGTTTTTAAGTAGGAATTATATATCCAAATCTTATGGCTGACAATTGCTCAAGAGATAAATATACAGTAAAGGAAGACTTATATAGTACAAGCAGCTACAAATGAGAATTTAGACACCTTGATTTAACTAAACGCTCTTTTTCTTGGAGGGGGGCATTTCTCGTTTCATGAGGAAAATGTGAAGTATTGATTATAATTCCTCAAAGCCTTTCATAGAAACATACTTTATCAATTAGCGGCCAAATAAATGAACTTCTAGTCACATGTTATTTTGGATTTTTTTTTCCTTTCTAGCAATATACACTCTAGTCCAAATAGATTCAGACAGCAACCTTTGTTAAAAACACATTTTCATTTAAAGGAAGATCAAATGACTTGCCAGAAATCAGACATAATGAAGGGGAAACTAGCAGACATCCTACCAACCATAATACAAGAGAACGCCACAGGTCGTCCAAAATACGCATTTGTTTTTAGATTAACAGCTCGTTCCTACCGCCAAAGCCATCCCTAGAGTGTCAGAGGATGACCCAACCAGTGTTTTCTTTCTCTTTTTTCACCCTCTGCCACCCCCAATCCACCTGCTTGGAGGTGTCAAGGCGGCTACAAAGGGTTAACAGTGACCAGCAGCAGAGAAACAAACATCCTGACAACCCACAGCTGAGTAAGCAAGAGCTGTTTATTCACGAACGTGTTCCATTTGGAGACTGTCGGCGAGCCCTAGAAAGCCCAGGCACATTTCAGAAAATTCCTAGAGAATTCCCCTACCCGCAAACACACACTGAGAAACTCGGGTGGCAACCGTCCGGTCAAGGCAGCCCTTACCCCCGAACCCCCCAACTCCGAATAACCTCACGTACTAAAAGCATCCGACCCCTTGCAGGGGTTTTGTAATTTCCCCGAAATGGGCTCTGACGCGGGAAGAGGCTGGTCCCAGCTCCCGGGACTTCAGGCGTTTCTGCCACCCCCACCGCCGCCACGGCAGCTGGGGACCTTGCCGAGAAATGGCCCTTCACCTCCCTCCCCTCACCTGGCTCGGTCCCACCTGAGGACAAGAGCTGAGGAGAAAAACAGGCAGCGAGGGCTGACCTTGTCGCTACTGACAGTGGAGCAGCACATCCTGCAGCTTTCTGGAAAGCGGCCCGAAGGACATTTTTACCCCTGGAGGAAGGAAGCGGGAGGGCGCCGGCCGGACCGCAGCGGGCGCGGCGGCGGTGGTCTGGGCGGGCTGTGCAGCCTCTAGCGGGGACGGTCCGAGGACTACATCTCCCAGGCTGCTCTGGGTCGCCCTGCGTCGTGACCCCGGCGCGCACGGAGGCGGTGACTCTTACCTCACAGAGGTATCTCCGCCGGCAGCTACTCGGCTCCCGCGGTCCATGGACCGGAACCTCGGGCCGACGGGCAGGAACCCCGGCCGCGATCGCCGCCTCCCCGACCCAGGCTCCTCCTCCTCGCTCCCCACCGCCTCCTCCGGACGCCCGCCGGCCCCGCACCCCAGCCGCCGGGCTCGCGGAGCTTCCCCGGGAAGCTGGGTGGCGGGTTCGCGGCTACCGCCGGACTGAGGCCTACTCCGCCGCCTCTCAGTGCCATTGTCCCTGGCCTAGCCCTGACTGGGTCTACTGGGGAAGGCCAAGTGCGCCGGCCTCAAGGAAGATGCCGGACCAAGCCCTACAGCAGATGCTGGACAGGTACGGGCTCTTTGGGGGAGAATGGGAGCCTCCGACCCTCGCTCTGGCCCTGCCCGCGCCCGCCCTCGAGACTTCGTGAGCGGAGCCCGGCGTGCCAGGAGGAATTCCACGGCCAGAGGGTCGGGAGAGGGGCCGAAGTTTGGAATCTACTTGGGGGAGGACAGAG
The DNA here is from genome assembly GCF_000181295.1 of Otolemur garnettii. Classification (NCBI taxonomy): domain Eukaryota; kingdom Metazoa; phylum Chordata; class Mammalia; order Primates; family Galagidae; genus Otolemur; species Otolemur garnettii. The sequence continues at coordinate 37,542,414 of NW_003852403.1, forward strand.
CGAGTGACCTGGATCGTAAACTTAGAGCGCAACTTAGTTAAGGAGAGGTGTCTAGTTTTGTTGAAACCCGGTGTTGAAAAGAGAGGGGCTCTTGATAACCCGTAGAATTAGTTTCTTTTTCTTACTCTCGTCCCCCCGCCCCCTGAACTCCCGAACTGTGTTGTAAAATGTCAGTGATGTCACTGGCATAAAAGAACCATGTTATCTTTGAGGGGAATAACCCCCTTATAATTTTAGGTCTCTTTCCAAAAACAAGGATAAACATTCTTTTGGAAAGCCTGATTGGCTGACTTCATTCCTCCTCCCTCCCCCACCCCACCCTATCCCATCCCATCCCCACCCCCAGTTTGTTAAGGTCAGAATACCCGCAAGGGAGTTTTGACAGTCAGACCAGAGTAGAGGTTATGGAAAATGGCCACACGAGTCCAACCCTAAATACTTAGGATATTTTATGATCATTGAGTTCATTGAGAAAGTTTCAGCATGTGCTGGGGTCGGTTGCCCATTCCTGGGGGGCTCCAGTCAATAAAACTCTTTTTGTGTAGTCAGCTGCATCGCCCTCTGCTGTTCAAATTTTAGCCCATGGGTTCTATCATGCGTTTTTGGAGACTCTTAAACCACTCTTTCTCCTACCCAAATCTTACTTCCTGAAAGACCTAATTGTATAAGCTAATTCAAAATAATGGTGGTTGTTTACAACTCTAAACAGACATCAGGTGCCACCCTGTTAGCAGGTGGTACAACTCTGTAGTAAATCAAGATGCAGCTGTAAGGTGTTAAATGAAGGCCTTCTTTAATTAGTATTATACCCAGTTAAATGCTGTTTGAGTCTGCTACATCCAGACCACAAATCACCTCCTCCCTGATTGACAGGCATTTCTTTTGGAGCTTAGAATTTTGAGACATCTAAGTTGATAGAAATATGTCACTAAGTTTTTGTAGTTGAAATGACTGGTGATTAATCCAGCCCTTACTTCAGGTTAGTGTCCTGACACGGGTATGGACTAACCCTTTTTTAGTATATGTAATTTTCTAGTTCGTGGAAGACAGAAACTAAATCGTTGTTTATCTTCAATCACAGACCAGAGCTTGGTACTCAGCTTAATCAGTAAATATTTGTTGTGTGTACTAGTGCATAAACTTGATTGTCAGTTTCCCCAGTAGTCTAGGGGCCTGATACTTTACCAGATTTTCCTTTAATTATAATTTAGCATACTGGCAAATTGTGGCATGTTGAAATATAACCAGAGGAGACCAACTTCTGTCACTGGCACTTCCAGCCAGATGAACCCATGTGGTGGTGCGGGATATTTTGTTATTTTTCTTTCATCTTAGTCCTCCTGCCTTCACTTTTACTTAGTGACTTAATAAAAGTTCTTATGTCCAAAAGCTGACCTGGCTTTCCATATCCTTTTTGGAGATTTCCATAAAAGAAGCTAAGTAATGCTCATGAGGCATTTAAAACTTCTCAACAGAAACTTGGAGATTCTGGATGCTATTTACTGAAGCAAGTGACTATAATAATGGCTTACTCTCATCTTCCTACCTTTTGGATACCTCAAGGTAGATTCTTAACATGATTTTCAGAGACCTTTGTTGTCTAGGTCAGCCTGACAACCTGGCTCCATGTTAGAATCACCTGGGGAGCATTTAAAAATAAGGATTGATGCTTGGACTCTTCCCAAGACCAATTAGATCACAGATTTCTAGAGGGTAGAGCCTGGGCATCTTTATTTTCAGAAGCCTTCTGGATGTTTCTGATACAGCTAAAAACTGCTGTCCTAAACCATAAGGACATGGTATATATACTATATATAAACCATAAGAGATAGTACCCATGTATAATTTAATGAGAAAAGCTTGGGCCTCAGAGTTAGAAATCTTGGAAATTTAAATTTTGCAACTTACTAGGTATGTGATTTTGGATTCTGAGGTTGTATATTCATATTTATAAAATGGAAAATCCTTCACATACATCTTTATAAAACAATAAAGCACTATAGACAGAAAGTATTTATTTAATTTTATTTTTTGCAGTTTTTGGCCTGGGCTGGGTTTGAACCTGCCACCTCCAGCATATGGGGCCAGGCCCTACTCCTTTGAGCCACGGGCGCCGCCCCAGAATAGACTTATTTATTTATTTTTGAGACAGAGTTTCACGTTGTCACCCTCGGTAGAGTGCTGTGGTGTCATAGTTAGTAGCAACCTCAAACTCTTGGGCTCAAGCGATTCTCTTGCCTCAACCTCCCTATGAATAGACCTTTCTTTTTTTTTTTAATTAAATGACAATTATGTACATTAATGCAATTCTGGGGTGTAGTGTGGTGTTTTCATATACAATTTGAAATATTTTCATCAAACTGGTTAACATAGCCTTCATGTCATTTTCTTAGTTATTGTGTTAAGACAATCATATTCTACTCTTAGAAAGATTCACTTGTACCCTTATAAGATAAACCATAGAAGTGATCCCTCTAATCACCCTCCCTCTACCCATTCCCCCCTTCCTTTTTCATTCCCCCTCCCCATATACTTAGGCTGTTATTAGGTTATAGATTTCATATGAAAGCTATAAATTAATTTCATAATAGGGCTGTGTACATTGGATACTTTTTCTTCCATTCCTGTGATACTTTGCTAAGAAGTAGGCCTTTCTTTTTAAAAAAGATATGCAACTAGCCAATAAGCACACAAAAAGACGCTAAACATCTTTTGGGCAAACAAGAGCCCATAACTCTTGGGCTTAAGAGATTCTCTTGCCTCACCCTCCCAATTAGCTGGGACTACAGTTGCCTGCCACAGCCACCAGCCTTGGTGTGTGTGGCCAGCGCCCTAACCACTGAGCTACAAGTCCCGAGCTGACAGAAAGTGTTTAAAACTAGCATAACTAGTGTGGAGGGTGACAGCTTTTCCCTAATCTCCTCCATATTTACTATCATCTTAATTTGAGCTGGCCTTACGTGGAAGCTGAACACTGAGATACTAAGCATGGTTCATTTGGGGGATACTGATAGGCCCAACAGATTAAAATATGTCAACCTATTAGAGCCCCAAATTCTTTTCCTAAATTTGGCTATTGCCCAGCTTGGTCTTTGGTGGCAGTTTTTGAGGAACAGAAGGTAGCTTAGATAACTGGCCATGTATTTATTTGTCTCTTTCAGGGTATATCCTTGTGAAGACTAAGGAAATGTATATAACACATTATTCTGTTCCTTTAGGTTAAAAGTTACGTATTTTATAGCCAATCAAACATTTTATTTATTGAATTTATTTAACAAATACTGAATGCCTATATACGCCTAGTACCATTCCGAGCCCTTAGTATATACTAGTGAGCATGATGAAAATGCCTTTTTGGAGCTTAAATTCCAGTGTTGTATATGCTCCATAAACTGTCAAAGGGAAGACTATTTTAATTATAACATGAATGGTATGTTCAATTTATACTACTTAATCTTTAAGAATTTTTAAACTAGCAGTGATGTATTAGCAGCTGAAGTTGAGTTACTTTGTCCTTTGCAAATAACTCACTTGTATTTGGAAGGAGTGTATATATGGGCATATATGTATGTATTTATATGGTCTTCTTTTTTTTTTTTTTTTTTGGTTGCAGTTTGGCTGGGGCTGGGTTTGAACCTGCCACCCTCCGTATATGGGGCCAGTGCCCTACTTACTGAGCCACAGGCACCGCCCTATATAGTTTTCATTTTTATAAACAATAAGCAACTATTTTATGCACATTTATTATTTGAACCTTTTAAGTTACTATGGGTAAAAAAAAAGAAAAAGTAAGAGTAGTGGGAAGGGGCGTGATTTTCCTGGCATCATAAATGAGTTGGGGTCACAAATATTTCCAGAAATTATAACCACTCATAAACCCCAAGCCCTTTATATCAAGCTCCTTGAGCCTTCATCCAGCTTTTTCTTCATTGCTGTAATTCTTTTTTTTTTTTTTTTTTGAGACAGAGCCTCAAGCTGTCCCCCTGGGTAGAGTGCCGTGGCATCAAAGCTCACAACACCCTCCAACTCCTGGGCTCAAGTGAGTCTCCTGCCTCAGCCTCCCAAATAGCTGGGACCACAGGCGCCCCCCACAACACCCGGCTATTTTTTGGTTGCAGCTGTCATTGTTGTTTGGCGGGCCTAGGCTGGATTCAAACTCGCCACCTTAGATGTACGTGGCTGGCACCTTAGCCACTTGAGCCATAGGTGCCGAGCCCATTGCTACAATTCTTTAATAAATCTGTTAAATAATACTTTCTCTATCACTACCTACTTTTTTATTTTCTCTTAAGCTTCTCAAAGTTAGGATTAAATGTATAGAGAACAATACAAACAATATTGTAACAAACTGCAGGAATGCACCTCAGATTTGAAGCCTGGACCTGTTCACAAATGCTTCTGGAAACTTTTGCTTCCCCTGTCTCACAGAAAGCACTCAGGAATTAGTAGAGATGGTTTTGCATCACTTGCACCAATGAGTAGGCAGGGAATGTAGCTGGTGTCTCCAGAACATTCAAAGAACAGAACAGAAGAACAGCAAAGAAAATGATCTTTTCCCCCTCCACTTTCTTGCAATGGCAGACTGAAATCAGAATTTTCACAGATCTCTATATATCCCTAGGAGACCAGGGAAGCTTGCTGCATTGTCTTATGATTTATATATATTACCATCTTAGTTTCCATATGAAGCAATTTCATATTTTTTGTCATTCAACATCTTTTTCTTAGTACCTGAAATTAAAAATGATTAATAGTTATATTTGCTTTTATAGTATGTATGTGTAAAAACTGGAAACATAACAGATAAAAATCTTCTTTAATCACTATCTCTAGTCCCACATCTTCTCCTCCCCATGCTATACCCCAAAATGGGTTTATATTCTTGTAGCCTTTTTTGTTTAATGCTTTTGTATATACTCTTTTTCCTTAATCTAGTTCCTGTTCATGACATTTAGGTTCTTATTTTCTCTTTGTCTCTCCTTATAATTAGACTTTTGTTCCCCTTTCTTGACCTTAGCTGTACAATAAGTATATTAAAGGTCATCTATAATTTCTTTCTTTTTTTTTTTTTTTTTT
>NW_003852403.1:37548439-37562690 GCF_000181295.1 Otolemur garnettii
AGAATCTCACTATGTCGCCCTCTCACAGCAACCTCAAACTCTTGTACTTAAGCGATTCTCTTTCCTCAGCCTCCCAAGTAGCTGGGACTACAGGTGCCCACCATAACACCCAGCTATTTTTTTGTTGCAGTTGTCATTGGTGTTTAAAAGGCCCAGGCCAGGTTCAAACCCACTAGCCCCAGTATAAGTGGCTGGCACCGTAACCACTGTGCTATGGACTTCGAGCCCTTTTCTTCTTTCAATCCATTAGTATATTGCACTTCTCAGCACTTAATTATTCTGAAAAAGTGTTTTTTTTACTTTCTCACTTTTGCCTCTATTGTGCAATCCAAGATTCTGTGTGTTTATTCCAGACCTATTTCCTTGATTTCCTTCAGCAACGCGTTTCTAGCTCCCTAGTGGAACATTTCCATTTATGAATATATAGTATTACCAACCTATCTAAAATTAAACTACAGCTACTTCTCTGACTCTTACTTCCCTTGACTTCTCTTTTTTGAGACAGAGTCTCACTTTGTCACCCTCGTAGAGTGCTGTGGCATCACAGCTCCCAGCAACCTCCAGCTCTTGGGCTTAGGCGATTCTCTTGCCTCAGCCTCCTGAGTAGATGGGACTACAGGCGCCTACCACAGTGCCCAACTATTTTTTGGTTGTAGTTGTCATTGTTGTTTGGCAGGCCTGGGCTGGATTCAAACCCACCAGCTCTGATGTATGTGACTAGCTCCTTAGCCACTTGAGCTACAGGCCCTGAGCCTCAATATTTGGTCTTTAACCATTCTTCTTCTCCATCCTTTATAAAACCTAAGTGTTTTTTGTTTGCTTGTTTTTGCTTTCTTCCCTTCCAAATCTACTTGTTCATCAAATATTGTAGATTCAGTTTTTTCCTGGTCCGGTTTGGCCCACAGAGTGACACTAAAATTGACCAATTACAATCATGCTATTCCCATACTTGAAAACCTGCTAGTCTCTATATCATTTATAAGGATCAAATCTAAACTTTCGAGAGCTTAATATGCTTTAATCTATTATTATAATTCAGCCCCAAACTATCTTAACCATCCTTTCCTGCATTCTACTTTATTGTTCCCTGAATATATCCTACTCTTTGGGGGATTTTTGTTGCTTTTGAGACAATCTTTCTATTGCCATGGCTAGAGTGTTGCAGTGCTGTCATCATAGCTCACTGCAACTGCCCACTCCTGTGCTCCAGCGATCCTCCCTGCTTCAGTGTCTTGAGTAGCTAGAACTGCAGTCACACGCCACCATGCCCTTCCTATTTTTTATATTTTTAGTAGAGGTGGGTCTTGTTCTTCCTTAGCTGGTCTTGAACTCACGTCCTCCCATCTTGGCCTCCCAGAGTGTTAGAATCATAGGGGTAAGCCACTGTGCCACTGTGGCTGGCCCTGCTCTTTCATCTCCTTATTTTCACTTTAGATCCCTTGTTTCTTCTAAACACTTGGCCAACCTTTATCTGTCTGTAGAATTCAGTTCAAATATCACATTGAAGCCTTCCATAGCTCCCCCACAGCTCCAGGGTTAGTAAGTTAGAACCCTTACTAACTTCTCATAGTATAATAACACTGCATGGTACATTTTGTAATGCACCTATCCCATGTCTCAGAGCTTTATACACATGCATACCCTTATCACCACACTCGTACTCAATTGGAAGTTTATCGAAAATAGAAGCTACCTTGGTTGGGCACAGTGGATCACGCCTATAATCCTAGCACTCTGGGAGGCCGAGGCAGGCGGATTGCTTGAGTTCACTTAGTTTGAGACCATCCTGAGCAACAACGTGGCCTTGTCAAAAAAAAAAAAAGGTTTGGTGCCCATAGCACAGTGGTTATGGCACTGGCCACATATTCCGAGGCTGGCGGGTTCAAATCCAGCCCAGGCCAGCTAAAACAACAATGACAACTGCAACAAAAAAATAGCTGGACGTTGTGGTGGACATCTGTAGTCCCAGCTACTTGGGAGACTGAGGCAAGATAATAGCTTAAGCCCAAGAGTTTGAGGTTGCTGTAAGCTGTGATGCTAAAGCACTCTACAGAGGATGACATAGACTCTGTCTCAAAAAAAAAAAAAAAGTAGCTGGGCATTGTGGTGGGTGCCTGTAGTCCCAGCTACTTGAGAGACTGAGGCAAGAGGATTGCTTGAGCCCAAGAGTTTGAGGTTGCTGTGAGCTGTGACACCACAGCACAAAGTAAGACTCTGTCTCAAAAAAAAAGAAAAGAAAAAATAAACTACCTGTATTCCCTTATTTTCCCTAAGAACCTAGTACAAAGGAAACCTTCTGCTGAATCAGTATGTTTTCATTTATGGTACAAGTGCTCAGAATAATCTTGCAAAAGCACTGTTTTTTGTTTGCCTCATTTGGTTAAAATCTGTATTTTCTTATTAAGGTTAAACTTAAATTCTTTATTCTGGCCTTCAGAACCCTCTGTTGTTTCATCATTATTGAAATATTTATTGTGCTCCCTATTATGTTTGAGATATAGAGTACATCAGAGGTCCTCAAACTTTTTAAACAGGGCGCCAGTTCACTGTCCCTCAGACCGTTGGAGGGCTGGACTGCAGGCCCCGGGATGAGTCAGCTGCTAAGCAGAACAGGCAGCAGTGGCAAAAACACCTGGTGGGCCAGATAAATGTCCTAGGCGGGATGCAGTTTGAGGACGCCTGGAGTACATGGTTGGCACTAATGGCCTTTTTAAACCCTTTTTTCCCCTCTTTATAAAGAAGTATATACTTTTTTTTTATAAGTACATAAATTTTTTTGCTTGCTTTCCTCCAAATACAAGGGTTTTTTCATTGTTGTTTCGCATCTTGTCTTTCAAAGTTTTCCTCGTTTTTTAAGACCTAGTTATTTTTTCCCTCTTCTCCGGACTCATATAGCAATTCATCTCTGGTGTCCCCTAATTCTGTGAACATACCATAGTTCACATAAATGATGATACCATACCATATGATACGATGTTCACCAATTCATGTGAACATACCATAGTTCACATAGATGATAATATTCATATAGTATATTGGAGTATGCTAGATGGGATTTGGATACTAGGAGGCAGCTCCTTATGGCTGCTTGAATGTACCATAGCAAAAATGAAACACATAATTTCTTGTACTGGCTATAATTTGCTAAGAAATGAGAAATGTAAATTTTTTTGGGGGGTGGGTCTCCCTAGGTAGAGTGCATGGCATCACACAGCTCACAGCAATCTCCAACTTCTTGGCTTGGGCGATTCTCTTGCCTCAGCCTTCTGAGTAGCCCAGCTATTTTTTGTTGCAGTTTGGCCAGTTTGAACCCGTCACCTTCAGCATATGGGGCCGGTGCTCAACTCACTGAGCCACAGGCGCCGCCCAAGAAATGTAAATTTCTCTCAGAGTATACTATATGTATGGCAACACAGTGCAGTGAAAAAAGCTGAGGTTTTGAAATTAAGGGCTCATTTGCATCCATGCCTCCCTGCTTACCGTGTGGCCTTGGACAGATCACTTAACCTTTCTGAGCTTTTGGTTTCTTATTTAAGTGGAAATAATTGTGCTTGCAAAGTTTGTGAAGATCAGAGACAAAGGGCATAACATGATTATGCACTCAATAAATGATTGCTTTCGCTGTGCTTGTACAACTGTCCCTCTGTATCTGTGGAAGATTGACTCCAGGACTTTCCTCAAATACAAGTGCACATACCTAAGCACATCCCCCAGTATAATATTCTCTAGATTACTTATAATACCTAGCAAAGTGTAAATACTATGTAAATAGTTATTTTGTATTATTTAGGAAATAATTACCAGAAAAAAGTTCATTATGTGTTCAGTACAATTTTTTCTGAGTATTTTTTTTTAAGACAGAATCTCACTTTGTCACCCTCAGTAGAGACAGCTCACAGCAACCTCCAGCTCTTGGGCTTAGTTGATTCTCTTGCCTCAGCCTGCCTAGTAGCTGGGGCTACAGGCGCCCGCCACAACGCCTGGCTGTTTTTTGTTGTTGTTGCAGTTTGGCCAGGGCCAGGTTTGAATCCACCACCCTTGGTATATGGGGCCAGTGCCCTACTCACTGAGCCACAGGCACCGTCCTTTTCTGAGTATTTTTGATCCAAGGTTGTTAGAATCAACAATGGGGAACCCTCAGGTATGGAGTGCTGGCTATATTTCTCTTCATCTTTGTCCGTTGGTAATATATCATGATTGTGGTTATATCTCTTTGACAGATCCAGATACTAAACTTCCATTCTACAAAGAAACATTTAATCTCCTTGAAGGTATATTTCTTATTCCAAATGCATTGAGTGTGACACTTTTAATCCAAGGCAAAACAATATTCAGCTTTTTTCCATTTTTTAATGAAGGCATCCTTGCATTAACTGAAGTGTAGATCTCTAAGCTTGTTCTGAATTAAGGGGTGCTTGTTTTTTTCTTAAAATAATCATTTAAATAACACTGTTGTGGCACCATATATAATACAAAGCTTATTCCATGCTCACTCTCTTATATTCTAGAATTCTTCTGTTCTACCACACTCCAATTTTTTTTTTTTTTTTTTTTTGTAGAGACAGTCTCACTATATCACCCTTGGTGGAGTGCCATGGCATCACACCACTCACAGCAACCTCCAATTCCTGGGCATAGGCGATTCTCTTGCCTCAGCCTCCTGGCCTCCTGAGTAGCCTGGACCACAGAAGCCCACCAAAACGCCCGGCTATTTTTTTTGTTGTTGCAGTTTGGCCAAGGCCAGGTTTGTACCCTCAGTACATGGAGCCAGCGCCCTGCCCACTGAGCGACAGGCACCACCCCACACTCCAGTTTTTATCACACTGATTTCTAGAATGGTAGCCTGTGATTTTCCAGATCTTCCTAATAATCCAGAATGAACACGTGCACTTTGAGTCTGCAAAACAGACTTTACTACCAGCTTTTTTTGTTTTTCGATAACCATTCCTATCTTGCTTAATTTATGTGGCAGTGACAAACTATTTTATTGATAAAGCCTCTCTTACTTTTTTGTACATACTTTAAAATAACTTATTTAATCAGATAACTGTAAATGAGTCACAGATGAACCCTATAAAGTGAGGTTGTCTTTGTTATTTATCCATTCCCAACTGGTTTGTAATATCCAGCTTTATCTTAGTAAAACCTTTTCTACTCCACATTGGTCCATGAACATGTGTACTCATTTCCATCTCTAAACTTACTTATGCTGTTTGTTTTTCTTCGCATATCCTTCTTCTTCCTCCTTCTCCCTCCTCCACCCTCCTCCCTCTTCCCTCCTTTTTCCCTCCTCCTCTTCCCTTCCCTCTTCCCTTCTCCTCTTTTCTTTCTTCGTGGCTTAAAACACAAATTTATTATCTTATAGTTCTAAAGATCAGAAGTCCTAAATGGGCCTCACTGGACTAAAATTAAGGGGTGGTCAGCAGGGCTACATCTACATTCACTCTGGGGACTCCAGGAGAGGATTTCTTTCATTGCCTCTTTTTATATTCTAGGAACTGTCTGCATTCTTTGGCTTGTGGGCCCCTTACATCTTCAAAGCCAGCAAGGGCCAACTGAGTCTTTTTTTTTTTTTTAAATTTCAGATTAATATGAGGATACAAACCATTAGGTTATATCATTTATGCATGAAAGGTTAAAGTCAGAGTTGTAGCTGTATCCTCCACCCAGGGAGTGTGCTATATAGCCATGCATTGTATCCATTGAGTGGGAAGCTACTGAACCCCCTCCCCGCTTCTTGAATTTGAGATTTTCTCTCCTGTAGGTATGTGATTATTAATTTTTACTACTTTCAAATTGGTACTGAGTGCATGTGACGCTTGTCTTTCCAATCTTGTGACACTTAGGAGAATGTACTCTAAATCCATCCAGGGTGTTACAAAGGATGTAACATCTCCTTTTATGGCTGAATAGTATTCCATGGTAATATATACTACAGTTTATTAATCCATTCATGTGTTGATAGTTGGGTTATTTCTACATCTTTGCAATTGTGAACTGAGCATCTATGAACATTCTACTGCAAACACATACCTTTATTCTTTCTATCTAGTAACTTGAATCTCCATCTATAGTTCTTTTCTTGAAACCTCAGCTATTTCATCCTATGTTTGTTATTCTCATCACATTTACTCTGTTTTACTTAAGGTTTCTAACACCTTTTATTGACAATGTTTGGTGTAGTGGTTTTTATGTGATCTGTGTATGCATATGTTTGTTCCTTAGCTAGATTGTAAGCTCTTTAAATGTAGTTACATGCGGAATCAAATAATGAATCAATTTTGTGGGTACTTAGGTTGGTTTAGGAGGAGATTTTGAATAATTTTAGATTTAAGGCAACCTAGGCTTGTATGTTCTTTAAACTGTTTATAAATTTTACTATTAAATCTGTATAACAAACATTATCATTTTAAAATCACATGTAATTAATGACCAGCCTTATGTAAAGAATAGCACATTATACATGCACATTAGTGATATTTCTAAAACCAGTAAGACTATTTGTTCTAAGGATTAAATAATATTCTTTATATTTGTCTAGTATAATCCTCTTTTCTTGCCTTTATATAATAATAGTGATTTGTTTTTTGATCTCCAAACCAATCATGATACTTTACTTCCCAGTCCTCCCTTTACTTTGTAAACTGATGTGTCCCAACTTGGTTAGTAGGATGGTATGGGAATAGATAATGAGGATATATGTCAGCAAGCAAGAAGTATTTAGAAAAGCTAGAAGGAGAAAGAAGAGTGGGAGAAAATTAATTGAGAGGGTTTAAAATTTGAATCTTAACTAGTGGTGTGCCAGGGCAGGTGGGTTCAAACCCAGCCCAAGCCTGCTAAAAAAAAAAAAAAAGCCAGGCATTGTGGTGGGCACCTGTAGTCCCAGCTACTAGGGAGGCTGAAGTAAGAGAATCGAATTGCTTGAGCCCAAGAATTTGAGGTTGCTATGAACTATGATGCCTCTCTGTCTCAATTAAAAAAAAAAAAGAAAAAGAAAAATTGAAGGATGACTAGAAATCTAGAACATTTTCCACTGAATACCAGTGTGCCAAGCAGAATTGCTTTATATACTAATGGTAAGAAAAGTGCATCCATAAATTTTAGACATAGATGTAAAGTTGGCACCATTGTTATTATTGCTAGTTAATTTAGAGGTTATGTGTACATATATGCCAGGCAATTCTTAAGCAATTTCTTGATCACATGTTTAATCATTTACAATAGGAGACCTCAAAATAAAACCTGTTTTTAGTTTTTGTTTTTTGTAGAGACAGAGTCTCACTTTATTGCCCTCAGTAGAGTGCCATTGCATCATACAGCTCACAGCAACCTCCAACTCCTGGGCTTAGGCAATTCTCTTGCCTTAGCCTCCTGAGTAGCTGGGACTACAGGTGCCCACCACAACAACTGGCCATTTTTTTTGTTTCAATTTGGCCAGGGCTGGGTTTGAACCCACCACCCTCAGTACATGGGGCTGGTGCCCTACCCACTAAGCCACAGGCGCTGCCCGATAAAACCTATTCTATGCTGAAAACTCTGTCAGCAGTCTGAATAAGGTTATGGGTTCTTTCTCAGAATGTTTTTCCCCCCAGTGGAAGATTGAAATTTATTAAGTCATATACACAAGTCATGTCTGACGACTGAGAAAATGCTATTTATATAAGACATCAGATTAAAAATACATAGTATCTGTATTTTAGTACAATAAAGTCCCAGGATTTCAAACAAGGAAGTTTGATTCCAGAGTATGCATTATGTAATTATGTACTCTGCTACAAAGAACTCTAGTGGACGTAAACTTTGACAGTATATTTCTCAAAAGTCAAGTATTAATGAATTTCATGCACATGGTTTTGCATCAGTAGAGGAAGATACAGTTCTTTCAGTACATGTGCCAATTTCTGAGTCTTCCACTTTAGAATCCTCATCGGTTTCCTCTTCAGAATCAAATTCCTGACTGTATAGTGTTCCAGTGTTTTTCAGAGGTTCACCACTCAGTCTCTCTATTACCTCTGCCATATACTGTACGTGTTATGCTACTTCTGCTAGTTCTTTATTCTCCTTTTCAGACTGGCAATTTCATTGTCCTTTTCTTCAGCTTCTTTTTTAGAGACTGAGTCTCACTTTATTGCCCTCAATAGAGTGCTGTGGTGTCACAGCTCACAGCAACCTCCAACTCTTGGGCTCAAGTGATTCTCTTGCCTCAGCCTCCCAAGTAGCTGGGACTACAGGCACCTGTCAGAACGCCTGACTATTTTTGTTGTTATTGTTACAGTTTGGCCAGGGCTCGGTTTGAACCCGCCACCCTCAGTATATGAGGCCAACGCCCTACCCACCGAGCCACAGGTGCCACCCCCAAATGTTTGGGTTTTATACTAATTTATAATTGCTATACTGCTGATATATTTTTTTTTTTTTTGAGACAGAGCCTTAAGCTATCCCCCTGGGTAGAGTGCTGTGACATCACAGCTCACAGCAACCTTCAACTCCTGAGCTCAAGTGAGTCTCCTGCCTCCGCCTCCCAAGTAGCTGGGACCACAGGCACCCGCCACAATGCCTGGCTATTTTTTGGTTGCAGCCATCATTGTTGTTTTGGCAGGCCCAGGTTGGATTTGAACCCGCCACCTTAGGTGTATGTGACTTGCGCCTTAGCTGGTTGAGCCACAGGCACCGAGCCTATTTTTTTTTTTTTGAGACAGAGCCTCAAGCTGTCCCCCTGGGTAGAGTGCTGTGGCATCGCAGCTCACAGCAATCTCTAACTCCTGGGCTCAAGCGAGTCTCTTGCCTCAGCCTCCCAAGTAGCTGGGACCACAGGCGCCCACCACAATGCCAGGCTATTTTTTTTTTTTTTGGTTGCAACCATCATTGTTGTTTTGGCAGGCCCAGGCTAGATTCAAACCCACCACCTTAGGTGTATGTGGCTGGTGCCTTAGCCACTTGAGCCACAGGTGCCAAGCCATACTGCTGGTAGTATTATGGTTTGCATTTATCATTGAAGAAAAAGCTAAATTTTATTTAGAGCTTAGGAAAAATAAACAATAAATAAAATTTTTCTCCTATCCAAATTTACTAACCCCAATCCCTTTTTTATATGCCCTAGATTAAGAACACCTGCCTTACAACAACTCTGTGAAAGAGATTCTATCATTAAATCTATAAGGTTAGCAGGGATTTGAACCCAGTCTTGGCTCCAAAGCCCTAGGTTCTTGAACAAGCTAGAATATCCTATACTCATATAATGTTTCCCTCAAATTAATTTTAACTTTTTCTCTTTGGGAAAACATGTCTTAAACATTTTACCCACTGCTTAAATTTTAAAATCAAACTTTAAAATATTGTTTTGTTTTGTTTTTTGAGACAGAGTCTCACTTTGTCACCCTCGGTAGAATGCACTGGCGTCAGAGCTCACAGCAACCTCAAACTCTTGGGCTCAAGCGATTCTGTTGCCTCAGCCTCTCAAATATCTGGGACTACAGGCGCCTGCCACAATGCCTCACTATTTTTATTTTTTTTATTATTATTTTTTAATGTATCAAAGATATTTGCATTTATTTTTTTAAAGCAAATGACAAAGACCCAGTATTATCAGTTTTACTTTTAAACCTAAGCTTAACATTATATATTTAAACAACTGTCAAAACTTACTAAGATGCCAGCTTCATGCACAGCTAGAAAACATCCTTAATTTATAGTAAACCAAAAATGTGTTCCCATTAATGTGTTAATATCTTTCGCTACTAAATACTGAAAATAACTGAAATTATTTCTGTAGAAGGTTCATCCTGCAATGTTAACTTCACAGCAGGCTGACGCTACTTGGCTCACATTTCAGACACAATGGAAAAGCAGCTCCATACTGCTGTTAGTGCACACTCTTGTTCTATCTCTACTGAGGATTCAGGACTCACCTGGAGTACGTTTAATAAAAAAGCAAATTGCATACAGAAATTTACAAAAATTTTAAAGACAAATAAGTGGTTCCTATTACGTGGTCCCAACAATAAACCCAAAAGTCTATGACAAATATGGCTCCAATGAGTGGTTTATAAATACTCAGATTACGTACAGTGATGTTGTAAAGTCAAGTTTGTTTGAAATCTTAAAAAAAAGTTTCTGTTAGTCCTCAAATGGTGCTTGTACATTGAGTCACTTGTTATCTAAGCACAGCTGCTCCTTACCATTTATTGTCAAGGACTTGAGCTTGCCGTTTTCCTCAACTTCCATTCTTTCTTGACTATTCTCTTTGTAGTGATCTTTCTGCATTAACTATTTTTGTAGAAGTTGATATAGACTTGAAGTTGCCCATCCCACCACCCCCAAATGATGTAGAAGAGAATGAAGTAAGCCCCTGGTGATCTAGCGACTTGAAGGAAGAAAATCCTATACTAAAAGAAGAAAATCTACTTCCAAAAGGTAGAAATGCATTGAAGGCAGAGACAAATGACCCCGTTCCTCGGTTTCCTGCTTCCTTGGAGACCCCTCCGATTCCCAGTAAAGTCCTTCAATGTGTCTTCAAAGAAGTCAAATGAAAACTGGTCCCTTCCGCCAAAAAAGTCCCGGAAGACATCCTCTGGGTTACTGAATATGAAGCCAGATTCAAAAGGATTGTCAAAATGACTTCCACCTCCTCCACCGTTTAATCCTTCTTGCCATATTTGTCATAGATGTCCTACTTTTTAGGATGTAACAGCACCTCATATGCCTCAGCTACTTGTTTAAATTTTCTCTCAGCTTTTCTCCTCAGGGTTTTTATCTGGGTGCCACTTTAGTGCCAATTTTCATTACGCCTTTTTAATATCCTCGGCTGAGGCATGTCTCTGCACACCTAGAACTTCATAGTAATCCACCATGTTTTAAATGATTGTTGGAATAGGTCTAAGGTTGTGAATGGTTGACAGTGGGAAAGAGGGAAGGGGTGGCAGCCCAGGGCTCCTTGTAGCTCTAGCATGCTTGCACTGATGCCTGGCTATTTTTAGAGACGGTCTGGCTCTTGCTCAGGCTGGTCTCAAAGCCATGATGAGCTCAGGCAATCCATCCGCCTCAGCCTCCCAGAGTACTAGGATTACAGGCATAAGCCATCACACCTGGCCCTAAAATATTGTTTACAGTGAGTGTAAAACAGAATTTCGTTTCTATTTTATGGTGAGTTAAACTTACAGAGAGAGGAAATAAGGAAAAAGGAAAGAATGGCTAGAGCAGATCTCAAACTTTTGATATCCTGATCACCTAAAGTGTTAAAACAAAGTCCTAAGCACCCCCCAGCATTTTCTCATTCTGTAGGTCTGGGGTGTGGCCTGAGACTTTGCATTTCTGACATGTTCTGAAGTCATGCTTATGCATCATACTGAGCATTGAATTCTCAGAGAGTCAGAGGTTTGGAGAGAAAAAGGTAGGGGGATATAAACCTAAAGAGAAACTCTGAGTTCCCTCAGGAATTATAGGCTCAGCACCCATAAAATAGTGGTTAGGGCACCAGCCACATACACCAAGGCTGGCGGGTTCGAACTCACCCAGAGACAGCTAAACCGCGACAAATACAACAAAAAATAGCTGGATATTGTGGCAGGCACCTGTCATCCAAGCTACTTGGGAGGCTGAGGCAAGAGAATCACTTAAGCCCAAGAGTTTGAGGTTGTGAGCTGTGACACTACAGCATTCTACTGAGGGTGACATAGTGAGACTCTGTCTCAAAAAATAATAACCTCCTCCTTCATTATGATATTAGTCTATAGTTTTCTTTGTTGGGTCCTTTCCTGGTTTGGGAATTAAGGTAATATTTGCTTCATAAGAATGTATTGGGAAGGATTCTTTCTTTTTCTATGTTTTGGAAAAGATTATGTAATATAGGTACTAGTTCCTCTTTGAAGGTTAGGTAGAATTCTGATGTGAAGCCATCTGGTCCCAGACTTTTCTTTTTTGGGAGATTTTGTATTTCTATTTCAGTGCTTGATATAGGTCTATTAAAAATTTCTCATTCTTCCAGTTGAATCTAGGAAGATGGTGTGTAGATTCTAGGTATTGGTCCATTTCCTCCATATTATTATTATTTCTGAGAATAGAGTTTTTTGTAGTAACCATTGAGGATTTTTTTGAATTTCTTTTTTTTAATGTTTTAATTTTTTAAAATTATTTTTTATTAAATCCTAACATTGTACATTGATGCATTTATGAGGTTCAGGGGATTTTTTTGAATTTCTGTGGTATCTGTTATTTCTCCCTATCATTTCTAATTGACATTATTAGAGATTTTACTTTTCTATTTCTTCTTAAGTTAGCCAAAGGTTTATCAATTTTATTAATCTTTTCAAAGAACCAACTTATTGTTTTATTGATCTTCTGAATGATTCTTTTGTTTTCAGTTTCATTTAGTTGTGCTCTAATTTTGGTTATTTCTTCTGCTGTGTTTAGGGTTGGATTGTTCTTCTCTTTCCAGTTGCTTGAGATGACCCATTAAGTTGTTGACTTCCTCTCTTTTCTGTTTTTTTTTTTTCAAGAAACATATAGGGATTTATTTTTATTTGTTTCAAAGCAGAAGTAGCTTTTTTCCTGTTTTTATACAAGCAACATGGTCAAGTGAGTCAAATATTACATAAATTTATAAATTGGAAAGGAGAAATCACCCATAATCCTATTCATTAGAGATAACTGCAATAAAATATTCTGAGTTCTATTATACACAAATATGTATATGGTATGTTTCAGTAGGGCCTTCAGGGGACCACTTGGATGTACCTTAAATTGAAATTGGACAAACAGAATAGTGGATGTTTCCATCCTGGGATTTGGAGCAAGTAGCTTGTGAATTATTCACCACCATACTGTACATATTAGGTTGAACCATATGAAAGTACTGAGATTCAGCTGTTTTTGATCTACAAATTTGGTGATTTTATGTAGTTCAATCTAATGTATGCAAAGTCGAGAATGTCAGAACTGATACAGGCCTAGAGGCTTTTAAGTGCATTTCATTATGTTGAAGAAAAAAAGGATCAGAAGTATCCAGTGTAAAATCATATGGCACATTGGTGGTAGAATCAGGATTAGTTCTCTTTCCACTGAATCATGTACCTGCCTTTCATATTAAGGTTTATCAATTTTATTAATCTTTTCAGAGAACCAACTTTTTGTTTTGTTGATCTTCTTCTTTTAAAATAACAATCTTCTAAGTGTTATCATAATCTTCTAGAAGCAGATTTCAATTTGTATCAGAAAATTTCTCATAGGACTCAAAATGCAAGAGGCTGGTTTGGAGGTAGCGTAGTCCCCTTGACTGGAGATATGACTGGGAAGGGCCCTGTGACTTGGTGTGGCTCAAGAGGAACATGAATTACGGAGCTAATGAGGCATAACCAAGGCCCTGACCCTCATGGGCCCCTTTTAAGGTCCTGGCAAGGGCCATATTAACATAGTGATATATTTTGTAACATTTACAAAAATAAGATACTATTGAGTGAGAGATGGGAGTGGTGGCTCACACCTATAATCCTAGCACTCTGGGAGGCCAAAGTAGATTGCTTGAGCTCATGAGCTCAAGACCAACCTAAGCTGCAGTGAGACCCTGTCTCTAAAAATAGCTGGATGTTGTGGCAGATGCCTATAGTCCCACTACTCAGAAGGCTGAGACAAGAGAATTGCTTTAGCCCAAGAGTTCGAGGTTGCTATGAGCTGTGATGCCACAGCATTCTACCAGGGGTGACAAAATGAGATTCTGTCTCAAAAAAAAAAAAAAAAAAAAAGATGCTTTCGAATTATTTTTCTTAAAGACAATCCCCAGAATTCTATAAGCTTTAGGCCAGATCCACTCCTGTATGGCACAGAGCTCTGAAAAGCACTAGGCAAGGAGACTAGAGTTCCGGGGTTCACGTGACACTACTGTGGCCCAGATGGACAGCTTGGCACTGGCCCTGCTTTACTTACTCATGGCAGGGTTGGGAGGGTGAATGATGGGGTTAAAATTACAAATGTCAGATGTGTTGAAATGTGAACAAATATAAATAAGTAATATTACCCAGATTTCCTATCGTGATATGCGATAATCATCACTGCTTCTCATGACTGTTGAAGATAACATTAAAAAATAGGTCCCCAGAGCATCTTCCTGTTTCATTTTCCTCTGCTGCAACTTTCTCTTCTCCTTTCTCCAACCCCCAGTTCCCCGAAATTCCAGCCACAGGACCAGGCATCGGTCATCATCTTTTGCTTTTCTCTGCTTGTTCATGGCTCCTACTTTTTTTCTTTTTTTTTTTTTTTT
>NW_003852403.1:37562790-37583166 GCF_000181295.1 Otolemur garnettii
GGCCCTGGCTGGTTTCGAACCCGCCAGCTCCGGTATATGTGCACCCTACCCACTGAGCTACAGGTGCTAAGCCATGGCCCCTACTATTTATAAAATCTGTCTTTGCCTTGAAAAAAATGCTTATTCAGAAGGCCCAGGTCTGCCAGCCCTTCCACCCCAATGATGGCCTCTCTTCACACTGTTCCTTGTTGGTCTTGCAGAAGAAGGCACTAAGGCCTCATGTGGTCCCATAGCTGAGTTCTGGAGGCAACAGGAGTGATCTCTAGGTGTCTTGATCTTCCACATCCCTGGCCTCCTCATGTTAGATCATAGATACACAGTTCTTCTTCATAGATAAACACATGGTAGGGGTCACTCTGCTTCCAGGCGCAAGTGTATCCCAGGATGAGGCTGCCCACAGTGACAGCAAACAAGAACATGACAAAGAGAAAGTACATGTAGGAGTTGTCATCGTGGCCAGGTAGACTGGCCCACCATTCCTCAGTCTGGTTGTCTGGCCCTGACCCTGGTAGTGTCTTTGACTGACAGAGCAAATTGCCCTGAAGAGTGGCATTCAGAGCCTTCAGCATAGCATGCAGATTCTGGTACCAGATCTCAGTCCTATTGGTGGTCTCCATAGGGACTGGGGTGAAGCTGAGGTGGAGGAAAAATCAGAGGATGCTCAAATGGCAGACAAATTCACTGGTTCTGAGTCAGCTTCAGGAATTTCCTCCTGGATGCCCTCAGGCTGGGGTCTCAGCGACATCAGGAGTTGGGAAGGTGCAGAGTCCTAATCTTCTAGTCTAGAGAAAACGAGGGCTGGATTGGTTGACTTGTTCATTTTCCTTCTTACTAGCTCGTCTGCTGGAATGATCTAGCAAGGCTCCAAGGGCGCCTGTTTGCCTGCTGGACTCCCTGCCCTGTGCTCCAGGTGGCCTGGGTACTGTGCCCCTACACACTGGGCAGGTGCCCCACACTCCCCCGTGCTTTCTTTCTGTTTTCTTGATGAAGACTTCTACTGCTATAAATTTCCCTCTGTAAGACTGCCTTTGCAGCATCCCACAGGTTTTGATAATTGGTGTCTTCATTTTGTTCCAAAAATTTGATGATTTCCTTCTTAATCTGTCTTTGACCCAGCTACCATTTAGCCTAAGGTTATTTAGTTTCTATGACTTTCTTCAAGTATGGAGATTTCTGTTGCTGTTGAGTTCAACTTTTATTCTGTGATGGTCTGAGAAGAAACAAGGAATAATTTCTATTCTATTAAATTTGTTGATATTAGACTCATATTCTCACTAGATAAAAGATTTCAACTTAAGACATGAAACTATAAAAACACTACAAGAGAGTGCAGGGAAAACGCTTGAAGATATTGGCCTGGGAAAATATTTTATGAGGAGGACCCTCCTGGCAATGAAACAACACCAAAATTATATTACTGGGATCTTATCAAGCTAAAAAGCTTCTGCATAGCTAAGGGCACTGTAAGTAAAGTAAACAGGCAGCCTTCAGAATGAGAGAAGATTTTTGCAGGTTATGTTTCCAGCAAAGGTCTAATAACTGGAATCCACAGATAACTCAAACTAATCAATAAGAAAAGAACAAATAACCCTATTTCTTTGTGGGCAAGAGACTTGAACAGAAATTTCTCTGAAGATGACAGGCACATGGCCTACAAACACATGAAAAAATGCTCATCATCTTTAATCAATAGAGAAATGAAAATCAAAACCACTTTGAGATACCACCTAACTCCAGTAAGATTAGCCCACATCACAAAATCCCAAAACTGCAAATGTTGGCATGGATGTGGAGAGAAAGGAACACTTCTAACCCTGCTGGTGGGACTGCAAACTAATAGCCTTTTGGAAAGAAGTATGGAGAATTCTCAAGGAACTGAAAGTTGACCTACGGTTTGGTCCTGCATTAGGTATCTACCCAGATGAACAGAAATCATTTTACAACAAAGTCATTTGTACCAGAATGCAATGCAAATGCTAATTCACAATAGCAAAGTCATGGAAGCAGCCTAAATGTCCATCAACCCATGAATGGATAAACAAATTGTGGGAAACCATGGAATACTATGCAGCCATTAAAAATGGGGAAACTTTACATCTTTTCTTTTTCTTTCTTTTTTTTTTTTTTTATAAAGACAGAGTCTCCCTTTGTCGTCCTTGGTAGAGTGCTGTGGCATCACACAGCTCACAGCAACCTCCAACTCTTGCCTCAGCCTCCCGGGTAGCTGGGACTACAGGTGCCTGCCACAATGCCTGGCTATTTTTTTTGTTGTTGCAGTTTGGCCAGGGCCAAGTTTGAACCCACCACCCTTGGTATATGGGCCTGGTGCCCTACCCACTGAGCCACAGGTGCTGCCTGAAATTTTACATCTTTTATATTTACCTGGATGGAGCTAGAACTAATTCTTCTTAGTAAAGTATCTCAAGAATGGAAAAGTATCCAATGTACTCAATACTATTATAAAACCAATATATAAACACCTATACATTCATACGAATGATAAAACATAAAGTCCAGAAAGAAAGAGGGGAGTAAAGGGGTAGGGTGAGTGGTGGGAGGATATTTGGTGTGATTTCACCTATTGTACACAATGCAAGGGTACTATTTTTTGGGGGGGGGGGGAGACAGAATCTCAAGCTGTTGCCCTGGGTAGAGTGCCATGGCATCATAGCTCACAGCAACCTCAAACTCTTGCGCTTAAGCAATTCTCTTCCCTCAGGCTCCCAAGTAGCTGGGACTACAGGCGCCTGCCACAATGCCAGCTATTTTTTGGTTGTAGTTGTCATTGTTTGACAGGCCCAGGCTGGATTCAAACCCACCAATTCCGGTGCATGTGGCTGGTGCCCTAGCTGCTAAGCTACAGGCACCAAGCCATGTAAGGGTATATTTCAAAACAACTAAGAGTATATTATAAATGTCTTACCACAAATATAAGTGAGGTGATGGTTATTTTAATTAGTTTGATTTAAGCATTCTGCAATGTATATTAAATCATATTGTGCCCCATAAATGTATACAGTTATAATTTAATAATAATTAAGTTAAAAAAAGAACATGTTTTGCTCAGTATGAAAAAATAGGAAAGGCTGGTTGGGCACCCATAGCTTAGTGGGTAGTGTGCCGGCCCTGTTTACCAAGGGTGGCAGGTTAGAACCTGGCTCAGGCCTGCTTAACAAAAAAAAAAAAAACAGAAAGAAAGAAATAGGAAAAGCTTGCTAGACTCAACCTACTTTCAATACAATCACTTTAAGTATTCTACTTAAGTTCTGGCCAGTAGGAAATAAAACTATTGGCAAAAAATACGGAGTTTACTTATAAAAACTATTTAGACTTTATACCATATGATTATGTTGAAGCCATCTCTTAGTACCCATCACTCTGTGTGTATCCCAGATTGGTTAAGTGCCCCCCAAAGAAGAAAAATCTATTGATTTATTGTATAAGTAAGGATACAACAGTGTATTTAGCATTAGGCACAGCACAACTTGATCTATGTCTCAGTCAGTTTCTGTCATCACCCTTACTTCCTCTGGATTCGTAAGTCTTTACTTGGTGGCTCTTTGGCAAAAGTAGCTTCACATTGTCCTGTCTCTAAGCCCTACAAAAGGAAAAAAGTCTACATACCAGCTTTCCCAGCAAACATTCTGAGGTTCACTCTGATAAGACCAACTTTATGGGCCTAGCCTTGCAATCACTGTAATCTGGCTGCCAATCTAAGGGTTACTCTTCCAGGAGAGCTGGGACTGGGGCCGGGGCCAGTACTAACTGTCTAAACCTCATATGTAGGTAATGTTGGAGGAAGAGTGATTTTTCCATAGGAAGTGTGGGATACTGATTATTCCTAGAAAAGAGGAATTGTGTTATACATTAAACCCCAAATTTCTGCTGTTTCCTCCATTCTAAAATCTTGAAAAATTATAAGCCCATCATTTTCAAATATCTCTTCCCCATCTTAAATGGAAAGAGTCAGGCACAGAGGCTGAGGCCTGTAACAGCTGAGGGAGGCAAGGGTAGGAAGATAATTTGAGCCCAAGAGTTTAAGACTGCACCACTGCACTACAGCCTTTATTACAAATCAAGACCCTTTCCCTTTAATTAAAAAAGAAAAAAGGAGACTGGGCAGGGTGACTCACGCCTATAATCCTCCTCACTCTGGGAGGCTGAGGCAGGTGGATTGCTTGAGCTCACAGTTGGAGACCAGCCTGAGCCAGAGTGAGACCCCCATCTCTTAAAAAAAAAAAAGCCGGGTGTGGCAGGTGCCTTTTGTCCCAGCTACTTAGAAGCCTAAGGCAAGTGGATACCTTGAGCCCAAGAGGCTCGGCCCCTGTGGCTCAAGCTGCTAAGGTGCCAGCCACATACACCTGAGCTGGCGGGTTCAAATCCAGCCCTGGCCCACCAGAAACAATGATGGCTGCAACCAAAAAATAGCCGGGCGTTGTGGCAGGTACCTGTAGTCCCAGCTACTTGGGAGGCCAAGGCAGGAGAATCGCTTGAGCCTAGGAATTGGAGGTTGCTGTGAGCTGTGATGCCATAGCGCTCTACTGAGGGCGACACTTTGAGGCTCTGTCTCAAAAAAAAGAAAAAAAAAAAAAAAGAACAAAGCTTGAGCCTAAGAGTTTGAGGTTGCTGTGAGCTGCTGACACCACAGCATTCCACTGATGGTGGTAAAGTGAGACTCTATCTCAAAAAAAAAAGGAAAGGGAATATAATTGCAGGAAAAAGTAGCTCAAATAGATTAC
The DNA here is from genome assembly GCF_000181295.1 of Otolemur garnettii. Classification (NCBI taxonomy): domain Eukaryota; kingdom Metazoa; phylum Chordata; class Mammalia; order Primates; family Galagidae; genus Otolemur; species Otolemur garnettii. Next base: position 37,567,530 of record NW_003852403.1, read on the forward strand.
ATCAAGTGGGGCTGGGAAAGGAGTGAGGAAGTAAAAAGTAATTTTAAGGCCTTCTTCCTAGAGCAGGGAGTGGTGGCTTATAATCATAGCACTCTGGATGGCGGATGCAGGAGGATTGCTTAAGGCCAAGAGTTTGAGACCAGCCTGGGCTGGTCTCTCTCCACTACAAAAAATTAAAAAATTAGCTAGATATGGTGGGATGTATCTGTATTTGAGAGGCTGAGCCAGGCTTATTTAAGCCCAGAAGTTCATGGTTATAGTAAGCTATCATCACACCACTGCACTCCAGCCTGGATGACATAGCCAGACCCTTTCTCTTTAAAAAAAAAAAAAACTTCTCAGGTGATGTTCCTGGTTAGTCTATCAGAGATTTACAAAAAAATTAGGAAAGAAAGAATTCACATACACATTGTGTTCTCTGTCTTCTTTTTATTCAGCCCTAGTGACTAATGACACTATATTATAGGCTGTTTGCTTGTAAGAAGACTGAGCACAGTGGCTCACACCTGTATACCTAGCACTCTGGGATGCCGAGGCAGATGTAAGATGGAGATAATTACTGGATTTGCTTAAGTTAAAAATTTATAATTGCTTCTGATGGCTAAATATTTTTAATGTAGTAACAGTATAGAATATGTTAGGCCAGGTGCAATGGTTCAACGCCTATAATCCTTGCACTCTGGAAGGCCGAGGTGTGTGGATTGACATGTCTGTAGTCCCAGCCACTCAGGAGGCTGAGACAAGAGAATCACTTGAGTTTCAGGTTGCTGTGGGCTACAGTGACGCCACAGCACTCTACCCAGGGCAACAGAGTTAAGACTCAGTCTCAAAAAAATAAAAAAATGAAATTTGATTCGCCTTAATGCTGATTGATCATGCTGCCATAGCTAGCTATATATACTATGTTCTGTTGAGATAAAAAAGTATGTGAGTAGAAAGTTTCTAGTTATTCTGCTTTACATTTTGTTGCCAAAAATTATGTCCATTTCCCAAAGGTTATACAAATATATTTACAAAATTACTTCCGTTGTGGCAACAAATATACACTAATAACATCTCAACTAACTTGTCTATTTGCTGTAGTGTATACCAGTTGAAATTTTATGCAAAAATTGTGCATTAAAACCCAGTCATACCTTAAGTACTCTTGGGGGTTGCACAGTGTGAATATACTTAACGAATTATACACATAGAAATGGTTAAAGTGGCTCGGCGCCTGTGGCTCAAGCAGCTAAGGCGCCAGCCACATACATCTGAGCTGGTGGGTTCAAATCCAGCCCGGGCCCGCCAAACAACAATGACGGCTGCAACCAAAAAATAGCCAGGCATTGTGGCTGCCGCCTGTAGTCCCAGCTACTTGGGAGGCAGAGGCAGGAGACTCACTTGAGCCCAGGAGTTAGAGGTTGCTATGAGCTGTGATGCCACGGCACTCTACCCAGGGCGACAGCTTGAGGCTCTGTCTCCAAAAAAAAAAAAAAAAAATGGTTAAAGTGGTAAATTTTATGTAACATATTTTATCACGATAAACTTCAAAACAGGCTTGGTGCCCATAGCTCAGAGGTTAGGGCGCCAGCCACATACACCGAGGGAGGTTGGTTCAAACCCAGCCTGGGTCTGCTAAACAACAATGAAAACTGCAGCAAAAAAAATAGCCGGGCATTGTGATAGACACCTATAGTCCCAGCTACTTGTGAGGCTGAAGCAAGAGACTCACTTAAGCCCAAGAGTTTGAGGTTGCTATGAACTATGATGTCACTGCACTCTTCCAAGGGTAACATAATGAGACTGTCTCAAAAAAAAAAAAACTTGAAAACAACGAACAGGGCTATTTTGGATAACCATAAGACAGAACGTGGGCCCAGACAGCTTAGCTGAAGTGAGTCAGAGGGTCAGAATGCTAAACAAATGCTCCTTATTCTACCTTGATCTTATGAAACCTGAGTGAATTTAAAGCTGAATAAAATCACAATTTTTGACATGCTGCCATGGATTCTGCTCCATTTTTCTTTTTAATTGAAAAGTTTTAATTGGTAATTAGAGAAATGCAAATCAAAAAAAAAGGGAAAGTTTTAATTGGAACACAATTGAAATTCATGTAGTTCACAAAGACTGCAGATCATACCCACCTATGGTGCTGTGACTGTGTAGTCTTTCCCAGTGAGCATCATTAGGCTAGTAGTTCTGACAGAGACCTTTATGCAATTAAGTGAAAAGTGCACAGAAGGTAACAAGCTTTAATTAGCATTTTTCATGTGTATAAACTTTAATGGGGGGAGAGGAGGAAGAATAGTCTCATTGAATCAAACTGTATTTGCCCTAATACAAATCGGTACCCAAACTTGTGTTAATTGGGAGAAAAATAAGGAATGTTAACCTGATATTCCATAAGAAAAAATTAGACTTCATAAGTACCCTTAAAAGCAAAGTGAGTGCCACCACACTATTATTCAGACCCCCCCAAAAAGCAAAATAGGAAAACGTTTTAAAATTAACCATATCAGTAGAATTTTATTTTTGTTAATACAAACATCCCAGACTTGAAACTTCTAGATTTATTTATTTATTTGTTTGTTTATTTATTTATTTATTTTGAGACAGAGCCTCAAGCTATCCCCCTGGGTAGAGTGTGGTGGCATCACAGCTCACAGCAACCTCCAACTCCTGGGCTCAAACGAGTCTCTTGCCTCAGCTTCCCAAGTAGCTGGGACCACAGGCGCCCACCACAACGCCTGGCTATTTTTTGGTTGTAGCCATCATTGTTTTGGCAGACCTGGGCTGGATTCAAACCCGCCACCTTAGGTGTATGTGGCTGGCACCTTAGCCACTTGAGCCACAGGCACTGAGCCAAGATTTTAAATATAATAATTCTTGAAACACTCTCACTGGGCTCGGCAGCTACTTGGGAGGCAGAGGCAGGAGACTTGCTTGAGCCCAGGAGTTGGGGGTTGCTGTGAGCTGTGATGCTACAGCACTCTACCCAGGGGGACAGCTTGAGACTCTGTCTCAAAAAAAAAAAAAAAAAAAAAGAAAGACAGACAGAAACAGTCTTACTGTATTGCCCAGGCTAGAGTGCTGTGGTATTAGCCTAGCTCATAGCAACTTCTGACTCCTGGACCAAATCAGTCCTCTGCTTCAGCCTCCTGAGTAGCTGGGACTATAGGCACCATCCATTTTTCTATTTTTAGTCTCGCTCTTGCTTTCTGATCTCTACCTCCTGAGCTTAAAAGACCCTCCCATTGTGGCCTCCTGGAGTGCTAGGATTATAGGCATGAGCCACTGGGCCCAGCTAATAGATATAATTTAATTCCAAAAAGGAAATCCAGTCATACTCACAACAGAAACATGAAGACCAAATTTGTCATATCATTATTCTATAACAAGTTATCCTAGTATCTTCATCTCCTTTTGGATTTATTTTAAATTTAATATTCTGTCATCTTACAATTATACTTTATCAGTAAGAGAAATGGGTAGGGCTTTTTCTTAGTTGAAAATTGAATGAGTTTATATGTGAAATCACTTGTGTGATATACTGTTTTTCCAAGTTCAAGAGATTGATGTTGGAATGCAGAGAACACTGAATTTCACATATTCCAGTGCTTATTACTCCTCCAAGAATTATTAGGTCTTAAAACGAAAAGCAGTATGAGAGTTATCTTTTTTTGCACTATAGTTTCATTATACAAGGTGAAGAAATAGTAGAAAGATGGAGGAAATTTCGTAAAAACAAAATTCAGAAAATACAGGATTCTATAGTGAAAGATAAGGAAAAACAGTAAAAGAAACTCCTCTATTGAGAGCATATTGGTTGTTTTGTTTCCTTAATTTTTTAATGTAGGACAAAAGTTCCATAATGTAACATAGTAGGCTTGTACCATGCAGTGAGAGCTGCAATGTGGAGGAGGCTGGGATCCTAAAGATAAATCTTACCATTTTCTTTTTTAATTTACAGAAGTTGCTGGGTGTGTTTTGCCACTGATGAAGATGATAGAACAGCCGAATGGGTGAGACCATGCAGATGCAGAGGATCTACAAAATGGGTTCACCAAGCTTGTCTACAACGCTGGGTGGATGAAAAACAAAGAGGAAACAGTACAGCCAGAGTGGCATGTCCTCAGTGCAATGCTGAATACTTAATAGTTTTTCCAAAGTTGGGTAAGAATATATTTAAAAACAGCATAGATATATTTGATCTTATTACACATAAATCTATAATCTCAGGTTTATTTTAAATGACTCATCTCTTTGCTTTTTTGGGAATTTTAGTATTCCCGTTGTTTCTTTTCTAAATGTCAGAGACATACTTGTTTTGTTAACAGCTTATAATACCCTTTTACTCTTTTTTTTTTTTTTGCAATTTTTGACTGGGGCTAAGTTTGAACCTGCCACCTCCAGCATATGGGGCTGGTGCCTTACTCCTTTGAGCCACAGGCACCACTCTTAATAATGCCCTTAATACATCCCCAAAATTATCCATTTGTGTATTAATTTTCCATTTGTTTGAGGGGAGGAAGAACTTGTACACCTAACTGCGTAGATATAATCAAATAACAAAACTATAATGAAAACCTGACTTGAGGAGCCTAATTCTCTGGAGACAGTTGATGTAGGAGAAAGAAAGTATTAGTGTATTCTAACACTTCTCCTTAATTCTGCTGAAGAATAGAAGGAAAATTAAAGATTTAATAAGATATAGAGTTAAATTTGTCCTTGGAATCCAATTTATGGGATTGTCTTTTGTGAAAACTCCTATTTCTTCTCTGGGAATTAGCAGGTAAGGAATAACCGAAAGCTTTTGAGAGTGGGGAAAAGTATATAGCAGACTGCTTAGTGAGCTTGTTCTATTATGTCTTTCACCACATTCATATCTGGTTCATAGACATCTATACATTTTTGAACTAGTATTCTTTTTTTTTTTTTTTTAATTAGAGACAGACTCACTTTATTGCCTTCAGTAGAGTTCTGTGGTGTCTCAGCTCATAGCAACCTCCAACTCCTGGGCTGAGGCAATTCTCTTGCCTCAGCCTCCCAGGTAGCTGGGACTACAGGCGCCTACCACAACACCCAGCTATTTTTTTATTGTTGTTGCAGTTTGGCCAGGGCTGGGTTCGAACCTGCCACCCTCGGTATATGGGGCAAGTGCCCTACCCACTAAGCCACAGGCATTGCCCTGAACTGGTATTCTCTTTGGCATTTATGCCATGCCAGTTGTTAAATATTTTTAATATTACCCATGGCTATAATGAAGAGGAGAGCAGTTTGGATTCTGGGAAATTAAGAGGAAAGAATGACTTTAGGTAGAGCAGGATTCTAGGGAAAATAGGAAATAAATTGGAATTATTAGACATATTGTTTTTTATAGATACTATGCATACTGAAATCAGACCCATGTTTTTTAAAATGAGGCAACATAAATTCAGATAATGTAAGTGTTTTTCTAATATAAAACAATCAATAAAGACAAAGTGATGATTGTCTGTTTTTCTGTATCATAATGCATAGAAAGAAATGATTGCTTCCTATGAAAGGAAAATAGTGTAGTTGTGGACCACAGGGTAGGTCTTGTCTTCATGCACACCACTGATTTTAGATAAACATGGAATAATCCAAAATGTTTTTATAATGAGATCAAAGCAGTACTTTTAAATAACCTCAGGAAAAGCAGCCATTGCTCCAGTCCTACACCACACTGATATGTGGCTCATTAAATTCACAGTGAAGGTTTCTAATTTAACTGGTTTCTTTTTCTACTCTTGAAATAGATAATTCCATCTCTCAATTATGGATTGTTAGTAAGAGTAGCAGGTATGTCGTGATTCTCTTAGATGCTTCAGATATTCAAATGGATAGAAGCCAGAATTACCACAAGAATTATTAGTGAAAAACTACATACAAATTGACAAGCATACGGTACTCAAAAGGAAAATTGAATATTTTAGTTTCGGAGATGGCAATGTATAGATCTATTCTTTTGGCTGAGTTAATTTCTAGGAGATAGGTTTTCAGCTTCAATGAAGTAATTATGGTTTTAAGTATATCTATTAATAAGACATCTGTTTCTTTTTATAACAAGGAAAGAAATGCCTAATTGTTGGGGAAAATCATGTTATCAGTGTCATGAAAAAAATTTACATCCTTCACTTGAGTAGTTTTCCTCTTTACAAGAGAGAGGTTAATCTTTATTTGTTGCTTTTTTTTTTCTTGACACAACATACTGAAGGCTCAAAAGGCTGCACTTGGAATTATATTCACAATTTTCCATGCAGTATTTAACACTGACCCAAGAATTAAGAATGTATTGGCCAGGCATGGTGGTTCATGCCTGTATTTCTAGCACTCTTAGAGGCCAAGATGGGAGGATTGCTTGAGGTCAGGAGTTCCAGACCAACCTGGACAAAGGTGAGACCTTGTCTTTACTAAAAGTAGAAAAATTGTCCAGGCATTGTGGCAGGCACCAATAGGTGGTAGACTTTTCCTGTCTGCATACACAGCTAGTGCTGTGGCCATACTGATTCTAGTATACATTTTCAAGGCAAGGTTCAAAAATAATTTTGCTTAAAAGAGAATCCTCTTTCCATAGTATGTTTCCATTGATAATCAAAATGAAAAGTTGTCTGTATTACTTGATTTATATATTACACACATGTATATGCTGAGAGTTGATTCATGCTCCATGTACTAGTGATTTTGTGCAGCTATAAAACAAAATACATGTCACATAATGTCCAGTAGTGTTATCTGATATAATTTTGCCTGTAGAATGCTTTCTGTCTGACCATATTTGTTTAATTTTGTAGTTGATGGTAGTTATACCTATTTTGTTAAAGTTGAAGTACCTTTGACTTCAGTTTTGATCTTTTAATGACAACTTATAATGAAGTCTTTAATTGATTTACTGTGGTAAAAATGGTGTGAACACTTCAGTGGCTTCTTGTTCCTAACAAGAAGTTAATCTCTTAGTACAGACTACTCCTAATTCACTAGTCACAGCTCATTCTAAGATCAGGTGATCTTACTCTTAGATCATACTGTAGTTATTTATTGCATTCTGAGTTAAATGTATTTTTTCACTTTGGGATTTAACACAGTATGACAGTAACATAATATGTATTTAGCCAAACTAAACAGCTCATGATGTGAAAGTATGTGAGCTGAAACCATCTTCTCATGACTATCCTAGTAGAGCTTGGGTGAGCCTTGGAATATTATAGCAACTAAGAACCTAAAAGAGTTTATATTAAAATCATAATCTTACCTTCCTAGACTTAGCCAGAAAGAAGTGGAAATGTTGAACAAGCCTATATCAAGTTCTGAAATAGCATCAATTATAAGAAATCTCCCCAAAAAGAAAAGCCCAGGACCAGATGGCTTCACATCAGAATTCTACCAAACCTTTAAAGAGGAACTAGTACCTATATTATGTAACCTTTTCTAAAACATAGAAAAAGAAGGAATACTTCCCAACACATTCTGTGAAGCAAATATCACCCTGATCCCCAAACCAGGAAAAGACCCAACAAGAAAAGAAAATCATAGACAAATATCTCTAATGAATATTGATGCGAAAGTATTCAATAAGATCCAAGCAAACAGAATCCAGCAATACATCAAACAAATTATACATCATGACTAAGTGGGTTTCATCCTAGGGTCCCAAGGATAGTTCAATATATGCAAATCTATAAATATATCACATAAACAAAGGAAAAAATAAAGACCATATAATTCTCTCAATTGATGCAGAAAAGGCTTTTGATAATATCCAGCATCCTTTCTTGATCAGAGCGCTTAAGAAAATAGGCATAGAAGGAACATTTCTTAAATTAATAGAGGCCATTTACAGCCAACCCACACCAATATTGTGTTGAATGGAGTAAAATTGAAATCATTTCCACTCAGATCAGGAACCAGGCAAGGTTGCCCATTGTCTCCACTGCTTTTTAACATTGTAATGGAAGTCTTAGCCATCGCAATCAGGCATGGGAAGGCAATCAAAGATATCCAGATAGGATCAGAGGGGATCAAACTTTCACTCTTTGCAGATGATATGATGGTATATCTAGAAAACCCCAGGGACTCAAGTACAAAACTCCTAGAAGTGATCAATACAGCAGCATCTCAGGATACAAAATCAGTACTCACAAATCTGTAGCCTTTATATATATATGAATAATAGTCAAGGTGAAAAAACAATCAAGGACTCTATTCCCTTTACAATAGTGCCAAAGAAGATGAAATATCTGGGAGTGTGTCTAACAAAGGATGTGAAAGATCTCTATAAAGAGAACTATGAAACGCTGAAAAAAAAAATAGCTGAAGATGTTAACAAATGAAAAAAACACACCATGCTCATGGCTGGGAAGAATCAACATTGTTAAAATGTCTATACTTCCCAAAGCAATCTACAGATTTAATGAAATCCCCATTAAAGTACCTCTGTCATACTTTAAGGATATGGAAAAATTAGTATTTTGTTTTATATGGAAGCAGAAAAAACCTTAATAGCCAAAACATTACTCAAAAATAAAAACAAGGGCAGCGCCTGTGGCTCAAAGGAGTAGGGCACTGGCCCCATATGCCGGAGGTGGCAGGTTCAAACCCAGCCCCGGCCAAAAACTGCAAAAGAAAGAAAGATAAAACAAATCAGGAAGTATCACGCTACCAGACTTCAGATTATACTATAAATCTGTAGTGATCAAAACAGTATGGTACTGGCACAAAAATAGAGAGGTATGGAACATACCTAGATGTATGGAACATAATTAAAAACCAAGAGATGAACCCAGACACTTAATCATCATTTGATCTTTGATAAGCTTATCAAAAATATAAATTGGGGGAAAGATTCCCTATTTAACAAATGGTGCTGAGTGAATTGGCTGGCGTCTTGTAGAAGACTGAAACTGGACCCACACCTTTCTCCTCTAACAAAAATTGACTCTTACTGGCTAAAGGACTTAAACTTAAGACATGAAACTATAAAATTTCTTGGAGAGTGCAGGGGGAACACTTGAAAACATTGATCTGGGGAATACTTTATGAGGAAGACTCCCGGGGCAATTGAAGCAACATCAAAAATACATTACTGGGATTTGATCAAACTAAAAAGCTTTTGCACTGCCAAGAACACAGTAAGTAAAGCAAATAGACAGCCCTCAGAATAGGAGAGGAGTTTTGCATATTCTATTTCTGACAAAGGTCTAATAACCAGAATCCACAGAGAACTCAAACTTATTAAGAAGAAAAGAACAAGTGATCCCATTTCATTGTGGGCAAGAGACATGAACAGAAGACACATGAAAAAATGCTCATCATCTTTAATCATCAGAGAAATGCAAACCAAAACCACTTTGAGATATCATCTAATTCCAGTAAGAGTAGCCCACATCACAAAATCCCAAAACTACAGATGTTGGCATGGATGTGGAGAAAAGGGAACATTGCTGCACTGCTGGTGGGAATGCAAGCTAGTATGTTCCTTTTGGAAAGAAGTTTGGAGAACACTCAAACCTGCCATTTGATCCTGCAATTCCTCTACTAGGTATATATCCAAAAGACCAAAAATCAATTGGCAACAAAGATATATGCACCAGATTGTTCATTGCAGCTCAATTCATAATTGCCAAGTCTTAGAAGAAGCCCAGGTGCCCATCAACCCATGAATGAATCAATATATTGTGGTATATGTATACCATGGAATACGATGCAGCATTAAAAAAAAGATGGAGACTTTGCCTCTTTTATGTTTATATGGATGGAACTGGAAAATATTCTAAGTATCTCAGGAATGGAAAAAAAAATATCCAGTGTACTCAATACTACTATAAAACCAATTTATAATCACTCACACTTTCAAATGAGAGATGAATCACAACTGTAGCCCAGGATGAAGGAGGGAAGGAGCAGGAGATGAGAAAGGAGGGGAGTGGATCGATAAAGGGAGGGTTAATGGTGGGACTAATACTGTGATTAAGTAAATGAGGTGAAAGCTATGTTAATTAGTAGGATGTAAGCGCTCCAGTTTGTACAAATCATTAACAAATTGAATCCCACAAAGACATAAATGTATTCATGATCTGTATATATATGACTTAATAAAAAAAAAGAACCAAAAAAAATAATGTAAGAGAACAAGAGAAAAGTTGGAGCAAAGCAAATATATGACATATAAAAAAACAATAAATTTAACTGAAGCATTAAAAAAAACAGAAACAAAAGTGTTCTAGCTAAAAAAAAATCGTAATCTTATCAAATTTGTGAAATGTTTATGATGAAAACTTTTGTCACTTTTTCCTCAACCTCTACAGACCAAATTAATAGATTGCCAGGGACCACCATTGATTCCCATGTGATACTTGATAAACATTGGCTAGGAGAAATAAGTGTAAAAGACACAAGATACAGAGAGGAAAAGATGATGGTTAATATTCTATGGGGTGACCTCTGCACCGTAGGGTTTGTGTTTTTGTTTTTATTTGTTAAGTTTCTGTGTGGGTTTAGCCTCAGTTTGTCTAGTTTGCCAATTCTGCATCTTTTCTGATATGGAGAGATCTTTTATGGAAAGGTGGTGGTAAGTGTATGTTCTTGAGGGTGAGTGAGGTGGTTCATACCTGTAATCCTAGTACTCTGGGAGGCTGAGGCAGGTGGATCACCTACACTTATAAGTTCGAAAACAGCCTGAGCAAGAAGAGCAAGACCCCATTTCGACTAAAAATAAAAAAACTAGCTGGATGTTATAGCAGGTGCCTGTAGTTCCAGCTACTTGGGAGGCTGAGGCAAGAGGATCACTTGAGCCTAAGGATTTTTTTTTTTTTTTTGAGACAGCCTCAAGCTGTGCCCCTGGGTAAAGTGCTGTGGCATCACAGCTCACAACAACCTCCAACTCCTGGGCTCAAGCAAGTCTCCTGCCTCTGCCTCCCAAGTAGCTGGACCACAGGCACCCGCCACAACACCTGGCTATTTTTTGGTTGCAACCATCATTATTGTTTGGCGGGCCCGGGCTGGATTCAAACCCACCACCTTAGGTGTATGTGGCTGGCACCTTAGCCACTTGAGCCATAGGTGCTGAGCCTGAGCCCAAGGATTTGAGGTTGCCGTGAGCTATAATGTCATAGGACTCAACCCCAGGGGGACTGAGTGAGACTCTGTCTCAAAAAAAAAGTGTACTTTATTGTTAATAGCGAACTTATTATAGTTAGTTATGGGTTTGCTTTTGCTTTTTTGTGTCTAGTGATTAGGCCTGCTGTAGGTATGCACCCAGTTAAACACCCTGCTACTCAAACTGATTTTAGGACTAGCAACATTGGCATCACCTCCACAGGTGGACACCCCTGGGTGGTTCAGAGCTATAATCCTAGGTCTCTGGAAGACCAAGATGGGAGGATTGCTTGAGGTCAGGAGTGCAAGACTAACATGGGCAAAAGTAATACCCCATCTCTACAAAAAAGTGAAAAAGGATGAGTATGTACCTATAGTCCCAGCTACTTGGGAGGCTGAGGCAGGAGGATTGCTTGAACCCAGGAGTTTTCAGTGAGCTATGATAATGCCACTGCCTACCAGCCTAAGCAACAGAGCAAGACTTTAAAAAAAAAAATCAATGAAGGGAATACTAGGTGAAAAGATTTTGTCTTCCATTAAAAGTAAAACATGTCAGCTCGACACCTGTAGCTCAGTAGTACATATACCAGAGCTGGTGGGTTCGTATCCAGCCTGCCAAACAACGACAACTACAACCAAAAAAAAAAAAAAATAGCCAGGCATTGTGGTAGGCACCTGTAGTCCCAGCTACTTGAGAGGCTAAAGCAAGAAAATCGCTTAAGCCCAAGAGTTTGAGGTTGTTGTAAGCTGTGACACAACAGCACTCTATCCAGGGCAACAGCTTGAGACTCTGTCTCAAAAAAAAAAAAAAAGCAAATCATGTCCATAAAATTTGAGACCTGGTAGTAACTACTCTATTTAAGGAAAAGCATTCAGGAGAGAGTATCTTTCTTTTTTTTTGTTTTTGGAGACAGAGCCTCAAGCTGGGTAGAGTGCTATGGCATCACAGCTCACAGCAACCTCCAACTCCTGGGCTCAAGCGAGTCTTCTGCCTCTGCCTCCGCCTCCCAAGTAGCTGGGACCACAGGTGCCCACCACAACGCCTGGATATTTTTTGGTTGTAGTTGTCATTGTTGTTTGGCGGGTCCGGGCTGGATTTGAACCCGCCACTGTAGGTGTATGTGGCTGGCGTCTTAGCCACTTGAGCCACAGGCACTGAGCCAAAAAGTAGTTTCAAGTACTCTAAGAACTAATAGGGTTAATGTGAATTTGAACTAATTTGAAGTAGTGTTAATAAATTACACATATGATGAGTAAGTAATAGGCTTTCTGTGAGTTGGTGCTACTATAATCAAAAGAGAATTATAGCAAAGAAGCAAAATGATAGGTGCTTGTATTAACAAATGGTTTGTTCTCTTTCCTTTCTCTTGATATTTGCTCTGCTGATAATGGAAAAGGAGAGCAAATACGTGAAAGAGAAGATGATACAACATTATCATCTCCTAAGCAGTTTTTTTCCCCCAACTCTTCTAATGTTTAAGTTTACTTTACATATTTCCCCTCCCACCTCCGGAATTTGCATAGTCAAAAGTTCAAAGGTGCTGGATATAGTAGGGTAGTTAATGAAAATTCTTTTTCACGTCTGACAGCCATGGTGCCAAGTAAAATCATGTATTAATGTAATGATGAAGAATAGACATGATAATGTAGCTATACCATGATAATAAAATAAATAAATATTATTTATTTCCTTACTTGGTTATAAATCATAACCATTGTTTTATTTTATTTTATTGTTTTTTCTTTTTTTTTTTGGCCGGGGCTGAGTTTGAACCCACCACTTCTGGCACACGGGACGAGCGCCCTACCCTTTTGAGCCACAGGCGCTGCCCTATTTTATTGTTTTTTGCAACAGTCTCTCTTTCTCACCCTGGGTAAAGTGCTATGGCATCATAGCTCATAGCAACCTCAAACTCTGGGGCTTAAGTGATCCTCTTGCTTCAGTTTTTCATTTTTAGTAGAGACAGGGTCTTGCTCTTGCTCAGGCTGGTCTCAGACTCCTGAGTGCAAGCAGTCTTGGCCTCCCAGAGTGTTAAGATTACAGGCATGAGCCACTGCGGCCAGCCATAACCATTGTTTTAAATTTCTAATGTTTCATTCCAGGGTGATTTTCTTTTTCTTCTCTCTGTCTTTATCTCTTTCCCTCTTCTTTTCCTTCTTTCCCTACACATACACATAATCTACAGAGTAGAGTTAAAGGAAGAAATGAGGGATAGAGAATATTGGCAACTGTGGAAAACCAGTACCACTCCTAGGTCTGGTAGTACATACAAGGGAAAGGCGCTGTTAAGAACTGTAGCAGGGACCCAGCGCCTGTGGCTCAGTGGTTAGGGCACCAGCCACATACACCAAAGTTGGCAGGTTCAAACTCAGCCCAGGCCTGCTAAACAACAATGACAATGACAACCAAAAAATAGCCGGGTGTTGTGGCGGGTGCCAATAGTCCCAGCTACTTGGGAGGCTGAGGCAAGAGAATCGCTTGGGCCCAAGGGTTTGAGGTTGCTGTGAGCTGTGATGTGACAGCACTCTACCCAGGGCAACATAGTGAGACTTTGTATCAAAAAAAAAAAAAAGGGGGGCTCGGCACCTGTGGCTCAAGTGGCTAAGGCGCCAGCCACATACACCTAAGGTGGTGGGTTCGAATCCAGCCCAGACCCGCCAAACAACAATGACAGCTGCAACCAAAAAAAAAATAGCCAGGCATTGTGGCGGACGCCTGTGTTCCCAGCTACTGGGAGGCTGAGGCAGGAGACTTGCTTGAGCCCAGGAGTTTGAGGTTGCTGTGAGCTGTGATGCCACGGCACTCTACCCAGAGGGATAGCTTGAGGCTCTGTCTCAAAAAAAAAAAAGAACTGTGGCAGAGTTAGAGAGGCTGCTTAACAGAATCGGTGATCTGATACAAATACAAACTCCCCACAGTGAGAGAAAAGGCCAGGGAGGACTCCCTTAATACATTTACTACCTCTGATTTTCTGGCCTCTCTTCTCATTTGAGCACATCAGAAGCTAGAGGGAAGTTTGTGTGGTTTGTCACCCAGTTCATAAGGCAGGATGGAGAAAGATAAGGAATAGATAAGTGAAGAGGTAATAAAACAGAATCCCCAGCACAATTAGGCTTTATGTTAATACATTCTAGACTAGCATTCTATAGACCTTGTTCTGTATTTTTTTTCTTACCAATACATTATAGATAGCCATTTCCTGTTAGAATATAAAGAGATTTTTTTGAACAGCTTTGTAGTGTTTAAAACTTAGACATGTGGTTATTTATATAACCAGTCTCCTGTTAATGGGTATATAAGTTCTTTCCAATTTTTAACCATTACAAACAGTGCTCTTATAAATAACTTTGTGTGGGGCTTGGCACCTGTGGCTCAAGTGGCTAAGGCGCCAGCCACATATGCCTAAGGTAATGGGTTCAAATCCATTTGGCCCGGGCCCGCCAAACAACAATGATGGCTGCAATCAAAAAATAGTCAGGCATTGTGGCGGGTGCCTGTGGTCCCAACTACTTGGGAGGCAGAGGCAGGAGACTCGCTTGAGCTCAGGAGTTGGAGGTTGTTGTGAGCTCTGATTCCACGGCACTCTACCCAGGTGGACAGCTTGAGGCTCTGTCTCAAAAAAATAATAAAATAAAATAAATAACTTTGTGTGAATTATTTTATGCATATGTTCAGATATATCTGTCAGATAAATAGAAATGGAATTGCTAAGTCTACAGTATGTGCATTTATATCAGATATTGTAAAATTGGCTTTTATAGAGATTATACCTATTTAATCTCATCTTTAACAGTGTATTGGAGTGCCTGCTTTCCTATTACCTTTGCCAACGTACTATCAATATACAGAACTAACTATATCTGCTGCCTTAGCATTGATCAAAGTTCAGCAGAATGCTGACTTAGATGTTCTTGTTTTCTTTGATTATGAAATATTTTATTTGTGGAAAAGGAATATATCCTAACTACATGGGAGAATAAAGACTAATAAGTCATTACTCATTTATCTTCCTATATTTAGAAATAAAATATCCTGGTTAATTGAACTTTAATCATTAAGTAATGACTATTTTATCCATATAAATGCCTTTTTGTCTTAAAATTGTGTACTAATAAAGACATGATAATAGCTATACTAACTTTATTATTTTTAAATTGCATGTATTTATTTTATTTTATTTTATAGTGGGTTCTTGCCATGTGCCTGGGCTGGCCTCAGACTCCTGGCCTCAAGCAGTGCCCACCTCAGCTTCCTGAGTAGCTGAGACTCCAGGCATGTGGCATGTACCACCTCTGGCATTTTGTTAAATCAACTTTTTATTTTAGAAGAATTTTTGATTTACAGAAAAATTACAAAGATAGTATAAAGAGTTTTCATATATCCCACATCCAATTTCCTCTACTAACATCTTTTATTATTATAGTATGTTACATTTGTTATAATTTTTTTTTTTTTTTTTGAGACGGAGCCTCAATCTATCCCCCTGGGTAGAGTGCCATGGCATCACGCTCACAGCAACCTCCAACTCCTGGGCTCAAG
>NW_003852403.1:37583275-37591311 GCF_000181295.1 Otolemur garnettii
CCGGGCTGGGGATTTGAACCCGCCACCTTAGGTGTATGTGGCTGGCGCCTTAGCCGCTTGAGCCACAGGCGCTGAGCCACATTTGTTATAATTAATAGACCAGTATCAATACGTCATTAACAACTGAAGTCCACATTTTATTTGAATTGTGTTAGTTTTTACCTGAAGTCTTTATTGTGATCCAAGGTAACCATCTAAGATATTACATTACATTTAGTCATGTCTCCTTATATTCTTCTTGGCTGCAACTTGACTTTCTTTTGAGGACCTTGACTGTCTTGAGGAATACTGGTTAGGTGTTTTATAAAATGTCTCTCAGTTGGAATTAGTTGATATTTTTTTCACTGTCTATTGGGGTTATGAGTTTTGGTGAGAAAGATCACAGAGGTAGGCTGCCATTTTCATCACATATCAGAGGTATATAATATCTACATGACTCATCACTGGTGATACCGATCTTGGTCATTAAGCTCACTCAGGATTTGCCAGCTTTATCCACTATAAGCTTACATTATTTTACCATTTTATACCAACTTTTTATGATGATGTTGCATGTGCCCTGTTTATCTCTTCTTATCCTTTTATTTATTATTTATTTTTTATTTTATAAAAAACCTGTGGTCAGGTTTGAACTCGCCACCTCCAGTATATGGGGTTGGCGCCCTACTCCTTTGAGCCACAGGCACTGCCCGCATCCTTTTATTTTTAATTCTTTTGGATTCTTTTTTACATTTATTGTGATACTGATATAGTTCACGTTTTACCATCAAACTTAGTGCTTTCTATTTGTCCTACTTTTTCCCTTTTTTCCCTGTTCCTCCTTTCCTTACCATCTTTTGGATTGATATGTTTTTTTCCTTTGATACTATATTTTACTCCATACTAGTTTTTAAGTTTTATGCTTTATTTCTGTACCTAAGTGGTAGAAATAAACCTTTGCCTTTATCTCTTCAAATACTGCTTTTCCCCCCATTCTTTTCATTCTCATCTGAACTCTGATTACAGTTACAGTAGATTTTATTTTCCCCTTGATAAAATTTCTCATTTTCTGGATTTTGTTATTGCTCATACCCCACATTTAACATGTTGCTACGTCCCCTGCATTTCATGTAAACTCATGTGTAGATCTTGTCAGTGAAGTTACTGTATGGTATTTTTTTTTTTTTGCAAGTATATTTCATCGATGATTCTGTGTACTTCTTATTGTGTCACAACATCAGATATCCAGTATCTTTTTATAACACTGATCAGTGAATACAGGTGTTAGCAGCCTGTTATGTCCAATAGTTTCCTGTCTGCTACCACCTAATGATTTTAGCAGAAGTTCATAATTTATCATTCATTGCCTATAGAGCCATTCTTTCATTAGTAAAAAACAAATGGCATTCTAGTTATTTCTTCATTTATTGGCTTACAGTATTTGTATAAAGATGAACTGAGAAGAGATTGCTGAGCCAAAGAGTAAATTGCCTATAAGATATTGCTAAATGTGCTAAATTTCAATCCACTTGTATTATATGAGCATGCCTGTTTCCTCATTCTTTTGTTCATAGAACAAATAGACATGTAGACATATAGTATGTCTAAAGTCTTGACAAACTAAGATTTTAGTCTATTAGGTAAGAAAGGATACCTCATTGTAGTTTTTATAGACATTTTATGAATGAGGTGGCTCCTGTGGTTCAAGCGGCTAAGGCACCAGCCACATACACCTAAGGTGGCGGGTTCGAATCCAGCCCGGGCCCGCCAAAACAACAATGACGGCTGCAACCAAAAAATAGCCGGACATTGTGGCTGGTGCCTGTGGTCCAGCTACTTAGGAGGCTGAGGCAGGAGACTCGCTTGAGCCCAAGAGTTGGAGGTTGCTATGAGCTGTGATGCCACGGCCCTCTACACAGGCAGACAGCTTGAGGCTCTGTCTCAAAAAAAAAGAAAAAAGAAATGAATGAGGTGGCTAAACCTTTTTAAAGGAAGAATATTGTAGGCTGAAAGAGGTACTATAAAGCAAATATTAAGTATATCTTCCCCAGACTTAAAAGAAATGTTTTCAAGCCTTAAGTTTTATGGGGATTTTACATTTCTGATTGATACATTCCAGAATATCAGTGACTCCATAAAAATAGTCTGTCTTGTTTGCCTTCTAGCCACGTGGCCTTCTACTAACATGAATTCAACTTGTTCCTTTTCTGCCTCCTCTTATAAAGTATATTGTTGGCTTATTTCACTGCCTGAAAACCAACCAAATATGGACTTAAGGACTCTTTTCATATTAATAAGAGTCTCTAGGAATGTTTACACTTAACCCTTTACAGTGGTTCTCAGCCGTCCTAATGCCACAATGTATTTTTGTTGTTACAAAAAGGTCGCGACCCACAGGTTGATAACCCCTACTTTAGAAAAATGTTTCTTTATAGTTCACTTTGTATCTAAGTTCCTATGTATGATCACAATAAAGAAAAAATTTAAAAACCTAAGTCCTGTTCCATAGTGATTTAGTCTTTGAATACTCTTTTTTTTTTTTTTTTTTGAGACAGAGTCTCAGTATGTCACCCTCAGTAGAGTGCTGTGGCGTCACAGCTCACAGCAACCTCAAACTCTTGGGCTTAAGCCATTCTCTTGCCTCAGCCTCCCAAGTACCTGGGACTATAGATGCCCGCCACAATGCCTGGCTATTTATTTGTTGTGGTTGTCATCGTTTAGCTGGCCCGGGCTGGGTTCGAACCCACCATTCTCAGTATATGTGGCTGGCACCATAACTATGCTACAGATGCCAAGCCAATCTTTGAATACTCTTTATTGTCAAAGTTTATAATTAGAGGACTCATTAGATTTATTTATTTATTTATTTATTTATTGAGACAGACTCTTGCTTTGTAGCCCTCAGTAGAGTGCTGTGGTGTCACAGCTCATAGCAACCCCAAACTCTTGGGCTTAAGTGATTCTCTTGCCTCAGCCTCCCAAGTAGCTGGGATGACAGATGCCCACCACAACACCCAGCTATTTTTAGAGATAGGTCTCGCTCTGACTCAGGCTGGGTCTCGAACCCGTGGCAATCCACCCACCTCGGCCTCCCAAGTGCTGGTATTACAGCCATGGTGCCCGGCTTTTTTTTTTTGAAACAGAGTCTCTCTCTGTTGTGGAGTCACCCTAGCTCACAGCAACCCCCAACTTCTAGGGTTCAAGTGATCCTCCTGCCTCAGACTCCTGAGTAGCTGAGACAACAGGTGCCCACCCCTATGCCCAACTAATTTTTCCATTTTTAGTAGAGATATCATCTCACTTTGCTCAGGCTAGTCTTGAAATCCTGAGTTCAAACAATCCTTCCACCTTGACCTCCCAGAGTACTAGGATTACAGGTGTGAGCCCTATGCCTGGCTCTTATTAGATAATTTTTAGCCTTCATTTATATAATTTATGAGGCAAACGACTAGGATACCTTCAAAATAAGTTCTCGTGTTTACTGCTGGTCTTGCTCCCCTGAGATTTAAAAGGAGATTAGTTTTAAGAAGTATATTTCAATAATGTTAGGCTTTCTGGGTACACACTATATACATATAAGTAGCTAAATTACAGGTTCAAAACATAAGTACAGAATCTTTTTTTTCAAAGGGTGAGGGGGTATAATTTCTCTCTTTTTTTTTTTTTCAACCTAGAAGATAGTGTGACGGAATACAATTTATGTTTACAAAATCTACATTCTCTAAGTCTGGTGTTTTCATTCTCCCTCTTCATTTGCACATTTCTTGCCTCCCTGAACTCCTCCTTTAGTTCCTTGTCCCAGATCTTTAAGAAGAACATCTATTCTTTATTTCTTGTTTCTGAAATAATGTCTTATTTCTGAAAACTTCCTGAAATTGTCTTGTTTTTATTCCAGAGCCAACCATATACCATAATTTTTTTCCTTAGACTTCTCCTGTCTTTGTACCTTCTACCTGAGAGGCCTATCAAGCTAAAATTACAATTTAGAACTGGACCAAATAATAGCTGACATATTGCTTCTATATAACATACACTGAAGGCTTCATATATACATTATTTTAATTTTCACAAAAACTCTGGTTTAGTTAATACTCTCATAGTACAGGTGCAGAAATTGAGGCCCAGAGATGGCACTTCATCTAAATTCACACATCAAACCCTATTCAATCCTTGCCTACTTTATTAATGTTTCCTCCTAATGAGCCTAGTGTACAAGCTTCTCATATAAAGGAAAAAGAAAATGAAATGGTAGTATCACACTGACTTCCTCAGGGTTGTAGTTATCTGAATTTTATAACTGTTTTGTTGTTCTCTAAAATATAGGTTTTTATAATCAATATAAATAATTATATTCTCATCATGGAAAATTTGAAAAGTAACATGTTTGAAAAAATGTATGTTGAAAAAAATTTGAAAATGTATGTTTTCATTTCAAAAAGGAAGGAAGATAGTAGCTTATATTACCTGGCACATATATGTAGTTATGTGCATTATGCTGCTAGCCTGGTTTTAATTATGAGTTAATGATGATTGATAATGGTAATGACTCTTTTTGAGACAGACGTTACGGAGTCTCACCTCAGTAGAGTGCCATGGTGTCACATCTCACAGCAGCCTCCAACTCTTGGGCTTAAGTGATTCTCTTGCCTCAGCCTCACAAGTAGCTGGAACTACAGGTGCCCTCCACAACGCCCAGCTATTTTTTGTGTGTAGTTGTCATTGTTGTTTGTCAGGCTTGGGCTGGATTCAAACCCACCAACTCTGGTGTATGTGGCTGGCACCCTAGCTGCTGAGCTACAGGAGCCAAGCCTTTATCACACCTTTAAGAATTTTGTTTTTTTTCCAGGCGGCACCCCTCAGTGGGTAGGGTGCCAGCCCCATATACCAACAGTGGCAGGTTCGAACCCAGCCCTGGCCAAATTGCAACAGAAAGTAGCTGGGAGTTGTGGTGGCGCCTATAGTCCCAGCTACTCAGGAGGCTGAGGTGAGATAATCACCTAAGCCCAGGAGTTGGAGGTTGCTGTGAGTTGTGATGTCACAGTACTCTAGTGATGGCAATAAAGTGAGACTCAGTCTCTAAAAAATAAAAAACAGAATTTTTTTTTCCCAATAGTCACTCCCAGTTAGAAGGCATGCCTTGTCTAGTTTTTGCCTTGATTCACACTGGTACTTTTTTTTTTTGGTAGAGACAGTCTAACTTTATCACCCTTGGTAGAGTGCTATGGCAACATAGCTCACAGCAACCTCCAACTCCTGGGCTTAGGTAATTCTCTTCCCTCAGCCTCCTGAGTAGGTGGGACTACAGGTACCCACCACAATGCCAGGCTATTTTTTTGTTGCAGTTTGTCCGGGGCCAGGTTTGAACCCGCCACCCTTGGTATATGGGGCCAGTGCCCTACTCACTGAGCCACAGGCACCACCCAACACTGGTACTTTTTGTTTTCTGCTTAGCATTGGCCTCCCTTTTCACATCACATACTTCAAGTTTGGATCAAGATCCATTTATTTCAGAAGTTCAAGATCCTTCTGAGCAAGAGGAAACCCTGCCTCTATTAAAAACAGGAAAATTAGCCTAGCATTGTGGCAAGAACCTGTAGTCCCAGCTGCTCGGGAGGCTGAAGCAGGAGGATGGCTTGGGCCCAAGAGTTGGAGGTTGCAGTGAAATATGATGATGCCACTGCGCTCTGTTTCCAAAAAAAAAAAAAACTTTACCTAAAATTGTCTTAGTATTTATCTGTGTAGTTTATACCATATTATCATGCACATCTGTTAATTTCGCCTTGAAGTTTTTCAGTTGTTTAATATATATTGTTTGGGGGGTAGGAGAATGGAGAGGAATGGAGAGTCACAGTGTATGGCAGAAGGGAGGAAGGAGTACTGTCTGGGGGGTAGGGGAATGGAGAGTCACAGTGAATGGAGAAGGGGGGAAGGGAGAGGGATAGGGAGTCACAGGCACACCTCTTGGGGTGAGACACAATTATAAGAGAGACTTTAACAAATGCAATCAGTGTAACCTAATTCTTTATACCCTGAATGAATCCCAAACAATAATAATAAAATGTACAAAATATATAGACATATATTGTTTGTCACTAACTAGATTACTAGATTGTAATGCTCACTTCAGCAGCACATATACTAAAACTAAATAGATTGTAGACTCCTTGGAGGCAGCAGTTAGTGTGTTAAATATTATTTGCATTTAATACATGGTAAAATGCATTGTGTACAATAGATGCTTTATATGACTTAATAGTTGATATTTATAGTTCACAGGTGTTCTATAGGCTATACTTCTGAGGATAAACTAAAGCTTTCCCTGATACAAACTGTAATCATAAAAAACAAGTATGGTGAGCTGCAGTTTTTAATCGGGGTAATGTGATGTATACTGTAGATATATAGTTGTGCAGTCATCTGCTTTGACCCTGGATCTTTCATTCTTCAGGGTTGTTTATGGGTTTTTTGTTTTTTGTGGGCTTGTTTTGTTTTGGTTTTTTTGATAATGTTTAGTATCTAAAAAAATGTTTGGAACGTATCCCTTCCTCTCTCTTTACAATATAGTAACTAACTTATTTTTATTAAGCAAAGTAACTTATAGCCTGAACTTGCAGGATGTTTGTTTTTACATAAAGATATTAAAATCCCAACCTGTAAGCAGAGCAGAGACGAAACATGCATAAGCTTACTTGAGGCTCTTAGTCCTAGCCTCCAAAGTGTAGTGTTTAAAACAGTGATAAGTGCTGGAGAAAGGGTTAAAACTCTTTATTTATCCCTTTGGGATTCCCACATACTTTTAGTTAATTTGGTTGTCATAATACTATTTCATATCTTCAATAAAATCCACATTTGTTGACTTGGGACCATATAACTTTAAAAGTCCATTTACAAGAGTCCATTTACAAAAGTCCATTAACAAGAGATTGAGTCAGATACTTGCCACAGAGTACTGTGGCTAGGTCCTATGTACCATTATATTACAGTGCCTGTAGAACAGGCCAAAGTGCCCCAATACTGCCAAGTACCATGTGCTGAGATAGCTGTGGCCTAGAGGGTCCCTAAGAGTGATGCCAATCATCATTAAAAAGCATTTTTTAAGCACCTATCTGTACATGGTTCTATCCTAGGCACTGTACAAAACGAATCAAACAGACATGGTCCCTGTCCCCTGGGAGTTTTCAGTCTAAGATGATGCTGACATGGACAGACATAAAGGACATTGAGACAACTGAACAAACATTGAACAAGAACATAAAGTACTAACATTATGCACAAGCAAAGGGGTAAGTGCATTTTGTGGGGTAGCATACAAATGAAGCCTCATGGGACATGGACAGGGTGGGGTAGATTAAAAAAAATTAATCAACCTCTATCAAATTAGGCTAGTTTGTGATGGAAAGTTGGTTTTTATACAGACTTAAAGTAGGGACATAGAATTTAATAAAAGGACTTGGAGTAAGGAGTGAAGTTTAGAACTATATTGTTGGACTAATAATGATCCCAAAAATCTGTCCCTCTAGATGGCTCTGAAAGTGAGGTTGGTGTTCTAGCTTTACAAAGTTGGCATTTGAGTTGATTAGATCAGCGGTTCTCAACCTGTGAATCGCAACCTCTTTTTAATGATGTAAATACATTGCTGCATTAGGAAGGTTGAGAACCAATGCTAAATCAAAACCACTTCAATGCAAAACAAAAAACAACAAAAAAACACTGGGAACTTGAGTTGCTTCTACAGCCAGTCTATTTTGCTTGTTAAATCCCTTTTATAAACCACTGGCCACTTAACAAAAACCATTATTTTTCAGGAACCTTGTACAAGGTTTTTCAAAGCATCAGTACATGCCTCATTATATCATATTAGAAACAGCCCTCTGACAAAATGTAGAAATTGTGTTTCTTTTTCTTTTTTTTCTTTTTTTTTGAGACAGAGCCTCAAGCTATCCCCCTGGGTAGAGTGCCATGGCATCACAGCTTACAGCAACCTCCAACTCCTGGCTTCAAGTGAGTCTCCTGCCTCTGCCTCCCAAGTACCTGGGACCACAGGTACCCACCACAAC
>NW_003852403.1:37591714-37599313 GCF_000181295.1 Otolemur garnettii
AAAAAAAAAAAAAAAGTTGGTCAGAGGTGTTTTGAGGATATTAATCTATCTCAGAGAAAGGCCCAAGGAGTTCTGTGTATTATTTATTATAAACAATGCCAGTAGATGTTGAAGAATAAGTACTAGCTGTCAATTTTTCGGTTATTGATTTCTTTATTTCCAAGGTGTACCTTTAACAACCATACATACATAGACTTGAATTTGAGTCACAGCAGCAGAAAAATCTACTTTTGCATTGCCTACCAGATAAAAGTGATTTCTCTTTTCAGTAGACATGGACTTATGTGTTTCCCTAGTACTTCTCAGCTCACTTTTTGTTGTCACACAAATCTGAAATGTGAAAACATGAATTTATACAAAATACTATGGTATAGTTGTTCTGTTTATACAAGCATCTTTATTATACAAAAGAATTCACAGTAGACTTCCTGCTAATTGTAAGCTTCCCTAGTGCCCTTTAAGTTAATAACTTTTTTTTTGGTAGAGATAGAATCTTACTTTATCTTCCTCAGTAGAGTGTTGTGGTGTCACAGCTCACAGCAACCTTCAACTCCTGGGCTTAAGCGATTCTCTTGCCTCAGCCTCCCAAGTAGCTGGGACTACAGGCGCTCACCACAGCGCCCGGCTTTTTTTGGTTGCAGTTTGGCCAAGGGCCAGGTTTGAACCCGCCACCCTTGGTATATGGGGCCGGCGCCCTACTCACTGAGCCACAGGCACCGCCCAAAGTTAATAAGTTTTTAAAGCTTATATTTGTATAAAGCTGTTTCAATTGCCATCCTTTGACACTACTTTTAAAAATAAGTGGTTAGGCCCACTGAGGCATTAAAAATTCCATAAAGCCAGCTCAGCACCTGTAGCTCAGCAGCTAGGACACCGGCCACATACATGGGGGCTGGTGGGTTCAAACCCAGCCTAGGGCCTGCCAAACAACAATTAGAACAACAACAACAACAAATAGCTGGGCATTGTGGTGGGTGCCTGTAGTCCCAGCTACTTGGGAGGCTGAGGCAAGAGAATTGCTTAAGCCCAAGAGGTTAAGGTTACTATGAGCTATGACACCACAGCATTCTACCAAGGGTGACATAGTGAGGCTGTCTCAAGGAAAAAAAAATCCATAAAGCCTTTTTAAAATCTCAAAACATTTTTATACTCTTACATATTTAACTTAGGAAGTACATTTATTCATACTTCTACTTCTCCATCAGAATTGAAATTTTCAAAGACTAGGGTTTTGCCTTTTCCCACTTCCTGTAACTTTTGTGCTATAATCCGACAATAAGAAGCTAATAACTGTTGTTCTTTTCCTGAAATTATGACCCCAAGTCATGAGATAGTAGCACATAGGCTTCCTATTAGGGAGAGTGATTTAGGAACTGTCATCCAGAAGATTTCAGGGATTGTTCTTACAAACAGCTTGCCTAGATAATCTTTAGCTGTCAGAAATACCTCTCCTGGATGGCAGTTTATTATTCTAATCATATGCTTAACACTAGGCATTTATCATCCTTTTAA
Organism: Otolemur garnettii; assembly: GCF_000181295.1. Taxonomy (NCBI): domain Eukaryota; kingdom Metazoa; phylum Chordata; class Mammalia; order Primates; family Galagidae; genus Otolemur; species Otolemur garnettii. The sequence goes on from NW_003852403.1 coordinate 37,593,227, forward strand.
ATATTAAACTAATCTTGGAGTAGTGTATCTGGAAGAACCTTGAAAATTTTAAGCAAACTTAAAACAAAGGCCAAAACAGACTTTTGTCAGAAAAACTGGAACTAGGTGCTAGAAAATACAGTGTGTCATCATTTTAACTGACATGTCTTTTGCATATATAACACAAGAATGCGTAGAAAATTCTAAAATAGGAAGTGGGAAGATTTTTTTTTTCTTACACAAAAGAATTCATACCCAGTGATTCAGAAAAAAATTGATAGCTCATTATGTTAGAACCTTCTGAGATATTCCAAGGAAAAGCAATTCAAATATCTATAGGTTGTCAGTATTCATAATAAATAAAAATAGAAGTGATGAATTACTGTTTAGGAACCATTTTTTCATACAAGTATTTGGGGGGAGGATTTACAAATTATATTGCATCATTCCATCAATACAACTCCAAGTACTAGAGAATTCAGTTCAGCAAATGCTTGAGAGTCATATGTTCATACTTGGGATACATCAAAACAAAAGATCATTTTGGCTCGGCGCCTATAGCTCAACCGGCTAAGGCGCCAGCCACGTACACCTAAGGTGGCGGGTTCGAATCCCCAGCCCGGACCCGCCAAACAACGATGGCTGCAACCAAAAAATAGCCGGGCGTTGTGGCGGGCGCCTGTGGTCCCAGCTACTTGGGAGGCGGAGGCAGGAGACTCGCTTGAGCCCAGGAGTCGGAGGTTGCTGTGAGCTGTAATGCCACGGCACTCTGCCCAGGGGGACAGCTTGAGGCTCCGTCTCAAAAAAAAAAAAAAAATAAATAAAAAATAAATAAACAAAAGATCATTTTCCCTTTGGAGCTTATGTTCTAATACAGGAATCAGCAAACCTTTTCTGTACCGAATCAGATAGTAAATATTTTAGACTTTACAGGTCACCGTGTTCCAATAAAACTTCATTTACGAAAATAAGCATCTGGCCAAATTTGGCCTACAGCCAGTTTTCCAACCCACATTCTAGTAAGTGGAAATGTAATTGAAAGTAAATTAGAGTATGTTAGGTGATAAGTGCTTTAAGAAAAAGAAAAATAGGGCAAAGTAATTAAATAGAGAGTTTGGTAGAGGTAAGCGTTGTCAAGGTGGACCTCATTGAGGTCAAGAAGAGGAAGAAAGGAGACTGAAAAATGAGTGGTAAGATAGAAAACCAAGAGATGTTCTGGACATGTAATGAAGAACTGTATTGGGAAGAAAATGGGCTCATCTGTGTCAGATGTTGCTGATAGGCCAAATAAAATGAAGACTAAGATTAGACCATTGGACTTAGTTACATGGAGGTTGTTAGTGACATTGGTAAGCAGTTTTGGTGGAGTGAGTTCAAGAGAGAATTAATGGAAAGAATAATATTATTCATAATATAATTAATAATAATAATAAAGAATAAGAGAATTAATTAAAGAATTCCTTTCCCCAATTCTCCTGAGGAATTTTGTTGCAAAGAGAACAAAAAAATGAAGTAGCACAGTGGCTCATGCTTCGTGCCTGTAATCTTAGCACTTTGGTAGCCAAGGCCAGAGGATTACTTTTAGCCTAAGAGTTTGAGACCAACCCGGGCAACATAGCAAGACTTTGTCTCCACAATAAAAAATTTTTAATTAGCCAGACATGAGAATGTACCTGTCATTCCCAACTACTTGAAAGACTGAGGCAGGGTGATCACTTGAGTTCAAGGTTAGAGTGAGCTATCATTGTTCACTATACTCCAACCTGGGTGACAGAGACCTTCAGTCTAAATAAATAGGAAGGGCTTGGTGCCTATGGCTCAAGCGGCTATGGCGCCAGCCCCATACACCTAAGGTGGCGGGTTTGAATCCAGCCCTGGCCCGCCAAACAACAATGACGGCTGCAACCAGAAAAAAGCCAGGCATTGTGGAGGGCACCTGTCGTCCCAGCTACTTGGGAGGCTGAGGCAGGAGACTCGCTTGAGCCCAGGAGTTGGAGGTTGCTGTGAGCTGTGATGGCACAGCACTCTACCCAGGGGGGACAGCTTGAGGCTCTGTCTCAAAAAATAAATAAATAAATAAATAGGAAGGATCAGGAAAAGAGTTTAAGAGATGAGAAATAATAATCATGTTTATTGGATGGAAGTAGAGAGTAGAAAAAAAATGCTATGCAGGAAAATGGGAGAGAATAAGTTAGAGTTATGGCCTTGAATTCGTGAGGAGATAGGATCTAGTGTACAAGAGATTGCCTTTAGATAGGTGGACTATTGGTAGAGAGGTACATCTGCTGAAGAGAGTCTATAGATATTCTCTTATGGCTTCAATTTTCTGGTTAAAGAATCACTGGTAGAGAATATCAAAGTTGAAGCACTGAGGTTTTATATATGCATGTGGTCTTTAACTTCTAGTACCAACATTTGAGAGATCTTCAGTGACTCACTAAGATAATTTTTTTGTGCCTTCTAAGGGATTTATAAACTTAATCCAGCAAATTTATGTGTTTTGAGAATAAAACCCTATATTCTGAGATTAAATAATCATGCAGTGCCTGTGGTTACAATGCTTGTTATCGTGCAGACACTCAAGAAATGCTAAATATTATTTGAGGATATAGAATCAGTGTGTACTAAATTAGGTTTATTTTATCTCTTTGACCCCAAAAGATATCTTATCATGGTTTTGTTTTGTTTTTGTTTTGAGATAGAGTCTCACTCAGTCACCCTGGGGTTGACTGCTATGGCATCCTAGCTCACAGCAACCTCAAACTCTTGGGCTCAGTCAATCCTCTTGCCTCAGCCTCCACCTCCCGAGTAGCTGGGACTATAGGCCACAACACACAGATATTTTAAGAGATGAGGTCTCGCTCTTGCTCAGGCTAGTCACAAACTCTTGAGCTCAATTGCCTGCCTTGGCCTCCTAGAGTGCTGGAATTATAGGCATGAGCCACCATACCTGGACTCTTACCATGATATTTAAGTTAGAGTTTGACAATAATAAGTAAATAGGCTACAATTAAATCTCAAGTCCTTTGATATCTCTCCTGATGTTCCTTCTACTTTACAATGTGTCTTTCTCTATACAGTGACTGACTGCGGATATGGGCTCCAGGGATCAGTAGGGCATCTTGATCAGGGGCTCCCTAGATGGATGCTTAATTCTTTTATGCTTAATTATTTTATCAGATTGCTGTGTTAATTACTTTGTACAATAAAAAAAGGTTTTGTGTCCAGCATCCTCCTTTACATGTAAGCCCTCAGAAAGTAGGTAATAACTCTTACACATTTCTAAGAAAATACCTCAAGTAATAGTTTGTGTGTGAAGACCATTCAACAAATATGATGATTACTAAATCAGGAGGCTTCGTATTCCTTTGGTTAAACTTAGATGTTCAGTTCTTCAGTCTTGCTTTAAATCAGGCATGAGACCCTTCTCTTCTGGAAAATTCTGGAGCTAAATTATATTGGACTTGCAGTTAATATAATAGAATACCTCCAAATATAGCTATTCCAAATAACTTCCAGAAGGAAGTAGTAGCCAGATTTTGTAGTAATAATACAAGCATATTTGGCACATAATGTAAGATAAATTGACTTGTTACAATTATAAGAAAATGACCTTGGTTACCTTACAGGGTGTACCAAGGTGCACAATGAGTGAAGTCAGAGAACTTACATTCTTACGAAGTATTAAACAATCTAATGTTGCCAGGAACTATTTGGAAGAGGAAGTTGAAATGGTCGTTTCACTCTGCCGTAGCCATTGTGATTAAGAGATGGAAGTGAGAATACTATTTCCTTTATTAGAAGCACCTGTATGTGAGACTCTAATTTTAGGTTCAGTAGTAAATATAAAATCTTAAGGAGGCTGTTTCGTAGATTTTAGGAAGTAATATTTAGCTATTCATGCAAATGACTGAAAAATTCTACAAATATGTGTTCCCATCAAATTTTTAACAATTACAGTAGAACCTTTCTGAGTTGACTGCCGAAGGGACTGGTTTGTTTTACAGAGTATACTCAGTCACCCTGGGTAGAGTGCTGTGGTATCATTGTAGCTCATAGCAACCTCAAACTCTTAGACTCAAGAGTGACTGGGACTATAGGCGTCCATGACAATGCCTGCTAGTTTTTTTATTTTTACTAGAGATGGGGTCTGGCTCTTGTTCAGGCTAATCTCGAACTCCTGAGCTCAGGCAATCCACCCACCTTGGCCTCCAAGGGTGCTAGGATTACAGGTGTGAGCCACCACAGTCAGACCACCCAAGGAATTGTTAACAAATGGGTCAACATACAGAGGTGGTCAACATAAAGAACTAGGCCTACTGTACTGCTACATACATATGTTGCATGTTCAGTCTATGAAAATTAGGTCACCTCAAGGAGGTGGTCAACTATGGAGGTTCTACTGTGTTTCTACAGCATCAGAACATCCAACCTCATAAAAGTATTTTAGATGTATAGATAATACTGGACAAGTCATTTTAAAAATCCACTTTGTGTTGAACTTTCTCTTGTTTTCTTTGTGTTATAGGTCCGGTTGTTTATGTCTTGGATCTTGCAGATAGACTGATCTCAAAAGCTTGTCCATTTGCTGCAGCGGGAATAATGGTTGGCTCAATCTATTGGACGGCTGTGACTTATGGAGCAGTGACAGTGATGCAGGTTATTCACTATTTACTTTTGGTGTGAAGATTTATTAAATAAATTTTTGAAAGGAGTTTTAAGATTTATTATTTTAGGCTTGGTGCCTGTGGCTCAAGCAGCTAAGGCGCCAGCCGCATATACCTGAGCTGGCAGGTTCGAATCCAGCCCAGGCCTGCCATACAACAATGATGGCTGCAACCAAAAAATAGCCAGGCATTGTGGTGGGCACCTGTGGTCCCAGCTACTTGGGAGGCAGAGGTAGGAGACTCGCTTGAGCCCAGGAGTTGGTTGCTGTGAGCTGTGATGCCATGGTACTCTACCCAGGGCGACAACTTGAGGCTCTGTCTCAAAAAAAAAAAAAAAAAAGATTTATTAATTTAAATTAGAAACCACTTTCTCATGGCTTAAAAATGAAAATATATAAAAAGTTATCTGCTAAAAATTTTCCCTCCTCCTCTCCATTTCTCCAAGTTAGCCACTATTGTTAGTCTTATATAGCATATTCTTTGAAATTTGATTTTTATATATGCTAGAAAAAATATGTTCTCTCCCACTCAGTGGTTTTTTTTTTTTTTTTATCTACCCAAAAAGAAGCATATCGTAGCTTCATTTCTCTACACTATGAAGTAGTGACTCTTAGAGAGTGTTTCATATAAGTATACAGAAATCTGCATGGCATTCTATGTATAGAATTATAGCAGTTTACTAACAAGTCTTTGGGTAGTTGAATAGTCAGTGCTACAATCAGTAAATGTTGATGAAGATTAGAGAGACGTAAGTTCAAGATTTATTCCCAAGCTCTTGACCTTTCTTCTTTCATACCCTCTTACTTGAAGATTTCCAGCTATCATCTCTGTTCTTTTTATTTTCAGACCCTATCTTTCATGCTATTTTCTCAAATCCATTCGTATAATTAATTGCAGCTTGACCCTTCTCCTTGAAAGAATGACCTCTTTTCACTCAACGTTATTGAAATCAAACTTGTCTTTTCCTTATATTTGAAACCTAAGTTTATTCTCCATCGTAATGTCTCTGTCTTTGATTCCTGCTGTTTTTTCATCTACTTAGTTAATATCCTGAGAATTGCATTGTACTCTTTCTATTTTATGGCCCTATGTCTAGTCAGTTCACTGACCAAGCCCAGGCAATTTTTCCATTTTGGTATCTCTTGCATCTGTGGCTTCCTTTACATAATCTTCACTACCTGACTTGTCACTTATTTGTCATACCTGTATGGCTAAAGGAGCATATTGATTGGTTTCTCTGACTATTCTCTTCTTTCAATCTGTCCTTTCAAACGAATCTTCCTAAAATAATATCTTCAATGTCCTTTCCCAAGCTTAAGTCTCCACTGTCAAGAACAGCATCTGGATTGGTTAAGTGTTTTCTAAATAACTCAGTAGTAGTTAACACACTCAGATTTTTAGATGATATAATTTACTTTTTTCTTGGTTTTTTTTTTTTTTT
>NW_003852403.1:37600196-37620653 GCF_000181295.1 Otolemur garnettii
CCTGCTGTGATTTTTTCTTCCTCTATATTCATGGCAACTAGTCTTAATGCTGACCAACCAAATGACATTTCTTATGTAGAATATCTATTTAACTTTACGTATATTTCCTATAGAGGCCTTACTTTTCCTCTTAGAAGGTAATTTCCTTGAACGTAAAATCAATTTTATACTTCTGTATTCCCTGTTATAACATGTACACAGAAACTGCCATGTAAAAGGCTTTCATAAATGTTGATTTTTGTTTGATGTGAACTGTCTAATGAGTTTCAGTACATCATCAGATCAGGGAGGTTCAGGACAATTTATTAGGATGTACAAAGGCATAGATGTTTAGAGCAGATTATATGTAATAATACAAATATATTATGCAGATGTATATTTTTTGCAAATGAGGAAATTTGAGGCCCTCTAAGATTGAGTGATTTCTCTGTAAAGCTTATTGACCATAAGAAGTGGGATGGCTTTTTTGGAGGAAGTTTTTAGGCTGGCACAATGTAAGTAAAAAAATTTTTATAACTAATGTAGCATTTTAACAGTAGGAGCCAAGTAAGAAATACAGGTTGTACCTTCTAAAAAGGGGTGTCAGCTGTATTTTGGCATTTTGAAACATGATGATGTGATTTATTCAAAAAGTTAATACTCAATTGTAGTGCTGAAAACATAAATAAATTAAAAGCCCTAATCCCAGCTTCAAGGGATATAGTCTAAGACAAAGTGTACATAATTGAAACAACTGGAGAACAGTTACAAGGTTATATAAATAAATGTGAAGAAGACTACATAATATTTCAATTAAGTGAAAGAACATTTTAAATTATGAGAAAAGTAAGGTGACTCTTAAAGGAACTAATTTGGATTGATAGAGTAGAAGAAATAATGTAAGCAGGGAAGCAAAAATTATAGTACATATATATTTATGTGTTACTATTTAGAAATCACCTTCATGTGTATTATCTCCCTTGAAAAAATTTCTTTTTTTAACCCCCAAATGAGTGAGACTAGCTATAATAAGTATGTACTGCTGTGATTTAGGCATATTGGGAGGATGGGCACGGTGGCTCATGCCTATAATCCTAGAACTCAAGCGTCTGAGGCAACTGGATTGGTTGAGCTCAGGTCATCAAGACAAGCCTGTGCAAGAGTGAGACCCTGCCTCTGGAAAAATAGCCAGGCATTGTAGAGAGCGCCTGTAGTCCCAGCTACTCAGGAGACTAAGACAAAGAGTATAGCTTGAGCCTAAGAGTTTGAATGACGCCATGCATTCTACCGAGGGCAACAAAGTCAGATTCTGTCTCCAAAAAAAAAAAAAGTATAGAGGCCAGACACAGTGGCTCAGGCCTGTAACCCTAGCACTTTGGGAGTTTGAAGAGGGAGCATCACTTGAGCCCAGGAGTTTAAGACAAGCCTGAGCAAAAGCAAGACCCCATCTCTACAAAAAATAGAAAAATTAGCTAGGTATAATGGTGCACACCTGTATTGCTCAGGAGACTGAGGTAGGAGTATTCTTGAGCCCAGAGTTTGAGGCTGCAATGAGCTATGATGCCACCACTGCACTCTAGCCTGGGCAACAGAGTGAGACCCTGTCTCCAAACAAACAAACAAAAAAGTATCAGGAAGACAACTTTACCTACCTAGGATAGGGAATGTACCCCACTATACCATCAGCAGTGGTTAGGACTTGTTTTTTCCTTTTGTTGCATAATAACTCAGTAATTCAAGTAAATTAGATTAAGCTATTAGATCACTGTTCTTTTTCCATTTTATTTCCTTTCCTTTTCCATGTACCAGTCTTAGACTCAACAGTTATTAGTTCCCTTACATTTTTACTGAAAAAACATGATTAATTTTCTTTTCCAGGCTCTGGTCTAAACACCTTTTTGACAGTTTCACTTTGTCACCCTCAGTAGAGTGCTATGGCGTCACAGCTCACAGCAACCTCAAACTCTTGGACTCAAGCCATTCTCTTGCCTCAGGCTCCCACCACAACACCTGGCTATTTTTTTGTTGCGGTTGTCATTATCATTTAACTGGCCTGGGCTGGGTTGGAACCCACCAGTCTCTGTGTGTGGCTGGCACTATAACCACTGTGCTATGGGTGCCTAGCCCTAAACACCTTTTAAGCACTGATCCTTTAATCTTTGTGACAATTTTGTGACATAGATGCTATTAATTATTTCTATTTTATTGGTTTAGATAGAGTTTACATGTCCAGTGCCACATAGCAAGGAAGAAGTTTTAGGACTCCTTAAGTAAATCTTGGTCCCAGAGGCAGCTGCAACATTTAATCCTAGAACAAAGGAAGTTTAATATCCAGTCTAGTTCCCACTTACACCTCCAGTGTGATGACAACCACCATGAGCATTGTCCCTTAATTATAGCATTTAATTATTTTTAATTCTAAGAAAACCTGCTATTTCATTGATGTTCCATACTTCTATTTAAAAGTTGAGTTGAGTTCTAATAGGCAGTACTTTAAAGCGTTGGCCTTGATTTAAACTCAGCCTTTTTGCAGGAGTGATCTGCAAGCCCACCTAAATAGGAAGATCTTTTAGCTCTTTAGCAGCATCAGTCAGTCAATCTCTTTTTCTCTAAACCTACAATTCTGTTGCGCCTTATTTTATACATGGATAACAAAGTCTTAGAGAAGGCATTCTATAGTTTTTGGATTTCATCCCAAAATTGAAGTCTTAAAAATAATCTTTTTTTTTTTTTTTTTTTTTAAATCTTGAAGCATGAAACCAGAATGTACATGATTTACAGCCAGGATTCACTAACTTTGTAATCAGGCTCATTGCTTATCCAGCTTTCATTCATTGCCCCTGAGCATGACTGTGGTGCCAAGTGGTATATTACAGGTGTTATAGTACATCATTCACAGAATGTATATTTACACGCTGCTTTGATTTGATTTTCTCTCACCTCCGAAAGACATCTGTTTAGCTCATCATTTTATCCCAAGCACGTAGGCCTATGTCTGGCACAAAATCAGTATTCAGTTGAGTGAATACATGTATGAGTGATGAACCTTAGCCCCCTTCTAACTTGCTTGAGCACAGAACATCTCTCTGTTTTATCTGTAACAAGGGAGACTATGGGCCTTTATTACCCTTTATTTGCCCTATTTCCTCATTCTTAGACCCCTGCTTGTAAGGTTTTTACTGCTACCAATAAAGAACAAATTTCTCCTTAGTATAACACATACCCGAATGTTTGCTATGTTTTATATTTCTAAGCATAAAAGAAAGAACACATAAACCCAACAAGGGATTTTTTTTTGAGACAGAGTCTCACTATGTTGCTTGCCCTGGGAGGTTTGCCATCGTCACAGCTCACAGCAGCCTCAAACTCATGGGCTTAATTGATTCTCTTGCCTCAGCTTCCCAAGTAGCTGGGACTACAGGCACCCTCCACAACACTGGCTATTTTATTTTGTTGCAGTTGTCATTGTTGTTTTTAGCTCGCCCCAGGCAGGGTTTGAACCTGCCAGCCTTGTGGTATGTAGCCAGCACCCTACCCACTGAGCTGCAGGCACCACCACAAAGAATTTATTTGCTAACATGGTGAGAATATTTAAATCACAGTTGTAACTTTAAAGTGATAATTACATTGAAAGTAAAAATTATATTTTTTGGTAAAACTCAAGCTATCTTTTCCTCTAAACTCCATGCCAACATAATAGTAATTAAAACAGAAGACTTCTGTGACCAAATGTGGGGGCTTTCCCCACACACACCAAGAAGTTGACACCAGCTAGCTGGGTATCCTTAAATTCCATTATGATACCGTCTACCTGGAGGTAGCATCATATCCCACAGCTTGAGGGCCTAGTCTCCAAAACCATACTCCACTACCACCAATCACAAATCTGGGCCTCTGGAACTTCAGACTCACCAATTACAAATTGGTTATCCTATAAACCCCTTTTAGGGTCTGTTAATTTGCTGGAGTGGCTTGTGGATCTCAGGGAACACTTGTACTGGTGTATTATAAAGGTTATCACAAAGGATACAGAATGAATTGATATATAGGGTAAGGAGTGGGGAAAGGGGACATGGAGCTTCCATGCGCTCCCTCCTAGAACTTCCATGAGTTCAGCTACCGGGAAGCTCTCTGAAGCTTGCCTTCTTTTTTTTTTTTGAGACAAAGCCTCAAGCTGTCCCCCTGGGTAGAGTGCTGTGGCATCACAGCTCACAGCAACCTCCAACTCCTGGGCTCAAGCGAGTCTCCTGCCTCAGCCTCCCAAGTAGCTGGGACCACAGGTGCCCGCCTCAACACCCGGCTATTTTTTGGTTGCAGCCGTCATTGTTTGGCGGGCCCTGGCTGGATTCCAACCCACCACCTTGGGTGTACATGGCTGGCGCCTTAGCCACTTAAGCCACAGGCGCCCAGCCAGCCTGCCTTCTTTTTTATGGAGGCTTCATTACCTAGGCATGGTTGACAACCATGTAGCAGTGTGATTAGAGGAAAACCCTATGTTCTAAACCCACCAAGACCTGTCTGTTCAGTTTCTTTCTGGCTTCTCTGTGCAATATTCTTTATTCTGGGTTATGGAGTAGTACCCTCTCTGGAATGAGGGTCTTTTGACCAAAGTCTTGCCTTGCACAAGTGAAAGCAGGACAGAAGTTCAGAGAAAGAGATTGTGTCTCCTGAGGTCTTAAGCACACCCCAGCATTATAACAAGAAATAAGGGAGTTATAAACCAGGAACCATGGATAAAAACCAATGTGTTTATCATGACACCACAACTATAAAAATAGACATTCCTGGAAAAGCATTATAAGTAAAACTATCTGGGCCAGTCTACCTTTGCCACCATGATGGAACAGAGGTTTATGAAATTTTATGACCCAGACCAGTTCACTTTAGGGCAACTCAAAATGGTCAACCTCCATGTATAAGATGTGAAATTCTATCTGGAGACACAGAAGAATATCAGATTCAATACCAACTTTTTTTTTTTTTTTTTTTTTTTGAGACAGTCTTGCTTTGTTGCCTGGGAGAAAGTGCAGTGGCTTCAGCCTACCTCATAGCAACCTCAAACTTCTGGGCTCAAGCAATCCTCCTGCCTCAGCCTCCCAAGTAACTGACACTATAGGTGTGCTACCATGCCTGGCTAATTTTTCTATTTTTAGTAAAGATAGTCTCATTTTTGTTCAAGCTATTCTCCAGCTCCTGACTTCAGGTGATACTTCGCTGAGACTCCCAGAGTGCTAGGATTACAGGCATAAGCCACTGTGCCCAGCCAATAACCTTTTTTTACTATGAGAAAGAAGCTAGTTTTCTGTGCTTTAATGTTACATCTTGTATAGATAAATTTAACCAAGTGGGAATCTGAATCATATCTGTACCTGAAATGTGGTCCTTTTCATACACTTTTTTTTTTTTTTTGAGACAGCCTCAAGCTGTCCCCCTGGGTAGAGTGCTGTGACATCACAACTCACAGCAACCTCCAACTCCTGGGCTCAAGCGAGTCTCCTGCCTCAGCCTCCCAAGTAGCTGGGACCACAGGTGCCCGCCTCAACACCTGGCTATTTTTTGGTTGCAGCCGTCATTGTTGTTTGGCGAACCCGGGCTGGATTTGAACCCGCCATCTTAGGTGTATGTGACTGGCACCTTAGCCACTTGAGCCACAGGCACTAAGCCCTTTTCATACACTTTTATAAAATGTTTTTTTACCTGGATCAAGTCTTTGGTCTAGAATTTCAATTTTCATGACTCTTTTCATCTTGACCTTATTTCCTTTCTCCTTCTAGACTACCTAAAAAGTCATCTGCTGTAATAGCTGACACAAAGACCACCTCATTTTTGGAAAAATTCTATTTACTTTGACAGGACTTTGCTTTCCTGAGTGTATATCATCCCTGGCAGCTTTTTTTTTTTTTTCCTGGCAGCTTTTAATCTTTTCTCTACTTTCCTCCCCTCCTTCCTACCTCCTTTCTTTTTCTCTCCTCCCTGTCAAGATATAGACAAGGTCCTTTTCAATCCTTTCTTCCTGGATTATTTCTCACGTGTGATCAGAAAAACTATAAAATTTTGGATAGGAGATATCCAAGCTGTTGCCTCACTTTGTGATACCTGGGTGGGCTAGAAGCCCAAGACTGAAATAATCTCCTTCTCCTGTCATAACTGCCGAGAATAATTCCTCAGAGAATTATGTTTAATTTATGAGCGGTTGTGACTTTTGGCTAAAGGGAAGTCAATTGATAAATTTCAGAAAAATTCTCTAGTCAGAAGTAAGACACTCACCAAAAGAATGGAGATATGAGACAATTGTAAGGCCGAGAATAAAAAGGATTTTGCAGGGTGGGAATGTAGAAATTCATGAATGCCAATTTTGTCCTTGCCTTCTGGGATCTAAAGCAATTAAGAAATAGTTCCAAGACCCAAATAGGGATGCGAAAGGACTGTATTAGCTTAATTATCTCATGGTAGGATTACCCTAGAGTTCCTGGGTTGGGAAAATGCCAAAACTAGACTTCCTACTACAGTTCCCCATATCTGGACATTGAGAGTGCACTTTAGGGGAGAGAGAGAGTTCCACAGAGCAGACAGTTAGCCAGCCAGAGACATCACGCCTTATCTAACTTACCACTGAGTAAGAAGAAAGAGCCAAAGAGAAGTGGGCTTTGGGGCCATTTCTTGAAGGCTATTCTTGCCCTTTGGCTTGCTATGCTTAATCTCCTAGAGAGATTAGGAAAACAGATGTTCTCCTAGAAGACAAACAGGACCTAGTATATTTCCCAGTCCCACAGCCCAGACTGACCCAAACAAATAAGAGGAGTAGAAACAACTAGAGGCTCTGACCCCTCCATTGAAATCTAGTCCGTGTGGGTCAGCCGTTTTTAAAGGTTTTTAATCCTAATATAATATGAAATAGCTTGGGAACTTTGCTTTTTCCTTGAATGAGAGACATTTCTTATGAATAAATCAGGACTGATAGCTTTCTAGCTTATTTTTAAAACTTTTAGATTCATTATGTATTCTTTTAAAAGTAAGCATTTTTTATAAAATGAACTGAGCTCAAATACACATTTCATTAGATAATGCACTGATTCTAGCAAATGGTATCTGTTTTCACAGGTTGTAGGCCATAAAGAAGGTCTGGATGTTATGGAGAGAGCTGATCCTCTATTTCTTTTAATTGGACTTCCTACTATTCCTGTCATGCTGATATTAGGGAAGATGATTCGCTGGGAAGACTATGTACTTAGACTTTGGCGCAAATACTCAAATAAACTACAAATTTTGAATAGCATATTTCCAGGTAAAGACCTGAATTCTAGTTAATAAAATATGCCTAAATGATGGAGTAAAAATATAACATGCTTTTAAGAAATGTTTGAAGATATTCTAGTTCTTCTGATTTATAGACTAATACACTGCGTTTTTATCTTTAGGGATTGGTTGTCCTGTTCCTCGAATTCCAGCAGAGGCTAATCCTTTAGCAGATCATGTCTCTGCTACCCGAATTTTGTGTGGAGCCCTTGTCTTTCCTACTATTGCGACAATAGTTGGTAAATTGATGTTCAGTAGTGTTAACTCTAATTTACAAAGGACAATCTTGGTAAGATGGCTTTAATACTTTTTTCAAGTGACATGCAAAAGAGAATGAACTATTTGTTTTAAAAAGGTGGAAGACTGTAAATATTTGGTCTTTGGCTTCTGTGCCTTTTGTCTGCATTTGATCCCCACTGTCATTCAATAGTTTGGGTGAAAATAAAAAGGGGAGCAACCAGTATAGCAGTTCTGGTCTTCCAGAACAAAGCTGGGGGCAGTTTATCTCTCAGAACGTGCATGAATTGTTAACTCCCCTGGGTCTTGCCAGTGGGATTTTGGTGAAGAGCTTCTGCTCTGGGGTCAGACTACCTGGTTCAAATTCAACCACAGAAATTGCCTTACTGTAAACCTTAATCAAATTTCTGGACTTCACTGTCCCTCTAGTATGGAGGCTACCTCTAGTATAGTAGCTACCTCAGGATTATCATGAGGATTAAATGAAATACATATTAGCATATAGTAAGCACCCGAGTTGTTTGCTGCTGTTATTATCATTCCCACTTTTCTCCTGTGGTGGCAGTCTGCACATAGTGCCCTGGCATTCTCCCTTCTATATCAGAATGGATGTAGAGTTAAGTGGAAGGAGGATTACTCAGATGGAAGCCATCACTGTCCTCTGTTACCTGTAATATCTCCCTCTCCACCATTTCACCTCTTACAAGGAAAGAAAAACTATTTCATTTGCAGTCATTTGAATTAGTTTACCACCAAATCCTATGTCTTTAGTGATCTAAGTAAAATTTGTTTTATTATTAGGTTTCTCTAAGCCTGCATTACAGAAAGCTAATTTTTCCTTTTTATTTTAGGGTGGAATTGCCTTTGTTGCCATAAAAGGAGCATTTAAGGTTTACTTCAAACAGCAGCAATATTTACGTCAGGCACACCGCAAAATTCTAAATTATCCAGAGCAAGAAGAAGCATAAAACTGACTTCTAGTTGTTCTTCAGTCCTCTCATCCTTACGAATCTGTTGTCTTGTTTTGATTCCATCATTAATGCACTTGTGGAGACTTGTGATAAGCTGCTGCTCCTATATTTTTTAAGAAATATAATAAAGCACTTAGGGCAGGGGAAATCGTCTTCAGTAATCACGGAACCTAAGGATGTGATTTGTTTTCATTGTCTTGTATGTACTTCTTTTACAACAGTCATCTGAACATCGTAGCATGGTATACTTGGGTTTTGTTCATATTTTCTCCAGACAGGAATGTAAAGATCAAACAGTGCAAATATTAAAAAATGCACATGCTATTTTATTCAAATGCCTCTTTTGTACATGTTCATGTTCAGTGTTTTCTTAAAATCAGCAACTCATTGAAAATACTATAAGGATTTTTCTCACTGGCATAATTTGATTACATACTAAACAGGAGCCTATGTTAATATGAGGAAAAGTAAACCAATTAGTTATAAATGAATAACAAACTAAAAATGTATGTAAACACTCAAACGATTACCTGAACAAATAAGACTTTGTCGTGTTTTCCTTAACCCACGTAATGTCCTCCAAAATATGTAGGGTAAAAATTCACAGGGCTTCCAGATCACTTTTTCACTATTAAATTTTATGTATATAATGGTGACATCAAAGTTCATAACGTAATTTTAACTCATACAGGTCTTGATTACCGCGTGTGTGTGTGTGTGTGTGAGATCAGATCCTTCCATCTCTGGAATAGGGTTTTTAAATCCATATTTCTAGAAATTAGAGCTGCCAGTTTATAGTAGTTTGAATAGAATGATTTGCAAAAAAACAAAAAAATCAATAAAGTTACTTTCCTCTTCCACTCTGATTTAGTTATTTAGCTATTTGTTGATCACCTCTTACCTGCCCAGGCACTGTGCCCAGTGCTGTGGGATACAGTGGTGAACAAGACAGACTTCGTCCCAGCTCATACAGAGTTCACAGTCTAGTTTCAACAGTAGAAAACCAGCAGTGAATAAAACCAAGGTGAGGCCTTGAGCTCTTTGTTTTTATAACAGTCAATGAGGAGAAAATTATGGAAACAATAAGTCTTTAGTAAATACTGAGGTCATTGTTTTTGATTTAAGTCAGTTTATTATAGAAGACCAATACTAATATTTCTAGATTTTAATTGCTTGTCATATTGATGAGGCTAGCACCTTAATAATCACTGTTTAACTAGTTTTGTATACATTTTTCAAAATCAATTATTTATTTTAAGCCATTATCAATAGAGTGGCCATTTTAATGTTCAGCAATCCAGATGGTCTTGCAGTTATTTTTAGTTAAAATTAAATTTTAAAAAGATACTTCCAAAAACCCTATTTATTTTCTTGTTCACAGTATCTAGTGCATGACAATAGTAAATGTTTCCCCTTACTGACAAGTGGCCACTTTAGGAGTGTAGCAAATATAGATTGAGCTATGTTTGATTGCAATAATGTATGTTAACTTAAGTAATTAAAGCCTAGTACCTTTCTAAATTATGAAATGTCTTAATTTTGAGTTATAACATGTTTATATGAATGGCTGTTGAACATTCAAAGTTGTATTATTCGGGGAGAAAGGGAAGTTTTGACTTACAGGTGAGCCTTATTAAGAACACTGCTATAGTTCTGAAGGGAAAATATAAAGTATGATTATATATTAAAAAACTTAGATTATAAAGTTATAATTACAAAATATATTTATTGGCTTGTCTTTAATTTTTAATGTGAAAAAATACACTAAATCGACATTTCTTGCATCATTTTTCTCATAGAACAACTTTCAGGCAGTTTAACTAAAGTTATGCAAGCACACAGTTTCCTATTCACTACTTTAATGGCCAAGATGGGGAGTAGCTGCTTGGGTTTACTGGCATCAGGGCTTAGGAGGGCTGGGAGAGGGAGGGATTTCTAGGGATAGCAGGAGGAAACTGCAAGTGCCTGAGGACCAGAGTTGCCTCTACCCCTGGAATTGAACACTTAAATCTAAAGAGCCTTAGCTCAAGAAATACCATGTGCCAGTCTTTCCAGAAAGGCGAACTGCCAGCTGTGAAACAGCAAAAGAACTTGGGCAGACTTCAAGTTGGATGGACCTGGGTTCCAAACATAATTCAGCATTTAATAATAAGCTTACATATGACCTTGGCCAAGCAACTTTTCAGCTGCAGTTTTCTTCATCTCTGAATTGCAAATAGTCTTATCTCAGAAGACTATTTCTGGGATTAACTGAGAAATTAAAGAAACAGAGGCACTTTAGGCCCCAAATGGCCCCAACAGAGCAGTAGATGTTTCTTAATCACTAAGTAGTCTGTTTGCACTCTAGGAAAAGTGAATGAAGAAGTAAAAGAAAGGAAGTTGGGGACAAATTAAAGGGATGATGTAGACTTGTGGGTGGGTGGGTGTATTTTGTTCTCCAGTTTTCATATTGCTCTATTGTTATTTCTAGAAACTTTAATGTTTTAAGCCTCTTTTATAAAATTCAATGATGACTAGTAGAATTTTGTTCTTTGCAGAAGTTAACTTATCTCTATTCAAAGTGGCTGAAAATATTGTTTATCATTACATGGTTATCAAATGACTGTGAAGAATATAAAATTAAACTAGTGACTTAATTAGTCACTTGCCTTGCTAACTTTGCTGTGATTTTTTTTTCTTAAATGTCTTGTTTTTTAATTTAGCAGACTGTCTTAATACTGGCTGGATTAGGTTGAATAAACAATTTTTATGTTCTCCAGGTTTACTTTGTTGAACAAATCCCAGAACAGTTCATTAATTCTGTACCTACTTTTTTTTTGTTCTTTGTCTTCCAGTATCTTGTATTGGAACATGATTCTCTTTATCACAACAGCATACTGGTGAGACCTTTTTTGTTTTTTTAGTAGATTGAGAAAGAAGCAGATACTGGTATGAGTTTAAGTAAAAATCTGAATTTTTCAAGCCCGAATAGAGGATTTGTCTTAATTTTGAAAGCAGGACACCCTAAGTTCCAAGTATGTTCTAATGATTAAAATGTATTCCCCCACCCTCAGAGCTTCTTGGACTGAATATGAGACACCCAGCTAGACAGGATCTGTGACTGATCTCATGCCACTGGATCAAAGTGTATTCCAGTGGGTTGAGAACACAAATGCTGCTTCTGAGATACTAAGAACTGTAAAATTTCTGAAATAGATAAAATTATCTAAATGAGTAAATCAAATAAAGGAAACTTCCCAGGGCGGGGCTTGGTAGCTCATGCCTAGCACTCTGGGAGGCCGAGGTGGGTGGATTGCCTGAGCTCACAGGTTCAAGACCAGCCTGAGCCAGAGACCTAGTCTCTAAAAATAGCTGGGCATTGTAGTCAGCACCTGTAGTTCCAGCTACTAGGGAGGCTGAGGCAAGAGAATCACTTGAGCTCAAGAATTTGAGGTTGCTGTGAGCTATAATGCCACAGCACTCTACCAAGGGCCACAAAGTGAGGCTCTGTCTCAAAAAAAAAAAAAAGCTTCCCTTTAATCCATGGGGATTGTATTGATTCTAGGTTATATCATTACCCCCAGTTGAGAGGCAGACTAGCAGAGGAGATATGGCACAGAGTGGAACTGTCCTGGATGCATAGTCTATCTGATACTTAGTTGTAGGACAAGTAAATGTTACCTCTCAGACCCTTGGTTTCCTCAAAATTAAGATTATAAAATATATCTCCTGGGTTACTGTGAGGATTAAGTGAGATTCTAGACAGAGTTCGACATATAGGAGAACTAAACTTGTATGAATTTAAGTACATAATAGGGGTTTATTTGCCCATAACCTTTCTTCTGTTCACTAGAATCTCATGGTTGCTGCTTCTCTACTGCCTGACACCTGATATGCCTGTTAGAAATGGTAAGGGTGGTAGGCTGTCTTAATTACCTTCCTGAAGCGATGATACTAACCAAGGAGAAGGAAGGAAGGTTTGCAGCTGACTACTTGTGGAGGCCTTGTGGGTAAGCTATGGAGGCAGACCATCATTTTGGTCAGTTCTACATGGATTTATGCATTTTACTGAAAACTGCCAGGCCAAGTGTGCTGTATGTGAACAACATAAACAACTCTAGTAAATGTTGACCTATATATGCACCAAGTACTGTGCTAAGTCCTGGGGTAAAATGGTGAGCAAACCCCCCCTTTGAGATGTTCAGAGTCTTAGAAGTGCTCAACCAATCTGACTTTGCCATGTGATGTTATTGTTAGCACAAGAACATAAGACCAACAGGGTGACAATTTTTTACTTTTATTTACTATTGTATCCCAGCACAAGAACAGCACCAGTACATGCTGGGGCATGCTAAACATTTTATGAAGTTGAAAAGAAAGCATTCATTTAAGATCAGAATGTGTATCTTGGCTGGGTGAGGTGGCTTACACCTGTAATCCCAACACTTTGGGAGGCCAAAGTGGGAGAATCACTTGAACCGAAGAATTAGGAGTTTGAGACCAGCCTGAGCAAGAGACCCCTGTCTCTACAAAAAATTAACAAAATTAGCCAGGTGTGGTGGTGTGCACCTGTAGTCCCAGCTATTCAGGAGGATCACTTCAACCCAGGAATTTGGAGTTGCAGTGAGCCATGATGACTACAATTGCATTCTAGCAGGGGTGACAGAGTAACACCCTATCTCAAAAAAAAAAAAAAAAAAAAAAAAACTAGTTCTTTTTGAGTTTCTAAAATGGAAATACAGTTTAACCCTTTTTTTATTTTTGCCAGTTTTTATTTTGCAATAAAACAACTTTAAAAAGATATAAAACCACTGTAAATTGGGTAATTAACCATGAAAGGTACAAACAACATTAAACAACAGGCTGACTTCAGAAAGAACCACCTTGACCTGACCCTATCAGACTGTCAAAGTTTCTGATAAGTTTAACACCTGGAACCAGCAAGAACAGCAAATGAGCTGCCCACTGGCTCACTTTCAGGGAGCCACTGGGATGCCTCTACTGAAAGCCACCTAAGGGAATGAAGCACTGTCAGCATTTTGCTGCCCTTGTAATTCATCCAGACAGAGAAATAAACTTATCATTGGGATCTGCTTGGTAGCTCACAGACTAGAAGTAAACATTAGGAATTTGGGCATGCTGTGGTTGAAGGAGGGCTCAATGTTTAGGCCAATCACTATTTCCCAGTAATGCCTGCAAAGTAGAAATCTTTCACAAATGTCGTCTTCACTTCAGTGACCTCCTTCATGCAGATAAGATTATCTTGAACTATAGTAGCCAGGGCTTCCTTTTTTTTTTTTTTTTTTTTTTGCAGTTTTTTAGCCACAGCTGGGTTTGAACCTGCCACCTCCAACATGTAGGGCTGGTGCCCTACTCCTTTCAGCCACAGGCGCCACCCTCCTTTTTGTTTTTGTTTGTTTGTTTGTTTGTTTTTGTTTTGAGACAGAGTCCCACTATGTCACCCTCGGTAGAGTGCTGTTACGTCACAGCTCACAGCAACCTCAAACTCTTGGGTTTAAACAATTCTCTTGCCTCAGCCTCCCAAGTAGCTGGGACTACAGGCGCCTGCCACAATGCCTGGCTAATTTTTTTGTTGTAGTTGTTTAGCTGCCCAGGGCCAGGTTTGAACCCCTCACCCTCAGTGTATGTGGCTGGTGCCATAACCGCCAGGGTTTCCATTTCAATTTTTGAAAAATGCTACCACCTCAAAGCCTTTGAACTCAGAATATCTGCCTAAGTAGGGTAATATGCCTGATGGTAGGCAGACAAAGGATTTTTTTTTCCTCAAACAAATTCAAAAGCACTATTATTGTTTACTCAAAGGAAAAGACTAAAACTGTGGGCTTTTCTCTATTTCCTTCATTAGCAAAATCCTGACCACTTTGCCATCCACTTAATCTGTATACTTTAAGATTTTCAGAAATCTACACTGTGGATACTCAACATGACCTTGAAACATGGCATGAGTAATGAAGTATTCCTTTTTTTTAAGACAAGAGTCTCACTCTGTTGCCCTGGGTAGAGTGTCATGGCCTCATAGTTCATAGCACCCTCAAGTTCCTGGGTTCAAACTATCCTCTTTCCTCAGCCTCCTAAGTAGCTGGGACCATAACACCTGGCTAGTTTTCTATTTTTAAGTAGAGACGAGATCTCATTCTTGCTCTGTCTGTTCTCCAGCTCCTGAATTCAGTCAATCCTCCCTCCTCCCAAAGTGCTAGGATTATAGGTATGAGTCACGGTACCCAGCCTGAAGTACATTTTTTTAAGTAAGTTTTTTGTAAATTGAAATATACTTACACAATTATATGTGAAGATCATAGGAGCACTATTGACAATAGCCAAAAAGTGGAAACAATGCAAATGTCCATCAATTGATAAGTGAATAAACAAAACATGATATATCCACATATTGGAATATAATTCAAGCACAAAAAGGAATGAAATACTGGATGCATGCTACAACATGAATAAGCCTTTTAAAATGATGCTAGGTGAAAGAAACCAGACATAAAAGACCACACATATGATCTATATCAGTGGTTCTCAACCCTCCTAATGCCTCTAATACAGTTCTTATGGGCTGCAACCCACAGGTTGAGAATCACTGATCTATATGAAATTTCCAGAATAAACAAATTGAGGGAGACAAAGTTGCCAGGAGTTTGAAGGGAACATGGGAAGTGAGTGCTAATAGGTACAGGGTTTCTTTTGGGGGTGTTGTTTGCACAGTTCTATGAATGTACTAAAAACCATTGAACTGTATACTTCAAAGGATAAACTTTATCATAAGTGAATTATATCTTTTTTTTTTTTTGATACAGGAGACTCAAGCTGTCTCCCTGGGTAGAGTGCTGTGGCATCACAGCTCACAGCAACTTCCAACTCCTGGGCTCAAGCGAGTCTCCTGCCTCAGCCTCCCGAGTAGCTGGGACCACAGGCGCACACCACAACGCCTGGCTATATTTTTTGGTTGCGGCCGTCGTTGTTTGGCGGGCCCGGACTGGATTCGAACCTGCTACCTTGGGTGTACGTGGCTGGTGCCTTAGCTACTTGAGCCACAGGTGCTGAGCCTGAATTATATCTTAATAAAGATTTTTTAAGGGGATTACATGGTACAGACAAAAGCTAAAGAACAAAACTAATTCCTCTAGAGAAGTTAGGACAGGCATTCCAAAATATGAAGAGCAGAACTAATTCCTCTCTGAGTTAGGACAGGCATTCCAAAATATGCCAACTATATATGCCATACTGAAGCACTTGAACTTTATGCTAAAAGCTATGTTTTGTAGTTCCTAAAATATTGCTGAATATTGATTTTGGGGGGGTGGTGGTGGAGGGACAATTGCCTTGGGTAGAGTGCTATGGTGTCATAGCTCCCAGCAACCTCCAACTCCGGCTCAAGTGATCCTCTTGCCTCAATTTTTCCATTTTTAGTAGAGCCAGGGTTCTCGCACTCAGGAGCTCAAGCAATCCACCTGCCTTGGCCTCCCAGAGTGCTAGGATTACAGGGGTGAGCCACCATGCCCAGCCTGAATGTTGATTTTTTAATAGATTTGTACAAATTAACAGCATTCACCAGCCACTGTGATACACTTTGAACCCTTGAAAGATGTGTCCTGCATAAATATGGACTATCTCTAGCTTAAAATTTGCAAGAAACAATCTCTAGCTGGAACTGAAAGGTAACAAGTTCAAGATCTTTTAGTATGGCGCAGCAAGCTGTAGCTCAAGCAGCTAAGGTGCCAGCCACAAACACCAGAGCTGGTAGGTTCAAATCCAGCCTGGCCTGCCAAACCACAATGACAACTACACCCAAAAAACAGCCAGGTGTTGTGGCAGGCACCTGTAGTCCCAGCTACTTGGGAGGCTGAGGCAAGAGAATCACTTAAGCCCAAGAGTTTGAGGTTGCTGTGAGCTGGGATGCCTTGGCACTCTACCCAGGGTGACAACTTGAGGCTCTGTCTCCAAAAAAAAAAAAAAAGAAAGAGATCTTTTAGTAATACACATTTATTATTATGTTGATAATTACCTGAATACGGCTTGGCAGCCCATGCACAATGGTTATGGTGCTAGCCACATGCACTAGGCTGGCAGGTTTGAACCTAGCCCGGGCCTGCTAAACAATGACAACAACTACAACTACAACTGCCCATTGTGGCGGATACCTGTAGTGCAAACTACTTGGGAGGCTGAGGCAAAAGAATCACTTAAGCCCAAGAATTTGAGGTTGCTGTGAGCTGTGACCCCAAGGCACTCTACTGAGGACAACAAAGTGAGATTTTGTCTCAAAAAAAAAAAAAAATTACCTGAATAAATAATACGCCAAAAATGAAACACCCATACTTCCAAAAAGGTTGTATTAATTTGCAGTCCCACCAGTAGTGTTAAAGTGTTCCCTTCTCTTCACATCCATGCTAGAATCTGCAGCTTCAGGACTTTGTGATGTGGGCCATTCTCACTGGAGTTAGGTGATATCTCAGGGTGGTTTTGATTTGCATTTCTCTGATGATTAGGGACAATGAGCATTTTTTTCAAATGTTTGTTAGCCTTTCATCCGTCTTCTTTAAAGAAGCTTCTATTCATGTCTTTTGCCCAGTGATATATGGGATTGTTGGGCTCTTTTTTTTGTTGATTAATTTGAGTTCTCTGTAAATTCTAGTTATCAAGCTTCTGTCCAATTCATAACGTGTAAATATCTTTTCCCATTCTGAAGGTTGTCTGTTTGCTTTGGTTGTTTTCTCGTTAGCTATATTAGATCTCCCATTTGATCCTGCAATCCCATTACTGGGCATCTACCCAGAAGAAAAAAAATCATTTTATCATAAGGACATTTGCACTAGACTGTTTATCACAGCTCAATTTACATTCACCAAAATGAATGCCCACCAACCCAGAAATGGATTAATAAGCTGTGGTATATGTACACCATGTAATACTATTCAGCCACTAAAAAAGATGGAGACTTCACATCTTTTGTATTAACCTGGATTGAGGTGGAATGCATTCCTCTTAGTAAAGCATCACAAGAATGGAGAAGCAAGAATCCAGTGTACTCAATTCTAATGTGAAGGCAAGGAATGACCTAATACAAGATGATGGGATTGGGAATGAGGGAGCCAGGAAGGGGGTCACGAAGTATGGCACACCTCTTGGGGGTGGGACACGATTATGAGAGGGAATTTACCTAACAAATGCAACCAGTGTAACCTAATTTTTGTACCCTCAATGAATCCCAAACAATAAAAAATAATGAAACATCCCCAAATGTACAACTTTTGAGCATAATCTTGTGAATTTTTACAAAATGATGACATCAGTTCAGGTTCAGTCAGGAGAGAGAAATCACAATAGTGATTTGAATAGAAAAAGGTAATGTATAAAATGATTAACTATTAGTTAAATGCTAATAAGAGTAAAAGAAGACTCAGGAACCTATTGGGGAGCAAGGGCAGTAGCTACTACCTCTCTAGGTTAAGGGAGACTGAAGAAACAAAGGACTAGGAGAGGACCTCTTCCTCCAGAGCTCTTTGATTTATCTTTACTTTTTTTTTTTTTTTTTGAGATAGAGTCTCACTTTGTTGCCCTCAGTAGAGTCCTGTAGCATCATAGCTCATAGCAACCTCAAACTCTTGGGTTCAAGCGATCTTCTTGCCTCAGCCTCCCGAGTAGCTGGGACTACAGGCGCCCGCCACAACGGCTGGCTATATTTTTATTGGGGGGGGGGCAGGTAGAGGGGAGAGGGTCTCACTTTTGCTCAGGCTGGTCTGGAACCTGTGATCTCAGGCAATCCACCCGCCTAGGCCTCCCAGAGTGCGAGGATTACAGGCGTGAGCCACCACATCTGGCCTTATTTTTACTATTTAAGACCTTTATTTATAGGTGCTTGCATTCTCTTAACTTAAAAAAAAACAAGTTGTAAATTTGTTCTTTAAAAATCTCAGCTTGACCAGATTAGCAATTTAAAAACTTTTTTTTTTTTTTTTAGTAGAGACAGAGTCTCACTTTATCACCCTTGGTAGAGTGCCGTGGCGTCACACAGCTCACAGCAACCTCCAACTCCTGGGCTTAAGCGATTCTCTTGCCTCAGCCTCCCTAGTAGCTGAGACTACAGGGCAGCAATTTAAAAACCTTTAATGACACATTGAAAAAAAATCAAAAACACGTTTATCATTACCATTAAAAATACATCTTTAGGTAAAAGTAATAAAACTCCATGTTGCACAGATAGTGCAAATACTTCTATTTATCTAGTCAACGGGAAAAAAGCAAGTACTCAAGGGCTTCAGCTCCGAGCGCGTTTCTTATTGCTGGAATTTCATATTCATTTCTTCTTGCGGGATGATGTAGCGATGGTAACCCGGCATCAACTCAGCCCCGCCTCGCTCAGCCCCGGGAACAGGCGAACCCTCAGCTGGTGCATGGCCTGCTTTTGTCTCTCAGCCATCTCTGTGGTTGAGGGTTTTCCGGGCGTCTGCGTTGGTAACCCAAGTTGCGGCGGCGCCACGCCGAGGCGGCTGCTGACCTTGCGTCTAGCCTCTGTTCACCTTACTATCTTCCCGGCGTCCTCTCCAAGCTGTCTTTCGCGAGGACGGCCCCTGCGGGATGCTGGTCTGCAGCCGGGATACCCACCCTGCCTCTCCCCTCCACCTCTGCTCCTGCGCGCCTGGCGTCCGCACCCTCCACTCCCTCTCCCGGCACTGGGGGTTGGAACACCGGCCTGCGCCCCTGGGGGCTGCCTGCGGGGCGAGGTGCGGGGGCTCCCTCCCTCTCCCCACTGTCACCGCCTCTGAAATTCTGCTGGTAACTGCGTGGGGAACCCCTGCGACCTGGATGGCATCCACAATGGCTACGATCTGCTGCAGATTCAGTCCCTTGAGCTGGAACTCCGTCAGGGCCGTGACGTTTGCACCTTTTTCTCCTTCAACAGCATAGAACTCCACGGTCGCTCCATCTTCGGGGGGTCATTCCTTATGACCTGGTATACGGATAAATCTTCCTTAGTGTCATTCTCGCTGATGCAACCATATCCCATATCTTACACTGACCATCTTACTGTTTCCAAAGACTTCGTCCTGACAACCTTCTTGTCTCTGCCGTGGGCGCCACCAATGTGCCCAGGGCCAAGTGACCCCTGCCCCCTGCGCCCACGCTGCAGCGATGGTGACTGGGCCCCGCCAGCCGCCGGACTGCGCCAATCTTTGGGGATTCGCGCTCGCTCCCAGCACGGCTGGACGGAACTGCTCAGACCTCTGGCGGCTACCGCAGGAACTGTGTCTGAGAGATGATTTGGTTAACAGAGATGGCTCCTAAACAAGAAAAAATGACTCCACTTTCCTCCTAGCTAGAGAAAAGTAAAAATCCATTTGAGACCCCATTTTTTATATATCAAATGAGCAAAAAAATTCGAAATTTTAACGAGATACTGGGTTGGGTATGGCTGTGTAGAAACAGGCATTTTTATGCCTCATAGCTGTGTGTAAATTAGTATGCAGGGCAATATGACATTGTCAAAATTAAAAATGCATGTGCCTTTTGACTCAGCAGTTCCAATTCTAGGGATTTATCTTAAACTCTTCTTGCACTTGAGTACAGCAATGTAGCTACAAGATAATTTGCTGCCCCAGTGTGCATAGTTACAAGAAGTTGGATTCTTAGTAAGTGTCGGTAAAGGAATTATGATACATTCATAATGAAATACTATGCAGCTGTAAAAAGAATGAAAGAACTCTTTACATACTCATATAGAAATATTGATAAAAGGAAAAAAGTCAAAAGGCAGAGCAGCGCTCATGACTAGTGAAAAACAGGGAGTGGAGGAACCCACATATTTGTTAATGCCTAAAAAGTCTTTCTGAAGGCTCGGCGCCTGTAGCTCAACCGGCTAAGGCGCCAGCCACGTACACCTAAGGTGCCGGGTTCGAATCCAGCCCGGATCCACCAAACAACAATGATGGCTGCAACCAAAAAATGGCCAGGCATTGTGGCGGGCACCTGT
>NW_003852403.1:37622821-37632357 GCF_000181295.1 Otolemur garnettii
GCTTGAGCCCAGGAGTTGGAGGTTGCTGTGAGCTGTAATGCCACAGCACTCTACCCAGGAAGACAGCTTGAGGCTCTGTCTCAAAAAAAAAAAAAACCTCTATTGCTCTATCCTGGTCTTAAACCTAAATGGCTCATCTTTTTCTGTGATACTGCTTGGCCTATGTACAAACTAGACAATGGATCACAATGGCCTGAAAATGGCACCTTTGACCTCTCAATCCCCACTGATCTCAATGATTACTGTCAAGAGATCAAGCAAACGGTCGGAGATTCCCTATATCCAGACTTTTCTCCTCGTCCAAAACATTCTTTCTCTATGTTATCTTGTGAATTCTCTCAGATTTTCCTTGCAAGGGTCACGCAATCTCTCCCAACCCATCAGAATCTCCATTGTCTTCTTTCAACCCAGCAGACAACCCTCCCCTTTGCCCCCTCCACAGCTCCTCCTCCCTCAACCTCATTCCTACTGGAAGAATTCCACCCCGTCCCCCTCTCTCTCCACCACCAGCCGTCTACTGTACATGGTAAAGAGAGAAAAGATGGCAGAACCAGGAGAGAAAAGAAACATGGCAGACCCAATTTCCCAACCCCATACTAGGTCCAGCCACACCTTTGGGCCTTCCATTTCCAGACCACCACAACCTCCATACCTGCTCTGAGAAGCTGGGGGAACAGAAGGCATCATCAGGGTTCATGTCCCTTTTTTTCTCTCAGACCTATTCCACATAAGTCAGAGACTATATCCAGAATAAACTCCAAAAGTCCCCCCAGACACCCTCCCCAAGAGCTCTCATGACCCCTCAGAACTCCAGTTATTGACTTCCACCATTAGACAAAACCTGGTTATTTCTTGAAACTCTGTGGGGCACTCTGAAAGAACAAATCTCCCCTGGGACCATGTTTTGTTTTGGTTTGGTTTGGTGTTTTGAGACAGAGTCTCACTTTGTTGCCCTCAAAGTGAGTGCTGTGGCATCACTGCTCACACCAACCTCAAACTCTTAGGCTTAAGTGATTCTCTTGCCTCAGCCTCCCAAGTAGCTGGGACTACAGAAACCCACCACAATGCTCAGCTATTTTTTAGAGACGAGGTCTTACTCTCACTCAGGCTGGTCTCAAACACCTGAGCTCAGGCAATCCACCTGCCTTGCCTCCCAAGTGCTGGGATTATAGTGCTGAGCCACCCATGCCCAGCTGGGATCCTATTTTAAGTGCAGCAAACCAGGCCTTTGGGCAAAGCAGTGCCCAAATCCAAAGCCTCCCCCTAAAACACATCCTCCCTGCGAAGGTTCTCATTGGAAGTCTGACAGCCCAGGTCTTTCTGAAGATCTGGTTCACAGTCACTCCCAGAACCTAGCAAAATGTGCTGACCTTTTAAGCCTAGCTGCAGAAGACTAATGATAATGGGGGCATCATCATTATTCTGTGGGGGGCATCATCATTATTCTGATGATAAATCAGAATGCCCCTTGAACATTCACGAAATTTGAACTCCAGGTATTTTTGCTAGTGGAAGGTAAGCCAGTTTCTTTTCTAATAAACATGGGAACAACTTTTTCCAGGCCGCCATCTTATAAAGGTCCTCTAAAACAAATAGATCTTGGTGGTGGGAATTGACAGTAATTTACTATTTTCTCAGGCTACTCCACCTGCATGGTGCTGGAATCTTGGCTTCCTTGGTTATTTCCTATTTTAGGGTCACTAATTATGATTTTTCTCATTCTCAGTTTTGGACCAGTAATTCTCCGTCTTATCTCCTGATTTATTGACCAAGCAGTCATGGAAAACAACTGCTCATATCCTGGCCCTACCTGGATATCAGTTCAGACTGAAAACCCAAGGGTATTCCTGTAAACATCACTCCTGTTCTTCCCCCACCCCATTTTCCTTACAAGAAGCCCATGATGCCCTTCACCCTGCAGGAAGCAGTCAAAGAGATACCATACCCATCATCCCGCCTCCTTATAATAGACTAAAAAGAATGTGCCAACCCCTATATTTTTGACCCTTTAAATTTCCATCCACTTTAACCCATGTGCTGACCTCCTTCTTGAACTCAGCTCACCCACACCCAGGTGGGAATAAAGGCCAGTGTTGCCCATACAGAACCTGGACTCCAATTTCTTTCATTCATATTTCAGAGTAATCTTTTATTTTTGAGCTTTGACCTCTCAGGTACAGATGTTTTTGATACATGGCTTGAATCAAGGCTATAAATGTGCCCATCACCTGAATAGTGTTTATTGTCCTCATTAAGTGGGTTTTTGCCCTTCTCTTCCTCCCCTGGCCCTCTGCTTGGTTTCCAATGACTTTTACTTTTGTCTGTGTACTTGTGTGCCCATTGGTTAGTTCCAATTTATTATAGTAAATGTTTTTTCATTCTTGAGATACTTAGCTTAGGATAATATTCTCTAGTTCCTTCCAAATTGCTGCAAAAGGCATTAATTCATCCTTTTTAATGGCTGAGTAGGACGCCACAGCATACATATACCACATTTTACTAATCCACTCATGAATTTATGGGCACTTAGATTGATTCTACATCTTTGCTATTGTGACTTGTGCTGCAATAAGCACTCAAGTGTAGGTGTCCTTTTGATATAATGCCTTTTTTCCCTTTGGGTAGATACCCAGTGGAGGGATTGCTGGATCAAATCCCACTACTGGTCTACTTTTAGTTCTTTGAGGAATCCCCAATCACCCACCACAACACTCAGCTATTTTTAGAGATGGGATCTCACTGTTTTCCATGATGGTTGTACTAACCTGTACTATTCCCACAAAAAGTGTGTAAGTGTTCCCTTCTCTCTGCTTCTATGAAAGCACCTGGGTTTTGGGGGGGTTAAGGTGTGGTTTTAATTTTCATCTCTAGGATGATTTTTAATTGAATAGTTGGACTAGGGTATGAGTGAAAGTGGATTTAATGGGCTTCCCCAAGGGCCAACCACTAATTAATGAGAGACGTAGGACTACACCCTGGCCTGTGGGCCTTCTCTGCTGGTTCTCTAGGTGTAGAGTTGCTAATAGGAATATGGGAATATTTAGATACCCAGTTGCCCACAGGAGTCCTCTGCAATCCCAGGAAGTACTGAGTTGCCAAAAAGTGGCAGAAAGGCATGTGGCACTGGCACCAAGAGACAGCTTCCCACACTGAGTTTGGCCTGAAACTGTAGGTCCTCACTTGGATAAAAAAAAAAAAAATAGCATGTCCAGGTACCACTTATCAAATAGTTATCTTCATATCCAGACCTAGAAATCAACTTAAAAATTAGTTTTTATTTTTACCAAAGTAATACTTAGTTATATTTATATTTGTAAAAGTCAAGTCTCTAAACAGTATTCTCCTAAAGTACACCCTCAGCAGTCTTAGCCACTTCCCCAGGTATCTGTCTCTGTATTTCGTATTTTTTTTTAAGACAGAGTCTCATTTTGTCACCTTTGGTAGAGTGCCCTGGTGTCGTAGCTCACAGCAACTTGTAACTCTTGGCCTCAAGCGATTCTCTTGCCTAAGCCTCCCAAGTAGCTGGGACTACAGGCACCCACCACAACACCCAGCTATTTTTAGAGATAGGGTTTCACTTTAGCTTAGGCTGGTCTTGAACTCGTAAGCTCAGGAGATCTGCCCACCTCAGCTTCCCAAATTGCTGGGATTACAGACAGGTATGAGCCACCACACCCAGCCTTGTCTCTGTATTTCTAAATAATATGCTTATGTTCCCAACAGGTACATTGCACATATACAATATTCTTACAGATATATTGAATACTTCCTGGGTGAAGAACGCAACAATCACCAGGATCTCAACCTTACAAAAGCAAACCATGTCACCTAATCATATTAAACTGTACCCCCATATTAAACTGAAATTTAATATGTATGTTTATATGTATTTATACAGCCATTTCTCCTCTTGTATTTTTTTCCCGCCACAATGCCCAGCTATTTTTTGGTTGTAGTTGTCATTGTTGTTTGGCAAGCCCAGGCTGGATTTGATCCTCCAGCTCTGGTGTATGTGGCTGGAGCCTTAGCCCTTGAGCTACAGACACCGAGCTGGAATTAGCTCTTTCAAGAGACCTACACCTTACTCAATCCTCCCAACATCACATTATTATGACATTATCCCATTACTGGGACTACATAAATTTGTTTACCGTTAAAACACCTTTTTGTTCTTATTATCCCTTATTTTTCCTAGAGTTCATAACTTCTTCTTTTTTTAAAAAAGTCATTTGCCTGCCCCTGTTTGTACTTTTTGATAATTTTCCCCAAATGCTCCCCTGTCTCTCAGCTGCCCATCAATACTAATCTCCATTCTTTAAAATACAGTCGTTTTATTTTTACCCCCCCCACCCCCACCAGGTGCTTTTCTCCAGGAGCTTTTAGTTTTCTGCTACAGACTGGGAGACTTGGTATCTAGGCTTGTTGCAAGTGAAATCTTGGGACCTCACTTCTTTCCACGTAGGTAGGGCTCCCTCAGTTTCTGGCTTACTTGGCAGGTAATAAGGTAAAAACCTAGTCCATCCTCAGCTTACCGAGCTGTGCACTCTGGCAGCCACAGCTGCCTACAGGAGCTCTTTTGTTCACTTCACTGTTCCAGAAGGGGAGTTGTTTTCTCCGTCACACAAAAGCTGCATTTAGGCTCTCTGCAGCCTTAGTACTAGATTCCTGTGTGTCCTTGATGTGATAACTTCTTCTCTTTTTTTTTGCAGTTTTTGGCCGGGGCTAGGTTTGAACCCACCATCTCCAGCATATGGGGCTGGCGCCCTACTCCTTTGAGCCACAGGCACTGCCCCCTCCCTTTTTTTGAGACAGAGTCTCACTTTGTCACCCTCAGTAGAGTGTCACAGTGTCCTAGCTCACAGCAACCTCAAACTCCTGGGCTCAAGAAATCCTCTTGCCTCAGCCTCCTGAGTAGCTAGGACTAGAGGCACCCATCACAATGCCAGACTAGTTTTTCTATTTTTAGTAGAGAAGGTGTCTCACTTTTGCTCAGGCTGGTCTTGAACTCCTGAACTCAAGTGATCCTCCTGCCTCAGCCTCCCAGAGTGCTAGGATTATAGGTGTGAGCCACCTTGTCCAGTCTTCCCGTTTATTTCTGACAATTCAATTTCTTTACAACTATCCATACAGAGTTGACTCACTCCTCAAACATGTATCAGACTTTAAGCATTCAGTTTCCTGTTTCTGACAATATAGGAGGCATGTCCCTGACGTCCCATTGCCTCCCTGTCAGTATTTCCCCTCCAGCTTTACTCCATGCTGTAATACCCTCCCTTTTCCCATTCACGTAGAGCAGGTGTCTGAAAGGATGTGTTATGCTCCCTTTATAATACACCTGTGTCCTAGGTTTCAGTTTCCAAGTACACAGAGGAATGTTTTTGCTATATCCAGTCAACATGGTAGGGTTCAACAGCAGCATTGACTAGGCTTTCTAGATCATAGGATCGTATTCACTGTCACCTCAGTAAGGGTTGGGGACAGTACTGAACATGAGTATATACCCAAGAGGATGCCTTCAGTCCTCAGTATCTCCATCAGCGGAGCCAAAACTTGAGGGAGGGGCAGGATGCACCTCCAGGCTTAATTTGCTCAACTTTGCGGTGCTGCATACAAGGTTCTCCAGGGCAGCCATGGAGGTGGGAAATTAAAGGTCGTGAGCTGGCTCAGCGCCTGTGGCTCAAGCGGCTAAGGCACCAGCCACATACACCTGTGCTGGCAGGTTCGAATCCAGCCTGGGCCTGCCAAACAACAATGATGGCTGCAACCAAAAAATAGTCAGGCGTTGTGGCGTTGTGGCAAGTGCTTGTAGTCCCAATTACTTGGGAGGCTGAGGCAAGAGAATCACTTAAGCCCAGGAGTTAAAGTTGCTGTGAGCTGTGACGCCACAGCACTCTACCCAGGATGACAGCTTGAGGCTCTGTCTCAAAAAAAATAAAAAAATAAAAAGGTCGTGAGCCAGTAGCAGCAGCTCAAGCCAGGCATGATGACATCAAGTTGACAGTATATGGTCCCACAGTCCTCTAGGAGGAGGGACTGCAGTGTGGCTGCAGATTACTCTAGCATTAGTCTCTAGCTCAGGACTGAAACTGGTCCGAGGCCTCTCAGCTGCAGCTCCTTTCGCAGACTCATGCTCAACCAGCAGGACAGGTTCTGCCAATCTGATATGGATAGCAGGTGGGCAGGCATTAAGAGGGTCTTGAGGCAGCTAAGCACCTGGTGAAGACGGCCTTGGAGGCAGGGGCAGAGTACAGATAAAGCTTCCGGAGGCTGGCCAGCTTGGGGACTGACACGCCGCTCCTCCTCCTTCGGGAAAGTGCAGGGAGACACACACGTTGAAGGGAACCAGTTTGCCAACGTTACTCATCTGGCCCAGGTAAGGAGCAAATTGCCAAGGAGGACAGTACCCAGGAGCAATGCATGTCCACCTCCGTTTCTAGGCAGCTTCCTACAACACAAATGGAGAAAACTTTTCTCTTTCTTTTCTTTCTTTCTTGACGGAGTTTTACTTTGCCACCGTCAGTAGAGTGCCACGGCATCACAGCAACTTCAAACTCTTGGGCTTTAGGGAGCCTCTTGCCTCAGCCTCTCAAGTAGCTGGAACTTCAGGCGCCACCACAACACTTGGCTAGTTTTTTTCTATTTTTAGTAGAGATGGTCCTGGCTCTTGCTCAGGCTGGTCTTGAACTCCTGAGCTTGAGGAATCTACCCACCTCAGCCTCCCAAAGTGCTAGGATTCCGAGTGTGTGCCACTGCACCCAGCCATCTTTTCTCTTTATGTCTCACAGAATGAGGAAGGTGGGGAACTCACCAGGTTTGTTGCTGTTAGGTAAAAGTCAAGGAACACTCCCCTGCGCTGCTGCCTTCTCATCTTTGCACAATCCTTTGCTGTTTGCCTCTTATCCATATCTTTTTTTTTTTGAGACAGAGCCTGTCTGCCTGGGTAGAGTGCCGTGGCATTACAGCTCACAGCAACCTCCAACTCCTGGGCTCAAGCGAGTCTCTTGCCTCCGCCTCCCAAGTAACTGGGACCACAGGCGCCTGCCACAACACCTGGCTATTTTTTGGTTGCAGCCGTCATTGTTGTTTGGCGGGTCCGGGCTGGGGATTCGAACCCACCACCTTAGGTGTACGTGGCTGGCGCCTTAGCCGGTTGAGCTATAGGCGCCGAGCCTTATCCATATCTTTTAAGGAGCACCAGGACCTCCAGACCAGTCAGTTCAGAAGTTCTCATCAGCATTCTGCAAATTCAGCATTTGTAGTTTGCACTTCCTGGGGTGAACCTTCTGGGCAAGCAGCACACCAAGCCCACCCAGCACAGCTCTTGAGGTCTCCAAGTCAGATGTCTGCATTAGGGACCCTAGAGGGAGGCCACTGAAGGGCCAGGCCCACACCATCTGTCAGGGCTGTCAGGGCTGTGCTGCACCCCCTGGTGAAGGCCTCCATGAACAGTGGTGGAAGAGTGGAGATGGCCCAAGTTTCATCTCTCAGCAGGCTGTGCCCCACTAGTTCCAGGAGTCTGGGTGGGGCCTGGAGGCTCCTCCTACTGGAAATCTGCAAGGAGTGGGTATAGTGGACACCGTTCAGGTGATGGGCACGCTTGTAGCAAAAATATGGGATGCTTCACGAATTTGCGTGACATTCTTGTGCCGGACCACACTACTCCTCTGTATTGTTCCGATTTTAGTACATATGCTGCCAAAGCGAGGAGAGCTTTGTGTATTTGCAAATGTCTTTATTCTGCTCTTAACATCAATTGAATGACATCTAGCTTAGAAGCATTACTCCATTGGGTTTTGCTTCTAATAGGGTTGTTGAGAAATGCAATGCCATGACTCCTGATCCTTTGACCATGACCTATGCTTTCTGTAGATCAGTGGTTCTCAACCTTCGTAATGCCACGACCCTTTAATACAGTTCCTGTGGGTCGTGACCCACAGGTTGAGAACCGCCACACTAGATGCTTTTAGGAGCTTCTCTTTACCTCTGTATTCTGAGATGTTGTGACCATCTCAATATTTGGTGGGTCCTTTGAATCATGAGTCTCATGCCTTTTGTTTCTAGGAAATTTCCCTGAATTATTCTGACAATTTTTTTCTCTTTCATTTTATCTCTTCTCTTTTTCTGCAATTCCTCTTAGTCAGATGTTGAATTTCCCTAATTGGTTCTTTGATCTTCTTACCTTCTTCTTTCCATGATCTAACTCTTTACCAAGAACTATTTACTTTAACTTCCCATCTCCCTATTGCAATTTCCATTTTGGCTGTTCTCTTTTTAAATGTCTGAGCTTTTTCTTTATTATTCTCCAAATTTTCCATCTTTTCTTTTTTTTTCCTCCACAAAGCAATAGTCTCCTGTCCTCAGCCTTGGCTTCCTGTTTTGTTCTACTGTCCAAGGTCAGACATCCTCCAAGTCCTTTCCCTTGAGTGCCTGGTAATCCTTGGCTGTCCTATATTTAAGAGTAATGCACTAAAAAAGCCAAGCATGGTAGTGTGCATCTGTAGTCCCAGCTGCTTGTGAAGCTCAGGTTTGATGATCACAGGAGGCCAAGAGTTCAAGGTTGCAGTGAGCTATGATTGCATCTGTGAATAGCCAATGTACTGCTACACTCCAGCTTGGGTGACATAGTAAAATCCTTTCTCTTCACATTAAAAAAAAAAAAAAAAAGGAGTAATGCACTGAAAAGCTGGCTGCAAGCTCCGTGGAGATGTGAGATGCTTGTCAATCGGTGGGCATCACTGTATGGTAAAAGGGTACGGGGCCAACTTTTCTTCTGAAGAAGACTTCCATAAGTGTCTCTGTAAGTCAGCCTTTTTCAAACAACCACCAACTTTGAATGGCATATAGTGCAGGCATTTATTTCTCACTCCCCCCAGCTGCAGCCTGAGCTCTGCTGGGCGTGGCTCCAGGCCTCAGGTTGGTTCTAGGTCTGCTCCACCTGTGTCTAATTCTCCCTAGGCCAGTGTCTACTCACAGTATGTTCTTCTCACGTGAAAAACAGGAGAGTAAGAGACCAAACCAACCATGTGAGCTTGTTTCAAGGCCACACCCAAAGTCAAGCAGTTCTCTCCACTTACCATGAGGCTGTGGCAACAGTAAGGAGTTAAGAATTGGAACCAGCAGGGAAAACACTTGAAGAAATTGGCCTGGGCGAATAGTTTATGAGGAAGACCCCCCCCCAGGCAATTGTAGCAACACCAAAAATGCACTACTAGAACCTGTTCAAACTGAACAGCTTCTGCACAGCCAAGAACACAGTAAAGCAAGCAGAAGTCCCAGAATGGGAGAAGATATTTGCAGGTTATATCTCCAATAAAGATTTAATAACCAGAATTTACAGTGAACTCAAACGTATTAGCAAGAAAAAAAACAAGTGATCCCATCTCAGGATGGGCAAGGGACTTAAAGAGAAACTTCTCTGAAGAGTACAGGTGCATGTCCTACAGACTATAAAAAAAATGCTCATCATCCTTAATCATCAGAGAAATGCAAATCAAAACTACTTTGAGATATCACCTAACTCCAGTGAGATTAGCCCA
>NW_003852403.1:37633383-37634663 GCF_000181295.1 Otolemur garnettii
AAAAAAAAAAAAAGAATTGGAACCAATAATCCAAAATAATATTCTAAGTCTTTTATCTCAAGCCACTCAATGTTTCTCCAAAATATTCCTCCAATCTACTGTCAGGAGTGGACACAGCAAGCCCCAGGTGTTCTTAGAACTAGGTAGGAGTGGGCATTAGGGCTTCCCTGGGCTACTGACAGCCATCTTTACTCCTATTTTCCTTTTTTTTTTTTTAGAGACAGAGTCTAACTTTATCACCCTCTATCACCCTCAGTAGAGTTCTCTGGTGTCATAGCTCACAGCAACCTCCAGCTCTTGGGCTTAAGCAATTCTCTTGCCTCAGCCTCCCAAGTAGCTGGGACTACAGGCGCCCACAACAATGCCCGGCTATTTTTGTTGTTGTTGTTTCAGTTTGGCCCAGGGCTGGGTTTGAACACACCTCCCTTGGTACATGGGGCCACCCTACTCACTGAGCCACAGGTGCTGCCCTACTTCTCCTATTTTCGATCTAGCTCTCCCTAATGCCCTCACTGATGTCCTCCAGGTGCTGAGTGTTCTTCAATCCGGAGCTTCTCAGGTTCAGTTTTTGCATCCTATGGGGATCAAGGAAGGGGTCTCGTCTGATGGCTGGAGGAGTGGTCTAAATTCTTTCCATAAAGACTCTCACTAACTTCCTTGTTTCACCCCTGCCTTGTGAGGTGTCTAAGTCTTCTAGACTTTCTTGTTAGTTTTATCCTCTCCAGAAGCTTGCATTTTTACATTCTATTCTTCTAAGTCTATCACCTCTCCCATTATCTACTTTCTGTCTTTGTATGGTATTTTTTTTTTCTTGAGACAGAGTCTCATTTGGTCACCCTTGGTAGAGTGCTGTGGTGTGATAGCTCACAACAACCTCCAACTCTGGGGTTCAAGTCATCCTCTTGCCTCAGCCTCCCAAGTAGTGGGACTTCAAGTGCCTGCCACAATGCCTGGCTATTTTTTTGAGACGGGATCTCTGGCTCAGACTGGTCTTGAACCCATGAGCTCAAGCAGTCCACCCACCTCCGCCTCCCAATTGCTGGGATTCCAGGTTTGAGCCACCGCACCCAGCTATGGAATAGTTTTTACAGTTTCATCAAAGATGGGAGTTTATGGCTCAGCACCTGTGGCTCAAGTGGCTAAAGGCACCAGCCACATACACCTAAGGTGGCAGGTTTGAATCCAGCCCGGGCCTGCCAAAACAACAATGACGGCTGCAACCAAAAAATAGCCGGGCATTGTGGCGGGCGCCTGTGGTCCCAGCTACTTGGGAGGCTGAG
>NW_003852403.1:37634683-37648419 GCF_000181295.1 Otolemur garnettii
AGCCCAGGAGTTGGAGGTTGCTGTGAGCTGTGATACCACAGCACTCTACCCAGGGGGACAGCTTGAGGCTCTGTCTCCAAAAAAAAAAAATGGAGTTTATGGCTTTATTCCTCATTGTTTTTATTTATTTATTTTAGGACAGGATTAAAAAATGGTTATATTTTTAGGGAAAGCATACATCTTAAAATGAAAAAGCCCACTGGAAATGGCATTGTAAATGACAGTGGGAGAGACCAAAGCCAGGTGTGTTGTGGAACACTGCAGACCCCCATCCTCACCCCAGGCCCACACGGCCACTTGTTTGTTTTTATTTTTATTTCCTTTTCCTTTTAAAAATGTATTTTACTTTTTGTAGAAATGAGGCCTTGCCATACTGCCCAGGCTGGTTTCAAACTCCGAGCCCAAGCAATCCTGTCGCCTCGGGCTCCCACACTGCTGGAATTACAAGGGTAAGCCGTTCCTCTCTACTCTTCATTGTTCTTATCTTGTTCTGGAGTGAGTTCCAAGAGGTGGGGGTCAGGGAGATATAGAAGTCCTCTATTCGCCACCTCAAAACTTGTGATTCAATGGAGAAATGCAATTTTTACTATTTATTAATTGCTTAGCATATACCAGGCACTTTGCTAAGCAATCTATATGCATCAAAAATCTTTACAAAGCCCTGAAAATTAAATATAATTATGTCCATTCCATTTTATGGATGTGGAATTATGGGTTATGTAAAGTGAAATAACTCAGCAAAGGCCGACAAACTATTAAATAGCAAACAGTGGCATCAAGATTAGAGCCCAAGGCTGGGTGCCATGGCTCACACCTGTAATCCTAGCACTCTAGGAGGCCAACTCAGGGGATTATTTGAGCTCAGAGGTTCAAGACCAGCCTGAGCAGGAGGAAGGCCCTGTCTCCACTAAAAACAACATAAAAACTAGCCAGGTGTGGTGGTGGCCACCTGTAGTCCCAGTTACTCAGGAGGCTGAGGCAGGAGGATTGCTTGGACCCAGGACTACGAGGTTATCAAGAGATACTGATGCCACTGCACTCTAGCCAGGGTGACAGAGTGACTCTGGCTCAAAAGAAAAAAAAGAAAGAAAAATGAAGATTAGAGCCTGAGTCTGTCTGGAGTCTTCTTTGTAATTAGGTTTTATATGTGGTGCTCCATCCTTCATCCAGCTCCAGGCCTGGCTCTGTGCCTGGTGGCTGGGGATGGAGAGATG
Organism: Otolemur garnettii; assembly: GCF_000181295.1. NCBI lineage: Eukaryota > Metazoa > Chordata > Mammalia > Primates > Galagidae > Otolemur > Otolemur garnettii. The sequence goes on from NW_003852403.1 coordinate 37,635,898, forward strand.
AATGTAGGTGGCCCTGCACCTAGGAAGCTGAGTCTTTTGGGAGTTCCAGCTAGAAGTGGTTTTCGTTTTCTTTTTAGTAGTTGTTACATATCCTACTAAAAGTGTCAATTTGAGAACAGACTCCTTAACGTGGTCATGTTTACCAGCCCTTGTTATAGATTTTCTATGTTCTGAGCATACTGGTGCCAAGAGGGAAAGTCTTCTGTATCCTACTCTATTCTCCTAGCAGTTGGTTTTCTTTGGACATTGACAAACCTGACCCTTCCTGCAGAATGTAATCTTGTCTAAAAACATGGAAGATTGTAGAAATGGCCAAATTCTATGTAGTTTTTCACTTTGCCAACCTAGAAACAGTCTAAGAAAATCCCCCAAATACCATGGTCTCAAAAAACACATGTACAATGTATCATCTCTCTTTTTTTTTTTTTTTTTTTGAGACAAAATCTCACTGTGTTGCCCTTAGTAAAGTGCTGTGGCATCACAGCTCACAGCAACCTCAAACTGTTGGGCTTCAGCAATTCTCTTGCCTCAGCCTCCCAAGTAACTGGGACTACAGGTGCCTACCACAGTGCCTGGCTATTTTTTGGTTGCAGTTGTCATTGTTGTTTAGCTGGCCTGGACTAGGCTCAAACCTGACAGCCTTGGTGTATGTGGCTGGTGCCCTACTTACTGAGCTATGGGTGTCACCTATCACCTCGTTTTTATAAAAAAAAAATTATAACTTCATTATATGCTACATTGAAAAACTCAGAACAGCACAAAGTAAAAAGTTAATGTCTACCCAGCCCATTAATTTTCTAAATATTATGTGCTTGTTGAAAAAAGTTAAATTGGCTCAGCACCTGTAGCTCAACTGGCTAAGGCGCCAGCCACATACACCTAAGGTGGCAGGTTTGAATCCAGCCCAGACCTGCCAAACAACAATGACGGCTGCAACCAAAAAAATAGCCAGGCATTGTGGCGGGCGCCTGTGGTCCCAGCTACTTGGGAGGCGGAGGCAGGAGACTCGCTTGAGCCCAGGAGTTGGAGGTTGCTGTGAGCTGTAATGCCATGGCACTCTACCCAGGGGGACAGCTTGAGGCTCTGTCTCAAAAGAAAAAAAAAAAGAAAAAAGTTAAATTAATATAAAAGCATAAGCTCAGTCCCATTTCCCACATACAAGTAGCCTCTGTTAGTTTTTGATATTTCCATCATCTCTTCTAAAAACAACTTGCAGATGGGCACAGTGGCATGGGTCTATGGTCCCACTACTTGGGAGGCTTACGAAAAAGGATCACTTGAACTCAGGAGTCAGTGCTATAGTGTCCTATAATCGTGCCTATGACTAGCTACTGTGCTCTAGCCTGGGCAACACAGCAAGATCCCATCTTTAAAAAAAGACTTACGGAGAAGTCTTTGGGATTGTTAAACAAATATGGGCTGCCATTGTTTTGGACTCAGCTCCTGCACTTGGCCCTAGCAGACCAAACGGAGCCAAAAGGAGTCATTCATGCTAAAAGCCACATAACCTGAAACTTTAAGAAAGCAAATAGACCCCAAAACAGATAGATTCTCTGAAAACAGGAAATTCCAATCTACCTGAGTCAGCCTAATAAGGAAGTCCCCTCTGTTTTAACTCTTTACCAAAAAAGTAACCAACCAGTTTTTTTCCTATTGTTCTGTTTCCTTGCTTCCAAATTACAAAACCCATTGTTCTGTTGCTCAGTGTGGGAGCTCCCATTTTATTTTGTAGAATGGAGGCTGCCCTGGTTCATGAATCACAAATAAAAGCCAGTTAGATCTATAACTATGTTTGTTGGAATTTTGTCCTTTGCCAGGATTAATAACTAGGTATTGCTCAGTGGTCTTCAGATACTACTAACTGTATGCAAGCCAGGAAAGGCTTTGCGTCACTTCAGCTGCGGGAGATTTTTGTTTTGTTATGCTATGTTTTATTTTGTTTTGGTCGTTGTGCTCTGGAGTCCAGGTCCCAGTGAAGGATTCCAAGGGAGGAAATGAGCAGTCCCTGCAACCCAACACAGTTCCTCCCAACAGTAGGGTGGTTTTTAGCATTGAAATATCACCCTCATTTGAAGAACAGTAGGACTGGGAATAAGAAATAGTGTTGCAGGGGAAAATGCCATTAGAAGTCTCAAGACAAGATTCTATGGGTTCAGAGGCACCCGTAGTTCAGTGGGTAGGGCGCTGGCCGAGGCAGGCAGGTTGGAACCTGGCCCTGGCCAGTTAAAACAACAATGACAACTGCAACCAAAAAATAGCCAGGTGTTGTGGTGGGCACCTGTAGTCCCAGCTACTTGGGAGGCTGAGGTAAGAGAATCACTTAAGCCCAAGAGTTTGAGATTGCTGTGAGCTGTGACACCACAGCACTCCTACTGAGGGTGACATAGTCTCTCAAAAAGAAAAAAAAGATTCAATGAATTCCCTATGAACTCTCCTTACCAAGTTATTTAGAAAATAATTTTTCTAAAATGTGTATTTCTGGGCGGCACCTGTGGCTCAGTGGGTAGGGCACTGGCCCCATATACTGAGGGTGGCAGGTTCAAACTGGGCCCCGGCCAAACTGCAACAACAACAAAAAAATAGCTGGGCATTGTGGTGGGTGCCTATAGTCCCAGCTACTTGGGAAGCTGAGGCAAGAGAATCTCCTAAGCCCAGGAGCTGGAGGTTGCTATGAGCTGTGATGCCATAGCACTCTACCGAGAGTGATAAAGTAAGACTGTGTCTCTATAAAAAAATAAATAAATAAAATGTGTATTTGTTGTGATTGTCTCCTTATGAACATTATTCATTCAGCCTACTCACTAGACCTCCAGAAATGACAACAGATTGTTTTTTGAGACAGACTCTCACTCTATCATCCTGGGTAGAGTGCTGTGGCATCATAGCTCACAGCAACCTCAAACTCTTGGGTTCAAGGGATCCTCCTGCCTCAGCCTCCCAAGTAGCTGGGACTACAGGAGCCTGCCATAACACCTGGCTAGTTTTTCTATTTTTAGTAGAGACAGAGTCTCACTCTTGCTGAGGCTGGTCTCAAACTCCTGAGCTCAGGCAATCCACCCACCAAGGCCTCCCAGAGTGCTAGAATTACAAGCATGAGCCACCATATCTGGTCCATAGTTAGTTTCTATGCAGTTTTTATGACACCCCCACCACCACCACCACTAAAGTGTCCATCGCTATAATCTCCGTTACCTTTGGCTTGCTTTCTGTCAGGTCCAGGGGTGCCTGGCCACAGCAGGTGTCATCACGTCACCTCTATCCACCATATCCTTGTCACTCTGAGCGGTCAGCAGTTTCACTGTAAGCTGAGTCATTTGTCATATATAACTCCTTTTGGAGACATTTTGAATCACAAAACATTGTTATACATCAAAGACTCAGTCCCCCAGGACTGAGCCCCACTTCTAGTCCCCTTCTTGAGTTCCATTAATTTGCTAGAGTGTCTCACAGAACTCGGGGACTTACTGATGTTTATTGGTTTATTATAAAGTGTTAGGCTGGAAAGTCAGTAGGTGTGTGTGGGACAGGAAAGATTTCTCTCTAGACTAAGATTAGGATATAAAAGTATAAAATTTATTTTATATTAAATAAATATAAGGCCAGGCAAACAGAAGCAAAGATGGCCACGTGCAAGGACAGTGTGCTGGACACAATGGCAGCACTGGCACTATGGTTGAAGAAGAGGAGGTGGCCTAACAGCGTGAATAGATGGTGTCAGTGCTGACAGACTCTGTCACGGTCTTCCGCACTGGAAAAAGCCATCCGTGAAAGGAATAAAGACTGGAGCCCTCACTCTTCAGGTCAGCCCACAGGGTCCGCCCAGTCTTCCTCCCTTGTCTCCACTGATGAGATTAAACAAAACATAATCAGGCAAGAAGCTAGGCCAGTTCCAAAAAGCCAGTGGGGCAGGGCAGGGCCGGGGGCGGGGGGGCGGCAGAAGACCTTCATCCATGTACCACCAGATAACCACAAAAACACAGGCACTGCACAGCTGCTGTATTAGCACGCTAGACTCTAATACGACCGCCCAGTATTGGCATTTCCGTGCATAGTTCTTCCAGGGACTGCTGGTCCACGGAGTTCTCAGGGAAAGGCTGTCACTCACACAAGACCTTCTCCCTTGGTTTAGTTACACGTTGGGCACACTTTATCCTTTCCCTCAAACTCAGGCCACTTCTCCTTCACAGGGGTCCACGTGGTTCTTGTTCTTTACACAGTTTTAAAACAAGACTTCTCTGGAAATCTCATGCTACCTGACATTCTACTGTTGACATTCTACCGGCCTTGCCTTGTTTTCAAAGCCAGCAACAGAGGTTAGGCCTGCAGTAGGTGAGTTTCTTCTCTGAGGCAGGACAAAGTGACCACATTCTGGTGAGCTGGTAGGGGTGCATGGCCAGGGAAGGGCAGCCAGCTGGCCTTTGTCTCCATGGGGTACCCTGTTGTGGTTTTTTAAAATGCAAATAGGATGGGTGGTGCCTGTGGCTCAGTGAGTAGGGCACCAACCCCGTATACCCAGGGTGGCAGGTTCAAACCCGACCCCAGCCAAACTGCACAGAAAAATAGCAGGCACTACTGAGGGTGATAAAGTGAGACACTGTCTTTAAAAAAAAAAAAAAGCCAGGTGGGCGCCTGTAGTCCCAACTACTCGGGAGGCTGCAGCAAGAGAATCACCTAAGCCCAGGAGTTGGAGGTTACTGTGAGCTGTGATGCCACAGTGTTCTACTGAGGGTGATAAAGTGAGTCTCTGTCTGAAAAAAAAATGCAAATGGGCCTCTATGTATTATCCTGTAAATGAACTTTCTTCACCAACAGTCTCTCTTGAGCTTCTTCCACATCTGTTCAAGCAGCTGTCTTGGCTGTTTTAGAGCTGCCTGGTGGTCCACGTGATATGTGAGGTTCCACTGAGCACTTTGGTTATTTCCTTTTTATTTATTTATTTATTTATTTATTTTGAGGCAGAGTCTCACTTCATCACTCTTGGTAGAGTATTGTGGTATCTTAGCTCACAGCAACCTTACACTCCTGGGCTTATGTGATCCTCTTGCCTCAGCCTCCCAAGTAGCTGGGACTACAGGTGCCCACAACAACACCTGGCTATTTTGAGAGAGAGGGTCTCATTCTTGCTCAGGTTGGTCTCAAACCCCTGAGCTCAAGCAACCCACTTGTTTTGGCCTCCCAGAGTGCCACCACACCCAGCCTTGGTTGTTTCCTTTTTGATTTTTGATCTTACAAATAGCATCACGACAGTCACACTCCTATAGTGCCTTACATGGTTGTGTAAGTATTTCTCAAGTCTACTGTAGTGTGCTCATCAGAATGGGCTTTGGACCAGCTCTACCCTCACCACTTTATGATCTTGGGCAAGTTACCAAACTTGGGCAAGTGCCTCACTTTCCCCTTTAATAAAATGGGGATGATTAACAGGTCTTGTATTATAGGATATATTATAAGAATGAAATGATACAGAATATACAAAATGCTTAGCTCATTGCCTGGCACACCTAAGTACTCATTAAATATTGTTCTTAATATTTATTGTATCAATAAGATTAATAAATAGGGTAGGGCCTGTGAGTAGGACACTGGCCCCATATACTGAGGGTGGTGGGTTCAAACCTGGCCCCGGCCAAACTGCAACAAAAAAATAGCCAGGCGTTATGGCGGGTGCCTGTAGTCCCAGCTACTCAGGAGGCTGAGGCAAGGGAATCACCTAAGCCCAGGAGTTGGAGGTTGCTATGAGCTGTGATGCCCTGGCACTCTACCAAGGGCAACAAAGTAAGACTGTGTCTCTAAAAAAAAAAATTAATAAGTAGTCCTTATTATAATAATGATCACTTCCCAAGAAAGCAAAAACAGGTTAAATTAAGAGTGTCGCAATCAGTTAAGAGAAATGGTATTATTACTCCTTAAAGCCAATTACTCCACCAGACAGGTTAGTTAATGAAAATTTATTTTAGTAAGTGAAGAATTTCACATTAAGCTAGTCACATCAGAAAGTCCAAATAATTTGCATTTTAAATAACAACAAATAGGCCTCCTGAGTCCCAGAAGGGAAGACATTAACTGGTAATTAAAAGAATCAATCTCTTAGCAGAAAGTTTTAATAGCTTTGCTTACTCTGCTGTCCCAATGTTTTACTTGTTCCTAAACAGAGCCTGGAGGGAAGGAAGGGTCATCGTGTTCCTGACTGGTCCACATAGAACTTTGCAAGGACTGGTGGCACCTCAGAGCAGGGCCTGTGTCTTGGTCACTTTGACATCATAAATAGGATTGAATATCATGATTCCCACTGATGATTACTATCTGTCTTTGATAGTTTGGGGAACTGAGGCTCAGAGACCATGACATTTAGGGTTTCTGGTTTGTATCCTCAGAAACCAAAACAGGCTGATTGAAGTGAAGCCTGGGGATTGGGCAGGGAGCTCACAGGGCCGGGGTGGGGGGTGGCAGCTGGAGAACATGGGCCACAGGTAGCATCCCACAAGTGCACAGCGGGCAAAGGCAGGAACCCAGAGCAAGAGCAGGAACATCTGGGCTCTGCCAGGTGTCTCAACACTCAGATTCTAATTCCAGGGAGGAAGCTTCCAACTGCCAAGAGTGGCCACTCAGGTCAGCGGCTTTGGCATCACCTGGGAACTTGTTGGAAATGCAGAACCTCAGGCCCCACCCTGGACATTCTGATTCAGGATCTGCCTTTTTTTTTTTTTTTTTTTTTTTTTTTAGGGAGAGTCTCACTTTGTCTCCCTTGGTAGAGTGCTGTGGTTTCAGGGCTCATGATTGTGTCATAGCTCACAGCACCCTCAAACTTGTGGGCTCAAGTGATTTCTTGCCTCAGCCTCCCGAGTAGCTGGGACTATAGGTGCCCACCACAACACCTAGCTGGTTTTAGAGACAGGGTCTTGCTCTTACTCAGACTCCAACCTGTGAGCTCAAGTAATCTACCTGCCTTGGCCTCCTAGAGTGCTAGGATTACAGGATCTGCATTTTAACAGATCTGTACTTGTCAAAATTTATGAGGCCCCAAACAAATACCTAATTCCTGATCCACTTCCCCATGGGGAAGAGCTGATGATCCCTGCACGGGAATCCACGGTGCTGTTCACAGAAGGAAGAGGCTTGGCCTCGAGGACATCCTGGGATTCCCCCCAGCTGCTTTCTACTCGCCCTTAGGGCACATGGACAAACATTCCTGTTGACACTAGGACAGGTTTTTAAATGCCAGGTTGGATTTCTTGGGGCTACTGACATTTGGGAGATGTGAGAGTGGCCTCTGCTGTAAAATCCTTGATCTTTTAAAATTGGTGAATGTTCAAAGCTTTTTCTCCCCTCTTATACAACGTCTTGGGCAATGTGGAACGTTGAGCGAGCAGCAGCATTCTTTTTTCTCAGGGGTGCCTCTTTCCCAGGGACCAGCTGTGGGTTTATAGCTATTTTAAGGGATAGTGAAGATAAAAGTTTTGTAAGGCCTTACAAAAGGGGACAAAGCAAGCCCCTGGCTTTGCCAAGCACAAAGGCTCCAGACGGGAAAAAGGGAGTTTCACTTCTCTTCATCTGCCATTGTCTTGACAAGGTGCTTTTAGAGGGCAGGGCTTCTTTTTCTCCCCCTTCTGGAGCCCTGCCATGCTTTCCACCCAGGCCTCTCCTGCATGGGCACAGCCAGGCCCACAAATGGTCTCTCAGAGAGGCAGGGCACATAGGCCTCTATCCTTGGTCCTGAACCATCATTATGAGTTAGGGTAGGAGTTCACAGCCTGGGTGTAAGTCAGAATCAGTGCGGGTGCACGACAAATGTACTGACTACAAAGCCCCACCCCAGGTATTCTGATTCAGTGGGTCTCTGTATTTTCTTTTTCTTTTTTTTTGAGACAGAATCCAAGCTGTCGTCCTGGGTAGAGTGCCATGGTGTCACAGCTCACAGCAACCTCAAACTCTTGGGCTCAAGTGATCTGCTTGTCTCAGCCTCCCAAGTAGCTGGGACTATAGGTGCCCACCATAACACCTGGCTATTTTTTTGTTATAGTTGCCATTATTGTTCAGCAGGCCTGGTCTGGATTCGAACCTGCCAGCTCTGTGTATATGGCTGGAGCCTTAGCCGCTGGGCCTATATTTTCTTTAAAAAAAAAAAAAAGAGCCAGGTGGCACTGTGGCTCAAAGGAGTAGGGTGCTGGCCCCATATGCCAGAGGTGGCAGGTTCAAACCCAGTCCTGGCAAAAAAATAAAAATAAAACAAAATAAACAAGAGCCCAGGTTAGGCATGGTGGCTTTTCCCTATAATCCTAGCATTCTGGGAGGCCAAGGCAGGAGGATCCATTGAGCTCAGGAGTTTGAGACCAGCCTGAGAAAGAGTGAGACTCTGATTCTAAGAAAAATAGAAAAATTAATGAGGTGTGGTGGTGCAAACTTGTAGTCTCCACTAGTTGGGAGCCTCAGCCTCCCAGGAAGATCACTTGAACTGAGGAGTTTGAGGTGCTGTGAGCTAGGCTGACACCCTGGCACTCTAGCCTGGGGCAACAGAGTGAGGCTCTGTCTCAAAAACAAACAAACAAACAAGCAAAACCAAAATCCCAGACATATCTGATAGTCAGCTCATGGTTGTAACTTGAAAACCACTGTGCCAGAGCACGGTTATTTCTCCTAAGCCCATGCAGGAGACAGCTATCTATTAGCTTTAATATTAGCTATCTATCTATTAGTATCTATTCCCTAGTCTTCTGAAAAGGAGAGTCATTCCTCTCCCTTCTCAGGTTGGGCAGGGCTGGCCCAGCTCCAGGCCATGCAACCTTTCCCACCCTCTTGAACACAGTTCAGGCTTTGTGGTCACCGGATGTGGGACAAGGGTAGAGCTGAGAGGTATGAGATGAGGCCCTTTAGAATAATAGAGCCTGGGGCATGTGGAGCCGAGATACTGAGAGAGACCAGATCCAAGCAACCTTGTTTGACCTTCTGTCAAGGATGTCCGATCTTTTTTGTTTGTTTTCTTTTTCTTTCTTTCTTTTTTTTCTTTTTTTTTTTTTTTTTTTGAGACAGAGTCTCAAGTTGTCACCCTGGGTAGAGTGCCATGGTGTCGTCATAGTTCACAGCAACTTCCAACTCTTGGGCTCAAGCGATCCTCTTGCCTCAGATTTTTGTTTTGTTTTCGTATTTTTAGTAGAGACATGGTCTCTCACTCTTGCTCAGACTGGTCTCAAACCCATGAGCTCTGGCACTCCACTGTCCTAGCCTCCCAGAGTGCTAGGATTACAGACATGAGCCACCAGACCTGGTCTGTTCAAACTTGTTTTTTCTGCTGCATACTAGGAGAAGAAGAGTTATAGGAGTTATCTTGGGCCGCACATTAAATAAACACTAATAAAAGCTGATAGACCAAAAAAAAAGTTTGCACATAATTTTTGTGATATCCAACACCACAGATTAGCAAAAAAAAAAAAAGTCCTCACAAAATCAGCATGGACACCCTTGTGTTTAAATCAAGGGCCCTTAAACCAGAAATTCCCCTGGACTTTTCAGATAGGAGAGCTAATACATTCCTTTATTGGTCCAGTTTGGACCAATTTTAGTCCAAATTTGGTCCAGTTTCTGTTACTTGCAACCAAATCTGACTACCATGTCTCATATACAACCCCTGTGGCCCTTGTGACCCTTGTGGATCCTTTCCTACAGATTCAGAACTGAGAGAAGAGGCAGTGTGGGGTAAAGAGCTGGGGTCAGAGAGAGAAAGGAAAAGAGGAATGAGAATGACTTTAATTTGGGCCGGGTGCAGTGTATCTGCTGTGATCCCAGCTCTCTGGGAGGCCGAGTCAGGTGGATTGCTTGAGCTCACAAGTTCAAGACCACTCTGAGCAAGAGCGAGATCCTGTCTCTAAAAATAGCTGGGCCTTGTAGTGTGTACCTGTAGTCCCAGATACTTGGGGCTAAGGCAAGTGAATCACTTGAGCCCAGGAGTTTGAGGTTGCTGTGAGCTATGATGCCATGGCACTCTACCCAGGGCAACAAAGTGAAACTCTGCCTCACAAAATAAAAAAGAATGACTCTAATTTGGACACTGTTTTCAAATAATCAATTACCAAGGATTAAATCTCAACCAACCATGGCCTAAAGATCACTTGACTGAAGGAAAATAAAAACATGGCCAGGCCTGGGGGGGTCCATATACCACAAGTAGAAGTGCTGTAGGTTGGCTGGGTGCCTATAGCTCAATGGTTAGAGTGTTGGCCCTGTGCATCAGGGATGGTGGGTTCAAACCTGCCCCTGGCTTGCTTAATGAGGAAAAAGAAAAAACAGTGATTTAGGTTGAGTGTTACCAAAGTATTCACAGATTGTTTCCTTTCTTTTCTTTTTTCTTTTCCTTTATTTCCTTTTCCCTCCTTCCCTCTCTCCTTCTCCCTTCCTCCCTTCCTCTCCCTTCCTCTCCCTCCCTCCCTCCCTCCCTCTCTTCCTCCCTCCCTCCCTTCTTCTCTCCCTCCCTTCTTTTCTCCCTCCCTCCTTTCCTTCTTTGTCCTGAGACAGAATCTAACTCTATTACCCAGGTTAGAATGCAGTGGCATCATTATAGCTCACTGCAGGCTCCAACTCCCAGGATCAAGTGATCCTCCTCCCTCAGCCTCCCAAGTAGCTGGGACTACAGGTGTGTGTCACTATACCTAGCTATTTTTTCTATTTTTTTTTTTTTTTTTTTTTTTTAGAGACAGAGTCTCGTTATTGCTCAGACTGGTCATTTTCTATTTCGGTGAAAATGTTGCTACTTTTACTCTTTCCTAGTTGGCTTAGCTTTATGTTACATGGTGATCTCTGTGGCTGATCTCACTGCAGCTTTGTTTCTGACATTTACAATATTTGTTCTCTCCATGGAATCAGGGCAGAATGAACCCCTCCATCAGTGCACTGAGCTCAAGGTTCACCCCTTCTACGGCATCGTGGGGTAGATACGTATGATATTTACAATCCCAGAAGTATTACACCCATAATAAAAATGCTGAAAGATTCAGAGGTCTTTAGGACCAAAAGGAATAACTCCTAGTGGTGTTAATTCCAGAGTACCATTTCTCTGTGTCAGAGGTACATTTGGGAGTGGGGGAGTGTGATTAAAATGCCTCTCCCCCCTTCCATGTGGCTTGAGAGTATCCCTATCTGGAAAGAGTAGGGGAAAAGGTTCCAGTTAGTGGGCATTGAAGTGGGCCTGTGTTGGCATCACGAGAGGAGGGAGAATCTCCAGGCAGAGTTTCCAGGGCAGGGGTAATTAGACAGAAGGCAAGGGCCCAGATGAGAGACTGCTGGGAGATCTGAAAAGCCAGAATAAAACATAAAGGAAAGTTATTTTTAGAGACATGAGATCAGATTGTAGGACAAGCAGATCTAGGCAACTGGGAATGGTTATTAGAAAAGGCTTGAGAGCAGAAGAATGTGAGGGCAAAGTTTTGGTGTTTAAATGATTGTCATGAGGTGTGCAATTTTTAACAAATCCTGGGGGCCAGGTGCCTCTGAGCCGAGGAAAAGGACTTGTCCCTTTCTGGACAAAGGATGCACTTCTAGCCTGGTGTGCAGTTACTAGGTCGTGAACATTGTGTCATGCTGATCTTTCAAAATATTCAGGCTGTACGCCGAGAAGAGAGAGGGAGCTCCTGGTGGATCTGGGGGCTGGTTTTGATCTGATTCTTGGCCTAGAAAGTGGTTATAAGAGAGCTTATCTTTAATTACTTGTTAAATGATTCATCAGTGTTATTTGAACTTTTCTGTATGTTGTATTTCCCCGTAAAACAGTAGAACAAAAAAGCCAGGTGCTAACAGAGAAATATTCTGAATCAATGAGAGAGTTTGGGACTCAGGAAAGAAGGTGGGCATCCTCCGGGGGATATTCTGATATGGCCATTAAAAATAGTTTCTATGGAAAGCTTTTATAGAGGAAAATGTTAATGATATGGTATTAAGTGAAAAAGTTTCTAATGGTTATTAGAAAAGGCTTGCGAGCAAAAGAATGTGAGGGCAAAGTTTTGGTGTTTAAATGATTGAGGTGTATGTATGATAATATCTAGAAAAACTATTTAAAATATACACATATAGGAAAGAGATCAGAAAGTGTCATACCCCAACTCCCCAAAAAGAAGGGAGGTGGTTTGGTTTGGTAGAGAACTAGCTGGTTTGGTACAATAAATCTGGCACTTCCTGCCACTTACTAATTGGGTCCCTTAGACGAATTGCTTAACCCCTCTGACCTTTGTTTTCTATGGAGTGAAGATTAACAATGTTGTTGGGGAAATAGGTTCTGGGCAAATTTTCTAATCTATTTAAAATCTCAGCTGGGCATGGTGGCTCACACCTATAATCTCAGCACTTGGGAGGCTGAGGCAGGTAGATTGCCTGAGCTCATGGGTTTGAGAACAAACAGAGCAACAGTGAGACCCCATCTCTAAAATAAATAAATAAATAGGCTCGGCACCTATAGCTCAACCGGCTAAGGCGCCAGCCATGTACACCTAAGGTGGCGGGTTCGAATCCCCAGCCCGGACCCGCCAAACAACAATGACG
>NW_003852403.1:37648608-37651699 GCF_000181295.1 Otolemur garnettii
AAAAAAAAAAAAAAATAAATAAATAAATAAATAAATAAAATAAAATCTCCTTAGGCTTCCTGCATGGTTTAAGGAGGTTATGGATGAGACTGGAGATTACTGTGAGGGGTTCAAGACCCCCTTTGGACACTGACTTGCTGTGGTTGTCTTTTTTTGTTTGTTTGTTTACAGACAGAGTCTCACTCTGTCGCCTTTGGTAGAGTGCTGTGGTGTCACAGCTCACAGCAACCTCCAGCTCTTGGGCTTAGGTGATTCTCCTGCCTTAGCCTCCTTAGTAGCTGGGACTACAGGCACCTGCCACAAGCCTGGCTATTTTTTTGTTGTTGTAGTTTGGCCCCGGCCCGGTTTGAATCTGCCACCCTCAGTATATGGAGCCAGCGCCCTACTCACTGAGCCACAGGCACTGCCTAGTTGTCCCCTTTTTATTTGTTTTTATTTTTTACTGGCGTTGTGTGATTCTATGGGGATGATGGGAGGGGTGACTTAGGGCTCACACCGTGCCCTAGGACAGTAAGATGTGCCTTGCTACAGCCTGCCCCACCCTGTGATGGGCTCAGCTCGCTGGCCCACCAGCACTGGGGCTGGCAGGGAGCAGTTCCATTGACTCAGTATCTTGACCCTACTTAGGAAGACAAGCTTTGGTAATACTTGAAATCAGGATACTTCCCTGGCCAGGTCATCAGTGTAGAAATATTTTGGATCTATCATAGCTTTAAAACCAGTTTTTCTCTCTGAGCCTTGAGAATTAATATAACTCGGAATTATCTTTAGGAAAAGAGGAACATTTATGATGAGACTTAGCCTAGGAAAATTCCTCAAACATTTCCCTATTCTATCTTGGGTTAGAGGAACACAGTCTGAACTGTTTTATTTACTTATTATTTTTTAGACACAGGGTCTTGCTCTGTTGCCCAGGCTAGAGTGCAGTGGTTGGACCACAGCTCACTACAACCCCAAACTCCTGGACTCCAACAATCCTTGTGCCTTAGCTTCCTGAGTAGCAGGGGCCATAGATGTCTATCACCATGGCTGGGTAATTTTTTATTTTCTTTTAGAGACAATATCTTGTTATGCTGCCCAGACTAGTCTTGAACTCCCAGATGTAAACAATCTTCCTGCTTTGGCCTCCCAAAGTGCTGGGATTGCAAGTGTGAGCCACGGTGTCTGACTGCAGACTTTAAAAGAATCCCCTAAAGTCCTCCCTCGCACATTGCTCTGGAGATTGGTGGGAACACTGCAGCAGCCTGGGGTTCAGTTTCTTGTTCTGTATCAACCAGCTATGGAATTCAGGACAAGACCCCTTCCTATTCCTGGGCTCGGCTTTCCGATTTCATATGGGGTTTCCTCTGCATACCAGAAGTCTATATTTATTCAAGCAACCCAAGCACAATGTGAATGCGCAGATAGCGTGGAAGTAGGTCCTGGTGGGGCCTTTGGGGGAATGTTTTCTCTCCATTTTTCTCTCCCGGGGACACTGTGAGTGTCCCTCTCGAATGGTTCTCCTTCTCACCGTGTTACTCCATTCTCCCTTCTCTGGGGCCCCTCCCTCTTCCAGTTTGCAATGCCCAGACCTTTCAGTCTTTTCATCTCTGTCAGGGCCAGGTCATTATAAATTATAAACCATTAGCTGACCTGCAAATTGGCTCAGTTCAAGTAAGGTGTCCACCCAAAGGACTGTGGTTGGGTAGGGAGTACAGATCTGGCCTTGATGAGGCTCGGTCGGGGGAGGGAATGAAGTCTACCTTGTGCAGGAAGAGTATAAGCCTCATCTGACAAGGATCATGCCATGCAGTTATGAAGTTGCTTTAGAAATTACCAGATGTCAATTTAAAGTATTCTAATTATGTGATTCAAAATCATTGGGGGACTGAAAATATAAAAAAAGAATGAAGGTCAGGAGACAGTTTGAAGGAGCTACCAATGGTCCAGAAAAGTAACAATGATGATAATGGAGTATTGCCCATAGTAAAATGAATATCCAGGAGTCCCAGTGATACAACTAATTGGATGAATTTTAAAATGTTGGAAATGGGACAGCTCCTTATAATGGAATTCTAAGTAAATGTAGATGAAATGATGGAAGTAGAAAATCACCACTTGGTAAATGCCATGGTAATAATTGTTGTAAGCAAGGATCCTCTGGTCCAAATGTCTGTATCCCTCGAAAATGTGTCTGCTGAAACCTAATCACCAATGAATGGTATTAGGAGGTGGGAACTTTGGTTGGTGATTAGGTCACAAGGAGGATCTCTCATGAAGGGGACTAGTGGTCTCAGGAAAGAGACCCCAGAGGGCTCCCTTGCCCCTTCTGCCATGTAAAGACACAACTAGTAGTTGCCATCTATAAACCAGACACCAAAACTGTTGGTGCCTTGATCTTGAACTTCTAAGCCTCCTTCTCGGGACCTTTGGAGCCCATGAGATATGTTTTTTCTTTTTTATAAGCGTCCCAATTTATGGTATTCTGTAAGAGCAACCAGAATGGGCTAAGGGAAAGGCTGGTCAATGGATGCTAAAAGCAGTGAGTAAATGTGTGATAGAAATAGGATTTTACATAGTCTCTAAGTATCTCTCTACAAGATAACTTAGTACTGGCAATGGGAAAAAATAGTAACTTTGCAGAGGAGAAATCTGGCAGATACCACCTTGACTACAGTAACTATTCAAAGTTTACATTACTAGCAACATGACATCAGTGTCATATGCCTCCTGGTATCTAGGGGAGAGGGGCACAAAAATGCACAGCCTAAATTTAACCATGAGGAAACACGAGACAAACCCAAGGTGAGAGCCTGTCTACAAATTACTAGGCAGTGCTCTTCAAAAATGTCAAGGTCATGAAAGAAAAACAAAAAAAAAAGGAAAAACTGAGGGACTCTCCCAGACCAGAGAATATGAAGGAGACATAAAAACAAAATCCAGTGACTGGATTTGATCTGGTACCAGAAAAAAGAGCATTAGTGAGATAATTAGAAACATTTGAGGCTCGGCGCCTGTGGCTCAAGTGGCTAAGGCGCCAGCCACATACACCTAAGGTGGCGGGTTCAAATCCAGCCCCGGCATCATATACAGACCTTGTCTCTACAAGAAA
>NW_003852403.1:37651775-37653228 GCF_000181295.1 Otolemur garnettii
CCAGGAGTTGGAGGTTGCTGTGAGCTGTGATGCCACAGCACACTACCCAGGGTGACAGCTTGAGGCTCTGTCTCAAAAAAAAAAAAAAAAAGAAACATTGGAATAAGGTCAGTAGGTTACTTAATAGATTGTGTCAATATTAATTTCCCGGTTTTGATAATTATCCTGTGGTTACGTATGAGGTTAACATTTGGGGAAGCTATGGAATTCCTAGTTCTACTTGTGCAACTTTATTTTTAAGCCTTGATATTATTTCAAAATTCAAAATTGACAAGCTTAAAAAATAAATTGAGAGAGCTCATTAATACTGATATGTGCATTAAGGTACATAGTTACCATTCAATAAAAAAAATACTGATATAGAATAATCTTCATAGTATATTATTGAGTGAAAAAGCCACATGTAGTAGTATGCTACCCTTTGTGTTCAAACCCAGCCCCGGCCAAAAAAAAAAAAAATAGCCAGGCGTTGTGCCGTGAGCCTATAGTCCCAGCTACTTGGGAGGCTGAGGCAAAAGAATCACTTAAGCCCAAGAGTTTGAGGTTGCTGTGAAATGTGACATCACAGCACTCTGCCGGGGGTGATAAAGTGAGATGCCGTCTCAAGAAAAAAAAATGCCAGCAATAGGTTATAGTAGTTTCCACTGGGGTGGGGACCTCACAGTAAAGGTTGGGAGAAAGACTTACTCCATATCATATCCATTTTCTGGATATTGTTTGAGATTTAAAAAATCTCGTGCATGTATTACCTTTAAAATACCATTAAGCCACCAAAATCTGTTTGTCTCGTAAAATCTGAATTCATTTTGCCAAAGCCAGCTAGGACCAGATGTGACCTTTTCCAGAGACCCTTCTCATATCTACTGTTTCTGTCTCTCTAAGCTAAGAACACGTGCCAGTGTGATTAGATTTCTTCCCAAACCCAGATATCTTCCCATGGAAACTAAAGGAAACGCCATGAAAGAGCAGCAGAGGAGCGCAGACTATGGATTGATGGAGGTTTATCTGCAACTCTTTAGGGTACTCTCTGACTTCACTTACACCCCGTGAATGCGTAAAAAATGGCAACTGTTTAATTCAATTCTGCCATTAAAGAACATGGGTTTTATTATGAAAATCCAATACAAAGTCTTCTTTAGTGCTAGGCAAGGTCTGGATAAGTAGGACTGAAATAAAATGTGCCAGTCTGTCTCCTCCTGCTTTTAAGCCTTTCTAGAGAAACTTGACTGCAGGAGTTAAAACTTCAAGACTTGCGGAAGACTTCCAGCTATGGCAATATGAAGAGACAGGCAAATCCTCTCTCTCAAAAAAGAAGAATAAAGGCTCGGCGCCTATAGCTCAACCGGCTAAGGCGCCAGCCATGTACACCTAAGGTGGTGGGTTCAAATCCCCAGCCCGGACCCGCCAAACAACAATGATGGCTGCAACCAAAAAATAGCCGGGCATTGTGGCG
>NW_003852403.1:37654204-37669202 GCF_000181295.1 Otolemur garnettii
AAAAAAAAAAATGTAAACTGAGCAGAGGATTTCAGTTCCTGGTCTGGGACATGTGGAGCTCGGAAGTCACCCACCACTCTAATAAAAACAAGTGAAAACTGAACAAACTGAAAAATCAGCTCTTCTTAGATCTGTAAGACCAGTGAGGTCATAGGGCAAGCCACTGCCTGCCAGGGTAGAGAGACAGACAGAGACTCACAACTTTCCATGGCAGCAACCTGTGGGCTGGAACCTCTGGGGGAGGCAGCGCAGAGGAAGGGAAGCCTGACAATGAGCGACGAGAGCAGGAGGCTCAGTGAGCAGAGTGTGACAGTCACACACTCCACAGTAAATATTAGAGATTGTGCTTCTGGCAGGGAGAAGGAAACAGGAACTGTTTTGAAATACGGTCATGTGCCCCATAAGGACATTTTGATCAATGACAGACCATATATATGACCATGGTCCTGTAGGATTATAACACCATATTTTTACAGTACCTCTTCTATGTTTAGATGTGTTTGGACACACGAATACTTGCCCCTGAGTTACAATTGCCTGCAGTACTCAGTGCAGTTCCGTGCTGTGCAGCCTTGATTCCTGGGAGCACCAGGCTATGCCCCCGTACTGTGCTTCCAGTACTGTGCATGCGTGTGATGATGCTCCCACGATGACAAAATCGCCTCATGGTCTCGGAACATATCCCCATATCCCCATCATTAAGCCATGTGTGACTGTACACAGAGGGTTTGGCTTTTTTTTCTTAACAAGCTGCGCCCTTAGGGGAAAGTAGTTAGCTAGTTAACCGAACTGACCTGGGGATGGGTAAATAGCCATCTCAGCTAGCTCTAACCTTCCACGTAGAGCAAAGGAAATGCCCAACTCCAGCCCACTCGAGCTATCATGTCCCACCTAAATGAGGGGGGTGAACTGAGGACCACAGGCTACCTTCGACACCAAGAGGCACAGGCTGTCTGCAAGAGGCCTGATCACAAGAGTAGAGGACATTTCTTTCCCCTCACATCCTACCATCACATCACTAAAGCCTATATCTAGCAGTTGCTTTTACTCAGTACATTTTGTCTAGCAAAAAAAAAAAAAATTACAAGTCATTTTCAAAGGGCAGCCTGTAGCTCAGTGGTTAGGGTGCTGGCCACATGCTCTGGAGCTGGTGGGTTTGAACCCGGCTGGGCCAGCTAAACAAACAAACAAAAAAATAGTTGGGCATTGTGGCAGGTGCCTGTAGTCCCAGTACTAGGGAGGCTGGGGCAAGAGAATTGCTTGAGTCTAAGAGTTTGAGATTGCTGTGAGCTATGCTGCCATAGCACTCTACAAAGAGTGACACAGTGAGACTCTATCTCCATTAAAAAAAAAAGTCATTCTAAAAAGGCAAAAACCATAGTTTGAAAAGACAGAGAAAGCCCCTAAATCAGACTCAGATATGGCAGGGACATTGGAATTGCCAGACCAGATGAATAGTTTGAATTTTTTCAAACTCTGATTAATGTGCCCAGGGCAGACAACACGCAAGAACAGATGGGTGATGGAAGTGGAGAGGTGGAAAATCTAAGAAAGTGTCAAAAAGAAATGCTGCAGATTGAAAGCAGAAGTGAAGAATGTCTTTGATGGGCTTATTAGTAGACTGAACACAGATGAGAAAGAATGTCTGAGTTTGAAGATATCTCAGCAGAAATCTCCAAAACTGAAAAGCAAGGAGAAAAAGTCTTTAACCCCACTCCTCAGAAGATCTAAGAACTATGGGATAACTGTATATATAATGGGAATACTGAGAGAGAAAGGAGCAGAAGAAATATTTGAAATAATAATAATTGGGAACTTCCTCCAAATTAATGTCTGACTCAAAATGACAGACCCAGGAAGCTCAGAGAACACGAAGCAGAAAAAATGCAAAAAACCCTATACCTAGCCATATTTTTTTCAAACTACAGAAAGTAAAGGTAAAGAAAAATAATGAAAGAAGCCAAAGAGGGAAAAGACAACTTCTCTCCAGAAACAAGGCAAACAAGAAAAGACTGCAAGAAATATTTAAAGTGTTGAAAGAAAAAATCCACCAACTTGGAGCAGGTGCAGTGACTCACACCTGTGGCTCAAGGAGTAGGGCACCGGCCCCATATACCAAGGGTGGCAGGTTCAAGTCAGCCCTGGCCAAAACTGCACAAAAAAAGCAAATAAAAAAAGATTAAAAAATAAATACAAATAAAAATAGCCAATAGCCGGGCATTGTGGTGGGTGCCTGAAGTCCCAGCTATTGGGAGGTTGAGGCTAGAGAATCACGTGAACCCAAGAGTTTGAGGTTGCTGTGAACTATGACTGTACTGTACTCAACCAGGGCGACATAGTGAGACTCTGTCTCAAAAAATGGGGGCGAGACACAACTACAACAGCAACCTTACCCAACAAATGTAAAGACTATAACCTAAATGGTTGTATCCTCATATTAATCTAAAATTTAAAACATAAACAAAAATTAAAAGATTTAAAGATGGCTCGGCACCTGTGGCTCAAGCGGCTAAGGCGCCAGCCACATACACCTAAGGTGGCGGGTTCGAATCCAGCCCGGACCCGCCAAACAACAATAATGGCTGCAACTAAAAAATAGCCTGGTGTTGTGGCGGGCGCCTGTGGTCCTAGCTACTTGGGAGGCTGAGGCAGGAGACTCGCTTGAGCCCAGGAGTTGGAGGTTGCTGTGAGCAGTGAAGCCACGGCACTCTACCCAGGGGCTCAGCTTGAGGCTCTATCTCAAAAAAAAAAAAAAAAAAAATTTAAAGATAAAAAATATTGTGAAGGAGAAATGTAGACTTTTTCAGAAAGTCAAACGATGGAAAAAGGGCAGTGTCTGCGGCTCAGTGAGTAGGGTGCCGGCCCCATATACTGAAGGTGGCGGGTTCAAACCCAGCCCTGGCCAAATTGCAAAAAAAAAAAAATAGCCGGGCGTTGTGGCAGGAGCTTGTGGTCCCAGTTACTCGGGAGGCTGAGGCAAGAGAATCGCCTAAGCCCAGGAGTTAGAGGTTGCTATGAGCTGTGTGACGCCACGGCACTCTACCAAGGGCAATAAAGTGAGACTCTGTCTCTAAAAAAAAAAAAAAGATGGAAAAAGCTATGCCATGCAAACCAAAAGAGAGCTGGAGTGGCTATATTAATATCAGACAAAATAGGTTTTAAGAAATAACACTAGAAACAAAGACATTTTCATAAGAATAAAAAGCATTTATAATAAAGGTCAATAAACCAAGAGAATATAACTATCGTAATTTATGGAGAGCAAACTGATAAAATTGAAATAGATAGAACAAGACAGGAAATGAGTAAGGATGTAGAACGTCCTCCTGTTTGATCTACTGACCAGTGCAAACCACTTCACCAGATGACAGCAGAATATACATTCTCTTTAAGCACATTTAAAATATTCTTCATGCAGTGTAAGTATTAAAGCCAATGAGGTTTTTATCTGAGGCAAGATTACTGCTAAAGGAAAACTTTTCCCAACTACCCTACACCGACAACTTGCAACGTAGATGGCATTGGCAATTTTTGACAGTCACTATGGAGACGGAATAAAAAATAAAATAGGATGAGAAAAAGGCAAGTCTCAATACATATAAAAAGATGGAAATAGATTTTCTGACCACAGTGGGATTAAATTAGAGATTTAAAAAAGTAGAAAATTTAGGAATTCCATAAATATTTAGAAACTTTTTTTTTTTTTTTTTTTTTTTGAGACAGAGTCTCACTCTGTTGCCCAGGCTAGAGTGCTGTGGTGTCGTCATAGCTCATAGCAACCTCAAACACTCTGGCTCAAGCAGCTCTCTTGCCTCAGCCTCCTGAGTAAATAGGACTACAGGAATATTTGGAAATTAAACAATAGGCTTTTAAATGCCTCATGGGTTAAAGGAGAAATCACAAGGAATGAATTTTCTGAAGGGTCCTTGTATCTGCCCCAGTCTTGCAGTCTCAGCAAGGTTAAATAACTTGTCTCCTGCTAGTAAGCAGTTGACTGGAAACTCACACAGAGCATCTGTCCAGCCCAGAGACCAACACCTTGAACATTTACTCCCCTAAAGCTGTGGACTGAATGTTTGTGTTTCCCCAAAATTTTTAAGTTGAAATCCTAGTCCCCAATATGATGATATTAGAAGTTGGGGCCTTTGGGAGGTAATTAGGTCATGAGGGTGGAGCCCTCACAGATGGGATTTGTGCCCTGTACACATAGGAAGAGACAGGAGAGCTTGCTTCATCTCTCTCTGCTCTCCACCACATGAGGACATAAGAAGATGACCACCCACAAACGAGGAAGCAAGCTCTCTTCAGACACCAGATTTGCTGGTACCTTGATCTTGAACTTCCCAGCCTCCAGAACTGTGTTAAATGTCTCTTGTTGAAGCCACCCAGTCTCTGGTATTTTTGTTACAGCAGCCCAAACAGACTATGATGCCAACTGAGGCTATGGAATAATATCTGAGTAAAAATCCTGCAACAAGATTCTGTTTCTCCTTATTCCCACCCCCTAAAGACTGGCTTATTAATAACACATAAAATCCATGCGAGGGGCTCAAGAACCTCGACTCTTCATAGAAATTCATTTTTCCCCAAGAAGAAAGCTAGAGATGACAGAAATGAATGTAAGTGATGTTTAATTTAATGTTCCAATTCACAACTCATAATATTATTTCATTAGAGCTTATCCTTCAAAATGTCTCATAGCCAGGAACGAATTATTATTTAACTAGGTGTTCAAACCACACTTCAGAAGGCCCCATTCATAATACATCACAATATTCTCAGAACCAGAATGTGGGTATTCGGGGCATTTTCTTTGTCCTGCTTTTCACTGCAGCAGTTTCTCAAAGCCAGCATGCTGCGTGTTGGCACTCAATGTCCTCAGTCAGAAAGCGGGTCACAGACCCACAGTGGGCACATTTATACTGCCAGGACAGAGAGATGTGCACCCCTAACCTTTGATTCTCAGGTGCAGAAGCTGAAGTCCAGCAAGTGAAAGTGGATATACGATTCAGGAGGCAGTTCTATGCTTGCCTAGGAGCACGGGCTTTGGGGGTTGAGCTCTAGCTCTGCTGCTATGTGTCCCCCCAAGCCTTCCTGACCTCTGTGAGATGAGGATGGTCAAGTCCACCTTATATAAAGGACTGCGGGGAGGGGATGGAGATGATGTGGGGTGGAGCCGGGAAGAGGGCCTGGCATTGTGATTAGTGAGTGTTGTTCTTAGTGTGTGGCATGGCTGGTATTAGAGCTTTGATTTCTGGGTTCCCACCCCAACATCCTGAGCTCTTTCTCTCCCTGCATTGAGCCAAGTCGGCTCTTCCCCACCTTAGTTCATCTGTACCCTTCCAGCTGCTTGGTCCCTGAATCTTGAGGCCATCTCCTTTTGTTCCCCATCAGCAAGTCTACTGGCTCTGCCCTCAGAATATGTCCAGGATCCAAACATTTCTCACATGGGGCTCCCAGCATCCTGCAGCTCCTGAGTGGCCTCCCTGCTTATGCCTTGGCTTGGCTGCAGTCCCTCCCTTGCTACTCAGCAACCAGAGGGATCCCATTAAAATGTGAGATCACTTTCTGCTTCTGCTTGAAGCCCTCTAAGGAAAACAGTTTGGCAGTTGCTAAACCTATGGCCAGATGGTACCTTGACCCAGAAGGGCTGGGAGAGTCTGAAAGACACAGGGAGAAAGTTGGATTTCAGAGCTGAGCTTGCAGAGGCCTAGGCTGCCAGCTGCTTCCAGGCCCGCAGAGCAGCATCAGTCTCTAGCCGGCCTCTAGGCAAGGGAATGGAAGTAAGGCCCGGGCTCCAAGGCCAAGAGTGAGATCTGGGCTTACCCTTCTGTCAAGTGTCTGCTCCCGAGAGCCCCGGGGCCACACTTGTCTCCCCAGCCCTCGGGAAAGAGAAAGGGAATCTGGCTTCCCACCAACCTACAATCCAGCAGGCAGATTTAATCAGAGCCCTTGGCAGGCGATTGCGCTGAAAGGCTGGCTGTTCCTGTACCAAGGACCTCCGAGAGGAGGGAAAGCAGCAGCTGAGCAGGAGGGACACAGCAGAGCCATGGGCTGGTGACGTTTCTTTGGAGATGGGGAGAGCTGATGTCAAGAATACAGGAAAGGAGATTCTTAAAGGCTCAGAAAAGAAATCTTCAAACTTCTCTAAGGATTTTTTTCTCTTTTTTTGAGATAGAATCTCACTCTGTGGCCTTGGGTAGAGTGTCATGGTGTCATCATAACTCACAGCTGGTAGGTTGGTCGGAGGCACTCCAAAAACAGAACAAGCATAGGCCACTCCACTTTGAGCATAAGGTACTCCATCTTGGCTGTTCAGTGACCTTTGCTGAAACCATCCCCTTCTGGGACCCAGGCAGAAGAAAGGAGGAGCTAGCGAACACAATGGCTCCAGGGGGCTAAACCTTAAACGAACAGAACAGTCTCAGCAGGAAGCCAGCTGGAACAGAACCTGGCAACAGTCACTAGCACACCAAAGAAACACTCTCCCCTCCTACCCTAGCTAAAACCTTTAAAGGATAAGCACTCTAGCTCTTCGCAGCTGACATCTACTGAGTCTCAGCCACCTTCGCCAAGGTGCCAAATAAACTGTAGCTATTGCTGGACACCGGCTTTGTGACTTGATTGAGTCCACTACCTTACAACAGCAACCTCGGTCTCTTGGGTTCAAGAGATCCTCTCGCTTCAGCCTCCCAAGTAGCTGGGACTATAGGCGCCCACCTCCAACGCCTGGCTAGTTTTCCTATTTTTACTAGAGATGGGGTCTCGCTCTTGCTCAGGGTGGTCTTGAACTCCTGAGCTCAGGCAATCAATAAGCCTTGGCCTCTCAGAGTGCTAGGATTACAAGTGTGAGTCACCGTGTCTGGCTTTCTCTAAGGATTTGATGGACCGTGTGACCAGATTTTCCTCATGCTTCAGTTAGTTATTGCAGCATACACAAATCACCTCAAAACCCAGGGGCTTGGAACAATAACCATTTGTTATTACTCACAAGTCTACAGGTCACTCGGGTGGTTTGTCTTGCCTTGACCGGGCTTGATTATGCATGTGCCATCAGCAGCAGGATCTGCGGATCTTAGCTGGGTGTCGGTCAGCTGTCGGCTGTTCTGGATGGCCTAGAACCAGTTGGGAGAACCAGTAGGGGTGCCCATCAGTCCTCCCAGCTTCTGAGGGTGCAGCACTAAGGCTGTTATTTTGCCCCATCAACGCCCACTCTATTCCTTTCAGTTTTAAATAACCATTTACAATTTCCACAGGACAAGTCCCTTGACTTCCCATTTACCTTTCCCTTTTTACTCTCATTCTCTGACGAATCCTTCCCATCTTCTTTGCTATCTTTTGTTTCACCGTAACTTTTCCCTTGGGAAGTGGCTCTGAGGTTAGTAGCTATAGCTGAGACTGGCCAGAATCCAACCCGGCCTGGTCCCGTGTCAGGATCCACTGTCACTCTTCCTTACTCTCCTTTAGCAATAGGTAAATAAGTAATAAGGAATTGGATGTTTTCCTTTTTATTTGTTACTTTACATTTCCTTATGTATTTAGCAAGTTAGAGTCATCATTTCTAAATTCCACTGATAACTTTTACTTTTAGTAACCAATCATAACAAACCTGCCATTCCATGCCATGGGTGGCCCCATGATTATATCCAGGAATTGAACGTTTTTCAGTCTCTGCCTCGATGTCCTTTCTCTTGCGAAGACACACATTTCAAGACTCTGTATTGTTCTAATGGATGTCACTTTGCTTAACCCTGCGTGAAATTAGCCAATTCAAGGTTTGAGAGCCAGGTCCTCTGGACCACTAAGTCTGCCCAACATTCTGACACCACCTGCCAGGATGTGGTCCAACTATAAGGGCACTGTCTCAGGATTGCCCTCACTTCTAATCCAACTGCGTTCAGGTGGTTTCCAAAACCATCTTCAGGTTTAAAAGAAAACTTTTTGAAAACTTTTTTTTTTTGAGACAGAGCCTCAAGCTTTCACCCTGGGTAGAGTGCTGTGCTATCACATCTCACAGCAACCTCCAACTCCTGGGCTCAAGCAATTCTCTTGCCTCCATCTCCCAAGTAGCTGGGACTACAGGTGCCCGCCACAATGCCTGGGGTTTTTATGGTTGCAGCAGTTATTGTTGTTTAGCAGGCCCAGGCTGGTTTCGAACCTGCCAGTTTTGGTGTATGTGGCTGGCACCCTAACCACTGAGGTACAGGCGCCAGGCCCCACTTCAGTCGTTTTTAAGTGTATAATTCAGCAGCATTAAGTATGTTTACAGTGTTGGGTGATCATCACCATGATCTGTTTCCTAGCATTGGTGAATAGGTACGTAAAGTTCTGGTAAAGTAGACCTCCAGTTCCCCTTTTGTATTCTCAGATAGCTCCATGTCCGTGTCCTTGTCATGACAGATTGGAACATGTGACTCCGTGCGTGCCTCCTTGCTTGGTGGCAGTCTGCCGCTCTAGACTGAAAACGCAGTGGGGTAGGACGTGTCTGGTCTTGCTCAGCCTCGTATCCCCAGCACCAGCACCAGGAGTGGCACAGAGCAGGCGCTCAGGAAAGAGTTGTCCAGAAGTATAGACTATGTCTATTATACATCAATAAATCTGGGGGGAAATTACTATAGACTGGAAAAAAAAAACACAAATATGCAGGCAGAAGAGATGCTTTGTTGAGTTCCTTTTTGGACATGGGTGTTAGGCTGGTGATGTTGTGCCAAAATCCAGGTAGAGATAAGCAGGAGACATCTGGAAATGAGTCTGAGACTCAGGGGAGAGATTAGGTTTGGATATAAAAATCTGAGAGTTACCAACACTTAATAGGAGGATGGAAGTAAGAAGAGGGTCCGGAGCAGACCACAGTGGAGTCCAGCGTTTAATAGGATTTACTTCCTCCTCCGTAGTCAATCTTTTTTTCTTTTGAGACAGAGTCTCATTTTGTTGCCCTCGGTAGACAGCCATGGCATCATAGCTCACAGCAACCTCAAACTCTTGGGCACAAGCCATCCTCTTGTGTCAGCCTCCCAAGTAGCTGGGACTATAGGCGCCTGCCAGAACACCTGGCTATTTTGTTGTTGTTGTTGTTGTTGCAGTTGTTGTTTAGCTGGCCTGGGCTGGGTTCAAAACCGCCAGCCTTGGTGTATGTGGCTGGCACCGTAATCACTGTGCTACAGGCGCCAAGCCACATCCGGCTATATTTTAGAGATAAGGTCTTGCTCTAGCTCAAGCTGGTCTTGAATTTCGTTGCTCAAGGGATCGACCCCCCTTGGCCTCCCAGAGTGCTGGGATTATAGGTGTGAGCCTCCTCACCCTGCCCAGTCAATCACTGGACTTCAAGTACACTACTGCTGTCCCCCAGGCCGCTCAGAGGGTTGGCATATGACACAACCACAGAGGACACATTTCTTTTCTTTTTCTAAATTTATTTGGAGACAAAGTCTCATTCTGTCACTCATACCCCGAGTAGCTGGGACTACAGGCACCCGCCACAACATCTGTCTATTTTTTTGTTGCAGTTTGGCCGGCTCCGGGTTTGAACCCACCACCTTCAGTATATGGCGCCAACGCCCTACTCACTGAGCCGCAGATGCCACCCCTCTTTTTTCTTTTTTGAGGCAGAATCTCACTCTGTCATCCTGGGCAGAGTGCTGTGGTGTCATCATAGCTCACAGCAACTTCAAACTCTTAGGCTCAATCAATCTTCTTGCCTCAGTCTCCCAGCTAGCTTGGACTACAGGCGCTCACCACAACACCTGGCTTATTTTCCTCTTTTTAGTAGAGACAAGGTCTCAATTTTGCACAGGCTGGTCTTGAACTCCCAAGGTCAAGCAATCCACCTGCCCGCACCTCCCAGAGTGCTAGGATTGCAGGTGTAATCCACCACACTGGGCCTTCTCTTTAGCTTTTTAAACAGCTTATGAATTGTCAGAAATTCTCTTCCATGAAATATGCCACAGATCACAGAATAGCAGCTCTCCTGAATATCTTGATCATCAAATAGCAAATTACAACTCCGCTTAATCAGTATGTAAAAATCTCACTCTTTTCCAGTTCTTTTTCTAGTCATAAATAGATCTTTGTTTGTTGTCTATACTTAAGATCAAATTAGGCATGTCTTGAAGCAAATGCCTTATTTTATTTTATTTTTTTGGAGACAGAGTCTCATTATGTTGCCGTCGGTAGAGAGCTGGCGTCATAGCTCACAGCAACCTCATACTCTTGGGCTTACGTGATTCTCTTGCCTCAGCTTCCCAAGTATCTGGGACTGCTGGTGCCTGCCACACAGCCCGGCCTTTTTTTTTTTTTTTTAGTAGTGATTGTTGTTTTTAGCAGTTCTGGGTGGGCCGGGTTTGAACCAGCCGGCTCTGGTGTATATGGCTGGTGTCCTAATCACTGAGCTATAGGCACTAAGCCACAAATGCCTTATTGTCTGTTGCTATTTGGTTTATTATTTTTGTGTAGTTGTCTGTGTGTTCAGAGCCGCAGCAGTGATCTGAGTGTCCTGACCTGGTTTTTTCCCCTTAAGAAATCATGGACTGTGTCAGGTACAGTGACAGAACAGCTTGGATTTTCTAGCACAGTTCTGTTGAAAATATATACCCTACAATAAGGTGATATGCCAAACTATACATTTTGGCTCAGAAAATGTGTTAAAACAGGAAAACTTGGTAGATTGCCTGGTGTGTTTACAACTAGGCACTTAGTATATGTTTTTTAGAAATAACAAAAAGCAACTTGAGCTTCTTAGCTGTGCCTAAAGCCTATAGGGCTCCTTTAGAAAGGATAATGTCTAAAGCCAACATTGTAAATATCTTATATTTATAGTCTATGTACCAATATAATAGCTTTTCAAAGATGGCTCTATTAGGAACAAATTTATCTGTGAACAACAGGAAGCCTGATGAATAGTGGCTTTTCCCTCCTCAAGACAAGTTCAAGGACAGATGGTCCCTGACTACCATAGTAGAATAGCTGTTCAGAATCACCACCATGGGGCGACCCGAGCTCCCTCTGCCTGTCCTTGCTGCCATCCTTAGTTACATTGGCCTTTGTCCTCTCACTTGTCCTCGTGGCTCCAACTTTCATGTGCCCAGGAAGAGGGTGGTTAGAGGGTGAAGCACAAGGGAGAAATGAAAGTTCTTGGTCCAACCCGTTGTCATTTTATTTAGAAGAGGAAGCCTTCTCCAGTGATTTCACCTACATCTCATTAACCATCTCCACCTGCAAGGGGGCAGAGAGATGGGGTGTGTAGCTTTTGCAGCTCCTGTGACAAAGTTAGGCAAAGATGAGAGAAAGGAAAGTGGGAACTTGCAGTGACAAACTTCAGACTTAAGAATAAATCAAACCCCCATTATTACATCTGCGTGTTCCTGTGAACAACATATCTTAAGCTAATTGACTTGTGCTGAGATTGATTTCTCTTTGCATAATTCTTAGAGAGATCTCACTTCCAAATTTCCCCTTCTGCTGTATAGGGCAACATGACTCTCTTCCCTCGTATGCTCTGTTTTATCAGCGAGAACTAGGAAAAGGACTGAAAATATTTTTAGATGCTAGTTCAGGTGATTGGGTAAATGAGATGTTTTTAGCCATGTGTCATTTCTTAAGTTTGTTTCTGGATTTTTCCTCAGTAGTGGCAAGAATTTTTTTGGTTGGCGAGCAACAGTACCAAAGGCAATGTCACCTGTCCTCCCACGCTTTTGTGCTGCTTGGTCACATTACATAAATAGTTGGTGTAAACACAAAGAGAACGCAAGCTTTGTAGGGAAGCCCTTGTCACTGAGAAGTGCTTTGTCTCCATCTGGTGGACAACCTTGTCTTTGCAACAAGGTTGCAAGCAGCTCTCCCGCCAGGCTGCACATCAGGACCACCAGTCGTGTTTGCAGGCAATCCAATATCCAGGCTCTCCTCAGACCAAGGAGAGGGTCCGTAATTTTTTAAAGCTCTATAGCCAACTTTAATGTGAAGTTAGGGTTAGGAACCAGTAAATTAGAAGAAACTCTATGTTAGGTTTAAATATCATAACAACCATTCCTTCTGTAAGACTACCATAACGTAGAAAGAACAATCTATGTAGGGAAGTGAAATAATCTTCCAAACATCCTTTTACAACTTCCATAGGGGAAATCATCAGGAGTTGCTAGAAATATAAGAAATCTAAATCTAGCTGGCGTGGTGGCTCACACTTGCAATCCCAGCTTTTTGGGAAGCTGAGGCAGGATAGTTTGAGCCCAGGAGTTTAAGACTGGACAATACAGTGAGACCTTGTCTTTAAAAACAAACAAAAATAAGGTGGCGCCTGTGGCTCAAGGAGTAGGGCGCCGGCCCCATATATCATGGATGGCAGGTTCAAGCCTGGCCCCGACCAAAACTGCAAAAATAAATAAATAAAATTTAAAAACAAACAAAAACAACTCCAACAGCTGGGTGCAGTATCTCGTACCTGTAATCCTAGCACTCTAGGAGGCTGAGGCAGGTGGATTGCCTGAGTTCATGAGTTTGAGACCAGTCTGAGCAAGAGCAAGACCCCTGTCTCTAAATGTAGCCAGGCGTTGTGGCCGGCACCTGTAGTCCCAGCTACTTGGGAGGCTGAAACAAGAGAATCACCTGAGGCCAAGAGTTTGAGGTTGCTGTGAGCTATGACCCACAGCAATCTACTGAGGGTGACAAAGTGAGACTCTGTCTCAAAACAAAAACAACGACAAAAAATCCAAATTGCTTCCTGTGCAACTCTCCCTGTGACGAGGCAGAATGTGCTGAGCAGAAAGACACTCACACATACACACAATCAGATGTGGCCCTGGGCAAAACTCTTCAAGTAGTTTCAATTTTATTTTGACACATTATGTGTCAATAGACAACTTTCTCACAGATCTTCTCATTTGATTCTCTCAAGAACCTGTTAAGGTGGGTATTCCATACGAGCAGGGCAGATGACAGGTGCAGTCTGGCTATTCTGGCCAGTCTGGGTCAGGCTGACCTGGGCTATTATGGAAATGAGGCTGGTTAAGACCCGCAAGTGGATTGTTTTCAAGACCTTGCTGGTGGGCAGTTTTGAGAACAGAGTTAATTAAGACCCTGGAGGTTTCCAAGAAGCTGCTGATGCTCCTCCAAGTTGTATATAAAACCCAGAGGCTGCACTCTCTGTGGCACCTGCAATCACCAGGATGAAGCCCAGTGTTTTGCTCAGGTCATTAATAAATTCCTTCTTTTTCTTGCTAAAGTCTTATTGTTTTCCTCAATTATTTTGGCAATTACCTCAAGCCATCTTCTAACATTTTGGTGAGCCAGCCAGAAGGAAGTGCATTTCTCTGATGTACTTTTGCTTTTAACTCTTGTCTTACTAGCGAGGATGTGCAGGTTGTTGCGTGGACGAGTGTTCCGGGGAGTGGTCTGGTTTCTGCTGTATGGCTGGCTGAGGCAGGGGTCACAGTAGGAGCGAGAATCTTCAGGTGGCTCTACTGTATCTGCTCTTACGTAGCTGGGCACATTCCTAGCAAATGGCTTCTTGGATTTACAGTGTCTTCCAGGACTTCATCTCTTCCCTTCCATTTTTACTAGAAGGTGGTCAGAATAGGAGTGCCAGCCATCTACCTGGTCAGGGCAAAGAGATTCATGTGCTTTCTGTCAGAGGGCAAGCCTCTTATCAAGCCTCTCCTAGTTGCCTCACTGGTTGGCTAGTTAAGACCTCTAGTGGCATTGGCAACACGGGAGTGGCCATCTCTCGCTTAGTGGGGTGGGAGATGCATGGAGCCTGTATCAGACCAATTGGGCCTTCAACTTAGCCTTCTCTTCCTTTACATGTTTATTTTTCCCATCAGTTTACCTTGGCCTAATAATCCCATCCATCCCTTTCTCATTTTCTTTCTCCCAGCACTGGTCCAGTCTCCTTGTTGAGGCTCCCACCCGAAGGTGGTTGGACCCCTGGAATGTATGCCAAAAACACCATTGGCTCACTGGTAGGAGACCATCTCTTGCAGACACATCCGAAGGGGACAGCAGGTGCTACTCTGGGGTGGCAGGGATAGCTGATTAGAGCCTGGGATGCTGGGCTCTCTAGACTTTTCATTTCCTCTTTCCAGATGGGTAACCAGCTGTCTGGTCACCAATTATCTGTCCCCTAATTTTTCTACTTGGAAATACTTTAATCCCCAGACTTTTTTTTTTTTTTTTTTTTGGAGAAAGAGTTTCACTCTGTCACTCTGGACTGAGTGATGTGGCATCACAGCTCATAGCAACCTCAAACTCTTGGACTTAAGCAATCTCTTGCCTCAGCCTCCCAAATAGCTGGGACTACAGGAGCCTGCCATATACTCAGTTAGGATTTTGTTTGTTTGTTTTTTAGAGATAGGGTCTCACTCTTGCTCAGGTTGTTTTTGGTATTTATTTATTTATTTATTTATTTTTTGAGATGGAGCCTCAAGCTATTCCCCTGGGTAGAGTGCCGTGGCATCACAGCTCACAGCAACCTCCCAACTCCTAGGCTCAAGCAAGCCTCCTGCCTCTGCCTCCCAAGTAACCGGGACCACAGGCGCCCTCCACAATGCCCGGCTATTTTTTGGTTGCAGCCATCATTGTTGTTTGGTGGGCCTGGGCTGGATTCGAACCTGCCATGTTAGGTGTATGTGGCTGGCGCCTTAGCCACTTGAACCACAGGTGCAGAGTCACTCAGGTTGATTTTGAACTCCTGACCTCAGGCAATCCACCCGCCTCAGCCTTCCAGAGTGCTGTGATTATAAGTGTGAGCCACCGTGCCTAACAAGTTGATCCCCAGACTCTTAAAAAGCATAGTTTGATTTTCTTTTGTAATACAGCTTGACCCCAATGTAATTTAGAAAATTCTCAACATTGACCACTTAATGGGACCTTAAACTATGATACATTGACAGCCTTAGCAGTTTTTGTAAGCATCTGGGGAAATGTCAGCGGTCCCATTTATCCAGGCATTTTTCCATCTCAGAGATCAACATGACCTATGTCACCCAAAGGCTAAATTCTTTTTTTTTTT
>NW_003852403.1:37669399-37671040 GCF_000181295.1 Otolemur garnettii
ATTGTTGTTTGGCGGCCCAGGCTGGGGATTCGAACCCGCCACCTTAGGTGTATGTGGCTGGCGCCCTAGCCGCTTGAGCCACAGGCGCTGAGCCCAAATGGGAACAGCCTCACTTCTCGCTTTGGTTCTTCCTTGCCTGAACTCTTTCTCTGTATACCAGGCCACCACAGCTAAGCCAAAAGGTGCCAAATTTCTGCCCTACTTGAGGCTGCTGCTGGGGGAGTTTGGACTGGGGCCAGTTTACAAGCCCTTCTTCCTTATTGAGTTAAATCAAAACTGATTAGGTTCTTATAATCCTGACCGATATATTAAGGCCTTTCGACATCTTTGTTTGGCATGTGATCCTACTTGAAAGGTCCTCTAAATTATATTGGGACAGACTTTGATCTGGAAAAGGAACAGGTCCTAAAATCTGCAGATGGCCTTTATTTCTCAAATGAAAAATACCCCATATTGGATTCAGCCGTGCCTGCAGCTGATCCCAGTCGGGTTATAATGACCCATCTCAGCAATGGGAACGAATGAGATCATTATGCATAAAATATGGTCTCTGTCATTAATTATTGGGCAGTGGCAAGTGTCGCTCAAGCCTTGGAAGAAAACCCTGTCACTTCAGCATCTTAAAGACACCCTCGCCTAGCATGCTGCACTAGACCTTGAGAGTTATTGGGGAAAGGTCATTTTGAGAGAAAAGTTTTTAACTCGTCAGCCTCAGACATTAGGAGAAAACTCCAAAAGCTTTGGTCTCAAGTCCGTGAGGCACCTTTAGAGGCACTTTTGGCCACTGCACATACAATATGTTACAACAGAGACCAGGAGCACGAGGCAGGGCACGGGGGAGGAGGAGGGGCGGGGGGAGGCATGCCCAGTTACTAGCTGCATGATGGGCCAGGCCAGTGCGTGCCGGATGCCTATGGCCACTTTCTAAATATTGTATCTGCCACAAACAGGGCATTTTGCAAAGCGTTTTGCGATCACCCTCCAAAACTCCACGTTATAAATGCAACAAACAGGACATTGGGCAGTCCTTTGTCCCTCTGAGCAAGGAGCCAATAGGATGGGGAAAGCATTGTCCTCTTCCGAGTCCCTGATTGCCCTTGCATGGGAGGCCTGGTTCAGTCTACCCCAGCAGCAGAATTTACCATCACTGGACTTGAACCCTGGGTTCAGAAGGACATTGCGAATAAGCCTTATAAATTCCTTTTAGATATTGGGGTGGCTCCCTCCATCCTCAACTCCTCAGGACTCCTCACTTCCAGAACCTGTGCTATTTTGCAGGTCACAGACCAGCCGCTCATTAGGAAATTCACATACCCATTACCATGTCTTATGAATAATCATCCTTTTATGCATGCACTACATAGATGTGTTCACTTTGTGAGACTTCACTGAGCTGTATACTCTTTTGTGCACTTCTTAAAAATTAAAAGATCAAAAACACCAGCTACTTGGGAGGCTGAGGCAAGAGAATCACTTGAGCCCAAGAATTTGGGGTTGCTGTGAGCTGTGACAACATAGCACTCTATACAGGGCAGCAAAGTGAGACTCTGTCTCAATTTAAAAAAAAAAGTTCAAAACCAAAACAGGATATTTTTTTTTTTTTGAGACAGAGCCTCAAGCTGTCCCCCTGGGTAGAGTGCC
>NW_003852403.1:37671737-37691984 GCF_000181295.1 Otolemur garnettii
GTTTTTGGCTGGGGTCGGATTTGAACCCACCATCTCCTGTATATGGGGCCAGCGCCGTATTCCTTAAGCCACAGGCGCCACCCACAAGCCTTTATGCCTTACAAAATATGTGAAGAGGCTCAGATGAATTTTATCATTGGAAGCATGTTTTTATAAAAATTGTGGGTGTGCCTGTCATAACATTGTCTTCTGTATCTTGAAGCATTCTCTAGGTTTTAAATGTTTTATATTAGAGAATTCTTTAATGCACACTTATCAAATACGTAAAGTACCAAAGTTACCTTTTAACAGCATGCTCAGCTGTTAGGTACTTACATAAATTGTTACACTATTTTTCTTATTCAATACCTTTTTGTTTATGTGGCTCTAATGTAGTCTTTCCTTAAAAAATGTGGAGAGGAAGGAACATGCCCATCCTGATTAAACTATAATCATTGCAATTACAGCTGCAGCACTACTTGGAAGCAGATATCAAGTGATTACTAAAAAGGCTTCTATCTTGCTTCAAAGTAGACCCAGGAAGATCAAGATTAGGGGGGCCAGATAGGAGATGAAGTGCAATTTTGTATGGTAGATTAGGGTCGCCAGGACACTGCAAATCTTGTTCCTCCTTCTGGTTGCCACTAAAGGAGAGGCAGTTCTGCAAGAACATTCAGTGTATCAAACTATGACTTGACAAAAATGGGTATATGTGGAACAAGGGAGGAACGAGCCTTTCTATGTGGGGAGGAAAAGAACATCTTATCTCTGAATCCACAGGGACACAAAAGAATCTGAACAAACAGGTCTTGCTGTTTCTTCTAGTTTATTACCGTTAGATTATTACTATTATTATTATTATTATTATTTTGCAGTTTTTGGCTGGGGCCAGGTTTGAACATACCACCTCCAGTATATGGGGCTGGTGCCCTACTCCTTTGAGCCACAGGCACCACCCCCATTAGATTTTTTTTTTATACAATCATACTTCTTGAAGACTATGCTTAATGAAATCTAGCATAAGAAAGTAGATGGATTGGACAGTGCCTGTGGCTCAAAGGAGTAGGGCGCCAGCCCCATATGCCTGAGGTGGTGGGTTCAAACCCAGCCCCACTGCAAAAAAGAAAGTAGATGGATTTACCTATTTGAGTCTTCATTTCCTTATGAAGTCTCCAGTGTCATGTAAAACTTAAATAACTGTATATGCTTGTGTCTTGTTTTTTATTATAGGGGTTTCTGATGAAAAAACTTTGTTCTAATTACACTCAACACATAACTTCTGACACCAGACGTATGTGGATTTTCCCACACATACCAAGTAATTCTCCAATGGACATCAATGAAGCGTTCTGTAGTTCAATTCTTATACTTTCTATCTAGATTTAGTCAGATCCCACAAATGAAGGGCTTAGCCTCACAAGACTGTCCTCCATGTTAGATGCTGATCACAATAGTACATTGACATCTATACTTCTGACCTCCTATAGGTCGGGATTCCCACTACACCCTCCTTAGGTTATATTAACTTGCTCGAATGCCTCGCAGAGCTCAGGGAAACACATTCTTATTACTGGTTTATTATCAAGGACATTACAGAGGATACAGATGAACAGCCAGATGAAATGCATAAGGCCAGATATGGGGGTGGGAAGGGAAGTGGACCTTTCACGTCTTCTCTGGGAATGCCATCCTCCCAGCACCCCCACATGTTCACATGTTCAGCAATCCGGATGTTTCCAAACCCTCATTTTGGGTTTCTATGGATGTAACGGGGATGATATCAATTGGCCATTAATAAACATGTCAACCTTCAGTTCCTCTCTCTTCCCCAGTGAGAGGAGGGTGGAGCTGAAAGATTCAACCCTCTAATCACATGGCTGGTTCCTCTGGTGAGCAGCCCCTATCTGGAGGGTATCCAGGAGCCCACCATAGTCCCTCAGTACAAAAGATATTCCAATCACCCAGGATATCCTGAGGGATTTAGGAGTTCTATGTCTGATGCTCCCGTCACTCACCAAATTACAAAGGTCTTAGGAACACTGTGTCAGGAACTAGATCAAAGACCAAACATTAGAACAGAAGATTTTCCTAGCATGCCTATCTACAAGGGATTTGGTCCTCTGTGTCAGGAACTGGAGTCAGAGACAAGAAATATATTTCTTGTTCTCTCACAGTATCACATCACAGGGCCTCAGCTAGGAACCCAGGATAGGTGAGAAATATTTTTCCTCCCCTAAATCATCTTCCAATCTATAAATCTAAAACAATATTCTTTTAGGTCTTTAAAAATGCTCTCAGCAATGTTGAAGTTTTCAATGGATAGGTTTTACACGTATTTAAAATATCATCCCTATATCCATCTTTTGATACTATTGAAAAGTATATATTTTTTGTTATATATTTATATTGTTTATATATGTGTAAAGTTTATGTACATGTTATTTTAAACGTATTTTTATAAAAATATGTAAAATAACCAAGATTATTTAGCCCTACAACCACATAAATAATGAGCTAGCATAGCATTTTATTTTATTTTTATTATTTATTAAATCATAACTTTGCACATTGATGGATTTGTGGGGTTCAGGGTACTGCTTTGATACACGATGTGAAATGCTTACATTGAACTAAGTAACACATCCACACAATTATACTATTTCTTAATAGTATAATTATTATAACTATTTCTTAATAGTTTTGAAATGTACCATTGTATCATGCACATTAGGTGAGGTCCCCCCAAATATCCTCCCTCCTCCCATATTCCCCCTCCCCTCCCCTCTCTCTGCTCTTCCCTTCTACTTTCTGGACTATAGTTATGTTTTACCATTCATATGAATGTGTAGGTGATTATATATTGATTTCATAGTAGTATTGAGTACACTGGATACTTCTCCCCTCCCCCATCCTTGAGATATTTTACTAAGAAGAATATGTTCCAACTCCATCCAGGTAAACATGGAAAGATGTGAGGTCTCCATCTTTTTATGGCTGCATAGTATTCCGTGGTGTACATATACCACAATTTGTTAATCCATTCGTGGGTCTATGGGCACTTGGGCTGTTTCCATGTCTTGGCAATTATGAATTGGGCTGCAGTACACATTCTGGTGCAAATGTCTTTGTTGTAAAATAATTTTTGATCATTTGGGTATATACCTAGTAGAGGAATTGGAGGATTGAATGGTAGGTCTACTTTTAGTTCCTTGAGTGTTCTCCAAACTTCTTTCCAAAAAGGTCGTATTAGTTTGCATTCCCACCAGCAGTGTAGAAGTGTTCCCTTCTCTCTGCATCCACGCCAACCTCTGTAGTTTTGGGATTTTGTGATGTGGACTAATCTTACTGGAGTTAGATGATGTCTCAAAGTGGTTTTGATTTGCGTTTCTCTGATGATTGAGGATGATGAGCATTTTTTCATGTGTGTGTAGGCCACACGCCTGTCTTCATCAGAGAAGTTTCTGTTCAAGTCTTTTGCCCACATAGAAGTGGGGCTATTTGTTCTTTTCTTATCGATTAGTTTGAGTTCTCAGTAGATTCTAGTTCTTAGACCTTTGTTGGAAGCATAACCTGCAAAAACTCCCATTCTGAAGGTTGTCTGTTTGCTTTACTTACTGTGCTCTTCGCTGTGCAAAGGTTTTTAGCTTGATCAGATCCCAGTAATGGATTTTTGATGTTGCTTCAATTGCCCGGTGGATCCTCTTCATAAAATATTCTCACAGACCAATTTTTTCAAGTGTTTTCCCTCCACTCCCTTCTAGTATTTTTATAGTTTCATGTCTTAAGTTTATATCTTTTATCCAGTGAGAATCAGTTTTTGTTAATGGTGAAAGGTAGGGGTCCGGTTTCAGTCTTCTACAGGTCGCCAGCCAGTTCACCCAGCACCATTTGTTAAATAGGGAGTCTTTCTCCCACTGAATATTTTTGATAGGCTTGTCGAAGATCAAATGACATAAGCAGCTGGGTTCATCTCTTGGTTCTCTATTCTGTTCCATAAATCTACTTCTCTGTTTTTGTGCCAGTACCATGCTGTTTTGATCACTATAGATTTATAGTATAGCCTGAAATCTGGTAATGTGATACCTCCCTCCTGATTTGTTCTTATTTCTGAGTAACGTATTTGCTACTCGAGGTTTTTTCTGATTCCATATAAAACAAAGTACTAGTTTTTCAAGTTCTTTAAAGTATGACAATGGTGCTTTATTTTTTATTTTTTTGTAGAGACAGTCTTACTTTATTGCCCTCAGTAGAGTGCTGTGGCATCACATAGCTCACAGCAACCTCCAACTCCTGGGCCAAGGCGATTCTTTTGTTTAGCCTCCCGAGTAGGCAGGACCAAAGGCGCCTGCCACAATGCCTGGCTATTTTTTTTTTGTTACAGTTTGGTCGGGCTGGGCCCGAACCTGCCACCCTTGGTATATGGGGCCTGTGCCATATACACTGAGCCACAGGCGCCACCCACAGTAGTGCTTTAATTAGGGATTGCATTAAATCTGTAGGTTGCTTTGGGTAGTATGGACATTTTAATAATGTTGATTCTTCCCAGCCATGAGCATGGTATGTTTTTCCATTTGTTAACATCTTCAGCTATTTCTTTTCTCAGAGTTTCAGAGTTCTCTTTATAGAGATCTTTTACATCCTTTGTTAGGTAAATTCCCAGATATTTCATCTTCTTTGGCACTATTGTAAAAGGAATAGAGTCCTTGACTATATTTTCAGCTTAACTATTATTGGCATATGTAAAAGCTACTGATTTGTAAGTATTGATTTTATATCCTGAGACGCTGCTGTATTCCTTGATCACTTCTGAGAATTTTGAAGTTGAGTCCCTGGGATTTTCCAGGTATAAGATCATACTGTCAGCGAAGAGTGAGAGTTTGGTG
The DNA here is from genome assembly GCF_000181295.1 of Otolemur garnettii. Classification (NCBI taxonomy): domain Eukaryota; kingdom Metazoa; phylum Chordata; class Mammalia; order Primates; family Galagidae; genus Otolemur; species Otolemur garnettii. Next base: position 37,676,600 of record NW_003852403.1, read on the forward strand.
TCCTTTGACCCTATTTGGATACCCTTAATCGCCTTCTCGTGCCTGATTGTGATGGCTAAGACTTCCATTACTATGTTGAATAGCAGTGGAGACAGTGGGCATCCTTGCCTCATTCCTGATCTGAGTGGAAATGTTTTCAATTTTATACCCTTCAATATGATATTGGCTGTGGGTTTGCTGTAGATGGCCTCTATCAGTTTAAGAAATGTCCCTTCTGGGCAGCACCTGTGGCTCAAAGGAGTAGGGTGCTGACCCCATATGCTGGAGGTGGTGGGTTCAAGCCCAGCCCTGGCCAAAAACTGCAAAAAAAGAAAAAGGAAATGTCCCTTCTGTGCCTATTTTCTTAAGTGTTCTGATCATGAAAGGATGCTGGATATTATCAAAGGCTTTTTTTGCATCAATTGAAAGAATCATATGGTCTTTATTTTATTGATGTGATGTATTATAATTATAGATTTGCGTATGTTGAACCAGACAATTATATTTTAATTTTGCTAGTATACATAATTGATGTATTTGATTTGTTAATGTTGACTCGTCTGCTGCAACCTTGTTAATTCTAAGTAGTAGCATTCTTTTTGTTAAATTTCAGATTGTGAGGCTACGATGAGGTTACAGTCTTTGTATTTGTTAGGCAGTCCCTCAGTAGTAGCATTTGTGAAGAGCTTGCAGAATTTTCTATGTGATGTCCTCTGTGAATAGTATCTTCATCCTTTCTAATCTTTGACTTACTGTACTAGGAACTCAAATACAAAATGGAAGTGGTGTCTTGGAGCAGATCTAAGGGGTGTTTGAATATCATTAAATGTTACCTGTAGGTATTTTATAAATTCCCTTTGTTGAGAAAGTTTACTTCTATTCCTTCTTTGCTGAAGCATTTATTATGAACTTTGTAAAATGCTTTTTTTTTCTGAGTCAGGGTCTTGCTCTGTTTTCTAGGCTGGAGTATAGTGGCAACATAGCAACCTCAAATTCCTGGGGTCAAGAGATCCTCCTTCCTTAGCCTCTGAGTATCTGTGACTACAGGCATGCCCACCACCATGCCCAGTTAATGTTTCTATTTTTTGTAGAGACGAGGTCTCACTCTTGCTCAGGCTAGTCTTGAACTCCTGGCTTCAAGTGATCCTACTACTTTAGCCTCCCAAAGTGGCATTATAGGCATGAGCCACAACGTCCGGCCTGTAAAACATTCTTACTGTATCCGCAAATATAATCATATGGTATTTTCTCCTTAATGCTGTTACCATTGATTTTCAAGTATAACCTCACATTTTTGGAAAGCCCCACTTAGTCATCATGCAATGAACATTGGTATAATATTTGAAAACCAATTGTATAAAAATATTCCTTTTTATACATTGCTGGATTCAAATTGCCAATATTTTGTTTAGGACTTTTGGGACTCTGTTTTAAAGGGCAATTGGTTTGGAGCTTTCTTTTCCTGAAATAACTTTGACCTTCGTATAAGAGTAATGTCAGCCTCATGAAGTGAGTTGGAAAGGGCTCTTTCCATTATTTTTTTGTTTTGTTTGTCCCTTGTGCTCATTTTCTATGATGTTATGCAAGACTGGTATATTTGATAAAATTAAATGTACCTTAAATATCTGATAAAATTCACCAGTGAAGCCATCTTCACTGGAATTTTCTTTGTGGGAAGAGGCTTAATTATGAATTCAGTTTCTTTAACAGGCAAGGAAATATTTAAATCTTCTATTTCTTTTCGTATCTGCTTTGGTGATTTGTGTCTTTCAGGAATGTATCCATTTGATCTAAGTTGTCATATTTGCTGGTATTCGGTTATCTACAACAAAGGAGACAAAGGCCAGACCTCCCTTTGGGTGAGGCCCAATTCCTTACTACACGGTGACCTTGTTATTATGTTACTAGAGGATATTTGATGCAGTATTTAGGGTTAAGGAGTCAGGATGTATACAACTTACTTTCAAATGGTTTGCCCCCACCCCCAGATTATATAGATATACATAAATGTGTGTATTAAAGAGAGATGTTGTGTATGTGAAAGATGTGAAAACAAACATAAAATTGGTGAAGACAGGGAGAGGATATAAAGGAACTCATACCTCATCCTACTTATACAACTTTTCTGTGGATTTAAAATTTTTCAAAATATAATATATTCACATTCTATATAACCCAGCAATTTAATCAGAAAAGTCACACATATACTCTGTACAAGGAAGTTTATCACAGACCAAAACTTGAACACACTGTAAACTCTTACAAAGAGGACTTGGTGAACAAATTACATGATATCAAAGAACCAACAATGATAAAAAACATGCTTTCTTAAAGGGTATCCATGTGGAAATTGCTCAGTATAGATGGTTTGGGGGAAAAGCTGCAACACTGAACATACGACCCCTGTCTACATGCACAGGAAAAGGACAGCAAGGAAACAAGCAAACAGCAGCTGAGTGGTGGCGTCACACGTGAACTTGACTCTTCACACTCCTCTTCTGAATTGCTTGAAGGAGCCCCACACTCTCTATCACTCCAGGGCAACAGGAAGGAGAGCTCATGTTGACTTAAAGCCTTAGCAGGCCAGGAGGTGTGGGTCTGGGTTAACCCCAGGAGGGAGATCCTGCAGGTGTGGTAAAATTGGCCTCCAAGTAGCCTAGCAGAGTGGAAAGAACAGTGACTGGAGGAGCACAGACTCTGAGGTCTGGTCTCATGCCCTCCAAAGGCAAAGGTAGAGAGAGACCAAGATGGTGCACATCAAGGCCAAGTTACACAGCAATGACAAGCAACTCCCTTTCTACTTGCTTCATGAGTACATGGATGGACTTGGATGCTCTTATTTTGGAAATCCATGTGAAGCAGTGAGATCTAGAGTCTAAAGATCTGAGTGGGAGTCTGAATCTGCTTCCTGCACGATCCTGGGCCATCCACTTAGCCTTTCTATTTCTGGCTCTAAAAATCTGGGAAAGTGATGACAATTTCGATTACTCTGCTATGTCAAAGATTGTCGTGGAGGGTCATGACATGATGTCTATGAGGGTGTGCTCTAATCTATAGAGTGCCTTATAAGGTTATTAATGTTAATTTAGAGATGAGTTGTCCAAAATGCTGTAATTTGTTTTGAAGAATTGAACTTGGGTGAAAAAGCTAGAAATTCAGTACTACTAATAAACTTTGCCACAAGAAACCATGGAGCATACGATGTTTGAGTTGATAAGAATGAACTTCATCCAACACATAGTGGAGAAGACCAGAGATCCAACACTCAACTGGTCAGAGATCCTGCCAGGGAAGGATGGAGAGGGCAGGAATCACCCTTACAAAAGGGAGGTAAGTTTATGAGAATCACAGGTCTTCATCATAAGCACTCCTACAAGCTGTGTTAGAGAATACCATAAATGAACTAGATGATTCCCCCCAGGCACTCAGAAAGAGGAAGACTCCCTCCAACCATAAAAGCTGGGGGTTGTTCCCAGCCTCTGGATAGGACTGCAACATCATCCCTGAGCACAGTGCTGACCATGTGGGCTGGAATGTTGTTCTAGGCTGGAAACTGAAGAACAAGCAGATTTCCTCTTGAAATATCTATCCTGAGGCTCAGCACCTGTAGCTCAGCAGCTAGGGCTCCAGCCACATATACCAGAGCTGGCGGGTTCAAACCCAACCCAGGTCTGCCAAACAACAATGACAACTACAACCAAAAAATAGCCAGGCAATGTGGCAGGTGCCTGTAGTCCCAGCCACTTGGGGTGCTGAGGCAAGAGAATCGCTTAAGCCCAAGAGTTGGAGGTTGCAGCTGGAGATGTGGCAAGACGATGTAAAGACTAACTACAGAGGACAGAAATATTTTCTTTTTCTATCCTTTTTATTTTCCTCCCTATTTGTTGCTGGCCTTATCTGAGTTTAGGGTCAGTGACAATACTTAACAGTAAGTAGTTCAGTCTCAAATACCAAGGTTACTGCTTTACAAAAAGGATCTATTCTTGAGAGTGTGAAATTGAGACATTTGACAAAAATCACTGTTACCCAGATACAATCTAAAAAATGTATTAGAATTCGCTGCTTTCTGCATTAGAGAGACTGAAAACAAGAAACCTTGTCAAACTGGGATGCTGAGATGGGCTGAGGATTGGCCACCGTACTATTTTATAAAATTGTAAAAATAATACAAATGCAAACTTCAGAGGTTAAGTTCAGGTGATTTATTGTAAACAGGACAACCCTAGCACTCCACCATACTGGCTGTGTCACATGCTCCCTCTTTCACATCAATCAGTCAAAAAAAAAAGTTTTTAAAAAAAGTCCCAGGTAACTAATAAGTTTTGTTTCACAAATCTCATTTACTAAGCACTGAGTAAATCGCAGTGTCTGGGGTGGTCTGTTATTGCTTGTGGACTGCAGCTTGGACCCATCTAAGTGAATCCAGTAGTATGCCTGAGTGATCCGATGGTAGCTCTAGGTCCAACTCGGAGACTTGAAAGTGCTGGAGCACACTGAACCACAATCGCAGGTTTATGGAAGACTACATGAGATTGTTTTCCGGTCACATGCCTTTCTCCTAAAAATGGCACTCTCAAATTTCACCCTTTTTTTGAAAAGAACTAAAAGTTATTCAATAGCACATAATTTTCCACAGAAAAGGTGCTTTTTGTTTACTCCTACAGTGGTAGATTTAAGCACTCAGGACTAATTTTAGATCTGTCTCGTATGTATTTGCAGTTTGATGAAAAGCTGCACAGTCTACAAATGCATAAAACCAGAAGGAAGTGATGACTTCAGGCACCTTCTGTTGGACAAAGACAGTCTTCATACGAGGAGGCTCTTTGAAGGTAGGGATAGAAAGAAGGTTACAGCACCACATTGACCTGACGGTAGAAATGGAGCCCACTTTTGAAAGCAGCCCCCATAGTTGTGATTATATCATCCTTGCCCCAAATGGAGATGTGGAAAAGGGCAAACGTAAAAACTTCAGATGTGAAAAGACAGGACTCTACAGAAAGAAGTCCTGGAAAACCAATTCATGTGTTGAGGCAAAATGTAATTGGAAAATGCCGTTCTTCACTTTGCCTGAGTTAGTGGGCGATTGGGCCACATACGGCTACTGGTGCCTGTATGTGGAAAGATATTCACAATTTCTCTTGAGACAAGTTTTAATAATACTAAATATTTTAAAACAGATGTTAAATTTACAGTAACAATTTCACCTAAAATGGTATCTCAATAAAAAAAACTTTTTAAAAAGTCCACTCCAGTCATCATCTGTGTACATGTATATTTATGTATTCAAAAATAAATTAACACTTAAGGCAAGAGTAGACTGGTAGCAACAGGAGATTTTAGGGTCTTATGCAAGAATGCAAGGCTCTACTTTTTATATCTCCAAAAAGGTGGCTTTGTCTGTGCCTTTTAAATTTATAATGGGGCAATTTTGTTCACATACTGACTGCAATTTCACCACAGTACAAAGTTATAAGTGGTTCCAAACCATGGAAAAGCATGTCACACACTCAGCAGGATCTGAAGTTGACCCTATTTGTACTTGTTAAAGAAATTCAGCAACATGATGATGAGAAAAAGTAAAACTGATGGAACGCTGCAAACCAACTATGAACAAAAAATTCAATGCAATTCAATCAGAAAGAAAAAACCATAGTAATCCTGAGAAATTCAGTTTAGGACAAAATTGATGTAAGGTAAATCTGTATTTCTAGCACTGTAAATAAGTAGGATGTTCTAGGGTTTTATAGCATTTTTACTAGTTATAATAAAAAATATGTTCAAATTTTATAAAAAGATTAAAACCATGCCTTATATAATCAGTAATTTCACAAATAAAATTACTTTGCTTTGTTATGTCTGCCAAATGTAATGTTCTCCACTGATTTACATGAGTAGAAAGCAAATCTGAGGATCAATTTTTAAAAAGATATTATCTTTCTAAATGTTCTGAAACTTCTATGTCAACCTAGGAGGCTTTTTAGAAAAATGCTAACTTTTATTTTCATCAGACAAGTGACTATTTTACAGAATAGTGAAGGAATATTGTAATAGGAATATCATTCATGTTATATATAAGGGATATTTCTCTTATGAATGAAAACTTTTAAAATATTTAAGAGGCATGTATTTCAAAAATATTCTACATCTATATGATTTTGGAATTCAATTACTTTGGATTTTAATATTTGTACATAATGACATTTGACAACTTTTTTTCTGTTTGTCTAATAGTGAACCAGAACTATTAAAGTGGCCAAGATTGTCTCCCTAGGCCCTGGAAGACTCAGGAATGCGTCCACTTGCACTTTCCCACCCGTGAGTAGTCTTCAGAGTTTTGCAGCCATGAAGTTGATATGAGGTTTCACAAGGGGAAACAGTGGCAGACCACGCTTGAATTCAGTCATGTTCTGTATCACTTCCGGCTACAAAAAAAAAAAAAGGTTTCCTTTTAGTGTATTTAACCTAAAAATCAAACAGAACATCAACTTTTTTTTAGGGGCTGGGGTAGAAACATTAGTGTATCCCATGTATTGTGAGCTCTTGGATCAGTAGAGCAGAGCCAGAGGGTCATGGATTGGTCTATGTAAATTTATATGAAGTTCCCAGTGGGACTCTAGGCCAGAAGGAAGACTCTTGGCTATCCTCTGGGCAAACAAGAGCTGGTTCACAGTGGCTTAGCACCAAGGGTGCAGCAGCCCACCCAGCCAGGGCCTGTTTACACTCCAGTATGTGCCAGTCTTAAAATAGACAGACAGTGGAGGAAGGGCTAAGAAGTCTCACTCTAATATTCAACGCTCGGAACAGAAGTGGCTAGATATGACTCACTGGAGTGTAACACAGCTGTTCAAATAAGAGACAAAGGTAGACAAGTGCAGAGGCTGAGTGACCAGGTGTCCAAAGGGAAACTAAGTAGAAGCTTAACCACCTGGTGACCTAAAAAACTATCAGTTTTATGTGTCCTGATGACCAGGCTCTTTCTAAACAGTGCAATCTAACATCACAGTTACAGTTCTTACTTGTGGCAAGGCTGGTGCTTGTGACAAATTTATGTCATTTTGACATGGGAATGCTCCAACAACAGGACCTATAAGAAAACAAAAGGTTTAATGCTTTGCGCTTCCTGATACTGGCACACAAGAGCAACTTTCAAAAAAAATTGGAACCAGGCTCAGTTCACATTCAGATCCTCTCAGGCTCCCCTGTTCCCCACGGCCTCGAGTGCCTGTCCTGCCCTCTCTCGGGAGTGTTCCCAATGATGGCTCAGGATATAAGTGAGGTCATGAGGCTTTGGTCAACTAGAAGGACCTAGGAAAACCACCACGGGGGCCAGGGTACTTAATGGCCACAGGACAAACTTTGGCTAGTAAAAGCCAGCAGATGCTGGGGCAGTGCCTGTGACTCAATATACTGGAGGTGCCGGGTTTAAACCTGGCCCCGGCAAAAAAACTGCAAAAAAAAAAAAGGCCAGGAGATGAGAAGAACTGGGAAAATAACTTCCTTACTCATCTCCTCACAATGCAGTGGTTCCACACAGCTTTGGAGACATCCCACTAGCAACCAGCTGTCTTTCCTGCCAAGCTATGGCTAGCCTGGTGTTGTATCACCTGGTATCGGCTCTTTCCTTCACTCCTTCATTTTCTCTTTCTCCCTCTCTTCTTCCACAGAGTATCTCCAGTTCCCTTTCTCCAGCCCTGTTACTTTCTGATGTTCTGTAAGGCATGTAGCTAAACATGAGCCTAAAGTAGACTTTTTAAAAAGTCACAGTCAATACTTACAAGAATCCATTTCTCTGGCAAGAACATGGACGGATACCTTATGTCTCCTTGGAGCATCAACTGCCAACATTTCCTAGGCAGAAAGAAGAGCAAGGTCACCCTTTTGCTCTACTAGTGAAGTTAAAATGAGATGCTTTCTGACATCTGTGAAGAATCAGCTCTGCACCCCCAGATACAGAAAAGATGCTTCCTTTCTACTTATACTATTTTATTTAATTGCTACAAAGATTTGGCCAGGTTAGAAAAGAATTTTTTTTTTTTTTGAGACAGAGTCTCACTATGTTGCCCTCAGTAGAGTGCTGTGGCCTCACAGCAACCTCAAACTCTAGGGTTTAAGCAACTCTCTTGCCTCAGCCTTCTAAGTAGCTGGAACTACAGGTGCCTGCTACAACGCCCAGCTACTTTTTTGTTACAGTTGTCATTGTTGTTTAGCAGGTCCAGGCTGGGTTCAAACCTGCCAGCCTGGTGCGTGAGGTGCCCTAATCACCGAGCAAAAGGCACTAAGCCAGGATTTTTTTTTTTTTTTTTTTGAGACAGCATCTTGCTCTGTCAGCCAGGATAGAGTGCCATGGCTTCAGCCTAGTTCATAGCAACATCAAACTCCTAGGCTCAACAGACCTTCCTGTCTCAGCCTCCTGAGTACCTAGGACTACTGGTGCCTGCCAGCATGCCTGGCTAATTTTTTGTCCCCTGTTTTTAGTAGAGATAAGTCTTGCTTTGCTTGGGCTGGTCTCAAATTCCTAGGCTCAAGCAATCCTCTTGCCTCAGCCTTCCAGAGAACTAGGATTTCAGGTGTGAGTCATCAAGCCTGGCTGGAAAAAAATTATTCTTAACCCTATTTTACAGAAGAGAAAATTAAGCCCAAGGAGAGTAAGCAACCTGATCAAATTTTTATAGCTAATAAGTTGCCTGAGCTGCTATTAAAAATATAGCCTACTACTCACAGGCTAAGGCTGCACCTAGGGATTAATGTCTACAGAGAGAGTGGCCTGAACTTAAGCAGGAGATAATCACAACGCTTGCTCTTCTAAGAACCTGGTCAGGTTCTGCAGTGGTTACTGCTTGTAAACTGTGCTTCCTCATCTACCAAACATTTTGAGTCCTGCCTTGTGTCAGCACTCTCCTATGTTGGCACAATCAATTCTCTGAAAGCTAAGTATTGTGACGATACCTATTTTAGAGACAATGGCTTGTGTGAGCTGGCACAGCTTGGAAGCGAGGACTGCTTGTTGTCCCCATTCCACCATGCGGCTTTGAGGGAGTCCCCTCAGTTACCACCATGAATGCTAGCAGTGTTGACAGGCAGATCCTGCTGGGAAGTGCCTCTTGACCTTTCCTGTTTTTTGTAAAGGAGTACAAACTGTGATGAGGTTTCCTCTGATGTCTTAGCCAAAAGTAATGTTTCATATCCTCAGAGGGAGAAATCATCAGCCAAGACAAATGCACTTAGTGGGTATTTACAGACCAGTTATTATAAGCCTGGTCTTGGTGACTGCAAAAGAAGCCCTAATGATTACCCAGCAAATCTGACCTTGGTCAGCCCTGCCAGGACAGCCCAGACTCTCCCACAGGCCTATTCTGACTTCTCCAGCCCCTTCCAGGCGCTCAGCCCAGGTCCGCCTCTAGTAACATGCAGTACCTCCTGGTAGATCTTTTTTAATGGAGTAAAAACATTCTTGATCTCTTTTTACCCAAACCTAGTAGACAGTTGAACGCCCTCTTTGGTTTCAGATAGTTTTCCATTTCCTGACCAATGGACAGTCCCCATTTTTCAGAAAACAACTGTACCTTCTTGCAAATTAAGTTCTAAGGAACACTAGAGTCCCAGGAGATAGTTATAGGTATTCTGTGTAAACAAAGGGACCATGGTGAAATCAGTATAGAAAAAGTTTTGTCAGTCAAAATTAAATAAATGCAGGCTAAAGTCTTCACTGTGGGATTTCTTACAACTTTTAAAATACTAAGACACTCTGTACTGGGTCCAGGCGTGAGCACAGTCTTTTCTCTTGATAAACTTTCTCAGTGAGCACAAGCATTTAAAACTCAAAATATCTCTGACCACTACTGAAAGGTGAGTATTTTGAAAAGTAGCCACAGTGGCACCTAAATGGGTAAAGTCCATTTATAGTTGTCAGAGCTTGGAAAATAATTTGATTTTTGAGTGGTTTTGTTTTCTTTGTTCTTCCTCCCCACCAAATCTTAGCAATGTTCTTTGCAGGGTGGGAAACAGAATAAACAAAAGGGAGCTGAAAGAGGTAGTGGATCTGGAAGCCAGAAAGGGCTGTCACAGTCCTTGGTCCCATGGGAGAGGAAAGCAGGAGTGGGTTCAATAAGAATTATCTGTATCCTAACAGTAAGAGATATTTGTGTCAAAAATACATAAATCAACAAACATACCTTCATAAATCTAGCCTCATTAGGTCAAAGCAGCAACATACAATATAGCACATAAAATATTTCCTTATCAGTCAAAATGTAAATGTATGAATCCAACATACCTTGTAGAATTTAATGATATCTTCCTTGGTAAGTGTCTTTAAATATGCAACTTCTATATTATCTAAAAAATGGCCAAACAATAATGATTTATTAATTTTTCCATGTTAGAATACTACACTAAACGACAATGTACTTCATTCCAAGACTCATTTCTTGTTGTTTTTGAGACAGAGTTTCATTATGTTATACTTGGTAGAGTGCCGTAGTGTCACAGCTCACAGCAACCTCAAACTCTTGGGCTTGAGCAATTCTCTTGCCTCAGCCTCCCAAGTAGCTGGGACTACAGGCACCTGCCACAACACCTGACTATTTTTTTTGTTGCAGTTGTCATTGTTGTTCAGCTGGCCCAGGCTGGGTTTGAACCCTCCAGCTTTGGTGTATGTGGCTGGTGCCTTAACCACTGTGCTACAGGCACCAAGCTTCACTCCAAGACTCTTAAGTATTCATATGTTTAAGTGATGGACTGTTCCTACAGTAGGAAGGAAACAGATTCCAAGTAAAAATAAAGTTAGTGGGCTCGGCGCCTGTGGCTCAAGTGGCTAAGGTGCCAGCCACATACACCTAAGGTGGCGGGTTCATATCCAGCCCGGGCCCGCCAAACAACGACGGCTGCAACCAAAAAAAAAAAAAAAAAAAAAAAAAAATAGCCAGGCGTTGTGGCTGGTGCCTGTGGTCCCAGCTACTTGGGAGGCTGAAGCAGGAGACTTGCTTAAGCCCAGGAGCTGGAGGTTGCTGTGAGCTGTGATGCCACAGCACTCTACCCAGGGGGACAGCTTGAGGCTCTGTCTCAAAAAAAATAAAATAAGTGGAGCTAGTACAGTGGATAAGAGTCTTGGTTCAGCAGCTGGGTCAGCCTAGGTTCACAGCCTGGCTCTCTGATTATAAGAAGTTGGATCTTGGGCTAGTCACTTCAACTTTTCTGAACCTCAGTTTCCCCACCTAAAAGTTGGAGACAATAACTACTTAATGGAGATGCAGTGTGAGAATAAAGAAATATGATATGATACTGACAATATACTAGCCACACTGTAAATGCTCAATAAATGATACTACTATCATTAATAGTGACTCTATCAGTTAGAAAAATTATAGATGAGAAAACTGAGGTCCAAAAAGGGTGGCTGGACACAGTGGCTCATGCCTGTAATCCCAGCACTCTGAAAGGCTGAGGAATGCATTAGAGTAAGAATTGCATTAATGACCATAAGATATTGATTGCTTAAGTCTCTCTGAATAGAGCATGCCTGGTAGGAGCCACACTTGAGCTCAGGAGTTCAAGACCAGCTTGAGGAAAAGTGAGACTATCTCTAGTAAAAACAGAAAAACTAGCCAGAGGTTGTGGCAGGCACTTGTAGTCCCAGCTACTCGGGAAGCTGAGGCAAGTGGATCACTTGAGCTCAAGAGTTTGAGGCTGCTATGAACTATGATGCCTCAGCACTCTACAGGGCGACCTCTGTCGTTCCCCTCCCCACACCCCCCCCCCGCAAAAGTTACTTGACCAAGATTTTCAGCAAAAATACAATTCAGACTTTTAGTATGGATTAGCACACAAATGTTAACCCTGTTATAAAAGAAAGGTGAAGGATGCTGTAAGACAGCAGACTTTAGGAAGCACAATGCTCACAAATCTGAAAGCAGTGACAAATCTTTGAAGATCCCCCTAAAAGCAAATACCTGGCAGCACTTGTCTCCAGGGAGTTCAATCTATACATTTTTCATTTTCAGTATTATGGGAAACAGATAATATGTGTGTATGTGTATATATGTTTCTCTGTTCAGAATTTGAGGGTTATAATGATAGATGAGAAATTGGAAATTTTTGTTATATAATTTTTTTTTTTTTTTTGAGACAGTGTCTCACTCTGTCAATCAAGTTACAGTGCAGTGGCATCATCATAGCTCACTACAGTCTCAAACTCCTGGGCTCAAGCGATCCTCCTGCCTCAGCCTCCTGAGCAGCTAGGGTTACAGGCACCCACCACAACGCTTGGCTCATTTTTCTATTTTTAATAGAGATGGGGGTGTCTTACTTGTGTTTAGGCTGGCCTTGAATTCCTAGCTTCAAGAGATCCTCCCACCTCAGCCTTCCAAAATGCTAGGACTACAGGTATGAGCTATGCACCAGGCCAGTAACAGTTCTTCAGAAGTACCAGACAACCCCTCCCCTAACCAGTAATTGGAACGTTGTGTATAAAATGAATACCATTTCGTAGAATGGCCTCAGTGTCTTTAAATGTTACACTTAAGTGCCTTTAAGGTTGGGTCCTAAACTTTACCTACCTCTGTCAAAATTGTATTGCTGGGAGATGATTTCTCCCCAGTATTTAGCACACTCAGCAGACAGTTTCTTTGGTTTGTCTAGTCGACGAATCGCTAATGCTTGAATGTGTTTTTGGAAGGCCTCTTCTGTCATGTCCTCTATGGACTTTTCCATGGTAATTAAGAAAGCTTCCACTCTGCTTTCTAGGTAGTGAGGTGGCTTTTCTGACTGGATGATGAATCGCAAGCCTTGGATGCCATTGGCGCGACGTGGCCCGCTGAAGACGATATAGCCTAAAAAATAAACACCAGCAGTCAGGACTTTGGCCTTTGAGACCCAGGTCACTTTTAATCCTTCAAAAACTGTCCTGTCAGAGCAAATAAAATCCACTTTCAGGCTTTTGATTATTCATTTCTGAAGAAATATGTGCAGTTAGGTACTGAGACTATCTTAAGAACAGAGTAGAAGAGACCTCTGAAGAATAGTTAGAAAGTTTCTTAGGAAAAATAACCCTATTCATCATTCAAACTCATATCTTATAACTCCTCACTTGCCCCTAGTTAAACCCTTTCAATCTATGCTAAAGTTACATTTCCATGAAATGCTAGACTCATCTTCATCTCATAATCATTGTCCTGGCTCTATTTCCTTTGTATCCAAGCTCCTTCTGTGAACCTGGATCTTGTACTGTATTTCTTGTTAGATAAGTCATTCCTGGATTATATATTCAGACTGCCACTCTCTAGAGATTAAGCTCTAAAGGTCATACTTCCATTGCCATCTAATGAGTCCCTGCATTAGCTCCCTGCAACACCTTTTATAAACCAAGCTCTTGGACTGCCTCCTTCAGCTATTCTGCCCTGATCCACCACCACTGACAGCTGTGTCTCCTCTGAGTCCTCTTTTGAGGAGGTCACTATCTTTGATACAGCCTGTAGTAGTTTGTACACTATTATAGTATCACACTACTATAATTATTCCATCCTGATTTCACTTAAAAGGGCCATGTATAACATTCATTTTCAACGTCCAGCACTTAGCATTGTGGTTATTTAAAGAACAACAGGTACTTGGAGAGACTCACTCAACAACTTTTTCATTAATTCTTCCTTGTCATTACTAGGGCTTCTTTGACTTCTTTCCTCATTGATCAAACCTGTCAGGATCTCCAAGACTTTTAATAGTGCCCCAAACTCTGCAAATACTCACACAATACCTTTTATATACCCCAGGCTTGCGATGTAAAGTGAATACAAGATCATACCCTCCCTCCGGGAACTCAGAGTTCGGTAAATCTAAGCTCCTCTGGATGGCCTGCTTCCCACCTTGCTACCCACAAGCTGCTATTAATATCCTCTCCCCACTACTCAAAATGTCTTTATTCATACGTATGTAATAAACAGTGTTATCTCATTAAGAATTGCATTAATGTCCATAAGATACTGATTGCTTAAGTCTCTCTGAATAGAGCGTGCCTGATACACAGTGCCGGGTGCTTCTAAGGGTGGAAAACAATGGTCATTTACCAAGGTCGACGGTATCCTGCTCCTCCCCCACATCCCTCTCACCCAACTGCTCCTTGGTACGTAGAGTGTTGAAGCAAGGCTCAGAGATAATCTGACAGAAGAGTTCCAGAAACATATTCTCTGAGGTGCTCTGCATGTCTGTCTGGTAGTATATCTCGATGCCACAGTTATTGTGAACTTCATTCCTCTGTTGATAAACAAACCATCCTCCTAGGAAGTTTCAAAATGAAAGTAACAAGTTAAAAAATGTATTTAGGATCTGATAACATCAATGCTATATTTGCTCACCCTTATAAACGATAATTTAGACATCAATAGTAAAGGAAGGCAGAGAAGCCTAACGTCCTATTTCATTTGTTTCACTTTTCTGGCCAGGTCCAACTTTGACCAGCAGTCAAACTTTGACCATAAACTAGTAATAGTTTGTTAGCTCCCTCTTATCACAAGAGGGAGGGAGACACAGGCCATCAAGTCTTCCCACACTGCTTTATATGCTTCCAGCCTTTTCATACATACTCCAAATGTCTCTCCTTCACAATGCCTGAAACTTTTCTTTGTAAACTGTAAATGCCTTCCCATGGTAAGTTAAATGAAGGAAGGCATTCACATCTGATCACCTGGCTAAATCAGAATGATTTCCTATCACCAGGCATTGTGAGATTGCAATGTGAACTGAGCTACTTTTGAGCATGGGACAACTTGGAAGGGCACTCAGGAGGCAAAAGAGATAGGGTCCTGGTGGGGCAGGGGGGCCAGAGAGGGAAGTAAGAGTGAAGAGTTACAGAAGATAAATTTTACTTTGAAATTTGTTTCACTGGCCTCACTTTGCCTGAAGTCAAGTGCTATGTCTCTGGAACAGCAGATCCAGATTTTTTCCTCTCAGCCCTGGTTGTACAAACTAAGGAACAAACTAGCAGAAGTTTGAAATAAACCACTACTGGTCTGTGATGACTGGTGATGCAGAACAGCAGAGCTGGGCTCAAGGTATCTCTGAGCATTCAACAAAGATATTCTGAGGTGCTAATATGTTTGAGTTGCTTCAGTAACTACTCAAATGAGCCAGATGCAGACCCTGGCTTTAAGGAATGTGCAGTCTAACAAGAACATGGCTGGGACAGGCACAGTGGCTTATGCCTGTAATCCTAGCACTCTGGGAGGCCAAGGAGGGTGGATTGCCTGAGCTTGAGGTTCAAGACCAGCCTGAGCAAGAGTGAGACCCCATCTCTAAAAATAGCCAGGCACTGGGCAGCGCCTCTGGCTCAGTGAGTAGGGTGCCAGCCCCATATACCAAGGGTGGTGGGTTCGAACCCAGCCCTGGCCAAATTACAACAAAAAAATAGCTGGGC
>NW_003852403.1:37693950-37705375 GCF_000181295.1 Otolemur garnettii
AAAAAAAAAAAAAAAAACCAAAACCAAAAATAAAAACACACACACAAAACAAAACCCAAAAACCTTGTAACAAATACATGTTATCTGTACCAGTAGGTTTCCTAAAACTATTTCTGTTAAAGAATCTTATGAGCTTCCAGTTAAAAATGATTCTAGTTTCCATTTTTTTATATATGAATTGTATTTTGTTCTTGACAATATATATATTTTTTTGAGACAGTCTCACTATGTCACCCTTGGTAGAGTGCCATGGTGTCACAGCTCACAGCAACCTCAAACTCTCAGGCTCAAGCAAGTCTCTTGCCTCAGCCTCCCAAATAGCTGGGATTACAGGTGCCCACCATAACACCTGGCTATTTTTGTTGTTGTTGTCATTGTCGTTTAGCAGACCGGGCCCAGTTCGAACCCGCCAGGCCTGGTATATTTGGCCAGTGCCCTAACCACTGAGCTACAGGCGCCGAGCCCTGACAATCTTTACCTTTGTGATATTTTTATTTCCTAATTCCTCAACATTCAAGAAACAGTCCATTCCAGCATTAATCTCTTCAAAATTATTGTCCACTTCTAATTTTACCCCTATGACCCGCCTACCAGATAATTTTCTGGCCTAATTATCTACCTCTAATAATACTTCTATAAGTTGTAGAGGATCCCAGTGGATCTTTACCATTAAACCTTATGTTGTCAAAATAGCCCATTCCCTAAGTTCTTCCATCTCAACTTACTGTCAGGGAGCTGAACCTCTCTGTATCGAACCAGCTGACTTGGAAGAAGAGGTTTGGTATGAGCATGTTCAATCAGGGTGTCTTCAACCATCTGCATAATTCCTAAGGCAGCCTGTGGAAAAATATACGTCCCAGCACATTACAAAAACAAACACACGTTATCTGTATAATGGATGGCAATCCACTGCAATGTGAAAACAGTAAGTTTGCAAAATAAGCTAGCTTAGTTTATCATAAAAATGGATTTTTGAATCTTAAATACATTTGGTCCTATTCAGATGGATAAAAATTTGTCATTAATATGCAGTGTAGTCAATATGGTAGCAGTGAAGAGAAACAGAGACCCAGACGATCATCAACACAAATGCCAGTGCTCCAAAAATGACAATGGCAAAGTCAGCGACTAGGGAAGTAGAGTTGGTCCCCAGTGAAATGGCACTGTCTGCAAATACCTGAGATCACAGCATAGCAAAGGAGGTGAGCATAAGGCTTTACTGTAGGTAAAACTGACCTTGGTAAGAATCCTATCTCTGTCACTTACTAACATCTAACCTTGGGCACATTTGTTTTGATGTATAGTAGGGTGATGGAGACTGACAGATCTTTTTATTTTTTTTGAGACAGAGTCTCACTTTGTCACCCTTGGTTGAGTACTATGGCATCACAGCTCACAGCAACCTCCAGCTCTTGGGCTTAGGTGATTCTCTTGCCTCAGCCTCCTGAGTAGCTGGGACTACAGGCACCTGCCACAAACGCCTGGCTATTTTTTTGTGCAGTTTGGCCAGGGCCGGGTTTAAACCCATTACCCTTGGTATATGGGGCTGGTGCCCTACTCACTGAGTATCAGGTGCTGCCCGAGACTGACAGATCTTGAAACAGACAGCTGCAGAAATTTTGTGGTGCTTTCCCACATGTGAAACACTTCATATACTATTTAACCCTTATAATCCATAATGTAGGCACTAATTTTACTGACAAGAGAACTGAGTACAGAGTTAAGACATTTTCAAAGGATGATATGTGACAGAGCCAGGATTTAAATCTAAGTTATCTGATTCTACATTATGTGCTCTTATTCATTTTAACAGTCCTGCCACCCAGATGGACTAGGGGTAATTATTCCCATTTCCTCCTGTCGGCAGGCAACTGTGGAAGCAGCAGCTATGAAAGTAGGTCCTCAGGTGGCACCTGTGGCTGAGTGGGTAGGGCGCTGGCCCCATATACCGAGGGTGGCAGGTTCAAGCCCAGCTCTAGCCGAACTGCAACAACAACAACAACAAAAAATAGCCAGGCATTCTGGTGGGCACCGGTAGTCCCAGCTGCTTGGGAGGCTGAGGCAAGAGAATTGCCTAAGCCCAGGAGGTTGCTGTGAGCTGTGATGCCACAGCACTCTACGAGGGCAATGGAGTGAAACTCTGTCTCTAAAAAAAAAAAAGAAAGTAGATCCTCAATCACCTACCATCACTACCATCATTTTACTTCCCCTGTGTCCTCTCCTACCATCTTCCATAGGACCGAGAAGGTTCAGTGAATTGTAATGCACTTATTTCTAGACTTGAGAAAAAAGGGAAAAAAATCACTTGTATTGATCTGTAAAAGATTGCTACAAACTCAACCACCCACCTGCTTTGATATGTTTCCATGGAGAAGGGCTTCAATGTGCAGCCGCGATAAGAGCTGAGGTATGAAGGCCTTAAGACGAGGAAGGGTGACATCTATAAAGGTGAAAGAAATACTGAGATTTACCTATGAGGTTTTTAAAAAACTTGCAAATATAGTATACAAGAGTTCCTGCACACCTTCAGCCAATTTTCCCTAAAGTTAACATCTTTCATAATCATAAGACAATGATCAAAACTAAGAAATCAATACTGGTACAATACTATTAACTGAAGTATGGACTTTGTTTGGGTTTCAGTTTTTCCATCAGTGTCCTTTTTCTGTTCCGAGATCTAATCTACAATTCCCCATTGCATTTAGCTGTCATTCATGTGTCTTTACTCCCCTCTAATCTGTAAGAGTATCTAGATCTTTCCTTGTCTTTCATGGCCTTAAAAATTTTTTTTTTTTGAGACAGAGTCTCACTATGTTGCCCTGGGTAGAGTGCTATTGCTTCATAGTTCACAGCAACCTCAAACTCTTGGGCTTATATAATTCTCTTGCCTTAGCCTTTAAAGTAGCTGGGACTACAGGCACCTGCCATAATGCCTGGTTATTTTTTTGGTTGTTGTTGTAGTTGTCATTGTTGTTTAGCAGGTCTGGGAAGGGTTCGAACCCACCAGCCCTGGTGTATGTGGCCAGCACCCTAGCCACTGAGCTAGAGGCACTGAACCCATAGCCTTAAGATTTTTGAAGAGTATTGTTCAGTTATTTTATAAAATGTCCCTCATTTGGGTTTGTCTACTGTTTCCTCATGATTAAGTTGTACTTACATATTACTAGGAAGAATACCACAAAGGTGTGTGTCTTTCTCGGTGCATCCTAACGGGATTCACAAGGTTGATATGTTACAGTACCAGTGATATTAACACTGACCACTGTTAAAGATGGTGTCTGCCACATGACTTCATTATAAATGTACTATTTTGTTCTTTTGGTTATTTATAACTGAATAACTCATGTATATTCTGTGTCTGATTTGGAAAAGCCCACTTGCCTATCGATGACTAGTTTTCCCATTATAACATAAATATTTATTTGGGGGAACGTACTTATCCTATTTAACCTTAATTTTTATTTAATAATTTTAGCATCGATTTGTGTGCCTATGGCAATTATTACTATGGTGTTCTAATGATAATTTTTCTGTTTTCCTCATTCCTTTTACATGTATTGATTTAATTTTTCTATAAGAAAGAGCCCCTTCTCCATATAGTAACTGCTACAGGCAAGATCCACCATCAGATGCTAAAATTAGTGACTGAAATGTAAGGAGAAACATAGGATCAGGCATTTTACAATGCTATCTTTCAAACCATAAAGTATGTACTATTACCCCCATATCAGAGATGAGAAAACTGAAGTTAAGAAAATTTAAGTTTCTTGTCCAAAATCATCACACTAGTAAGTTGCACAGCTGGGACTTGATCCTTGGCTTAATGCCAAAGTGGATACTCATTCCACTCCACTGTGTCCCTTTACTGGACTCCCTCAGCACTCTCTGCAGCTCTCTATCACAGTACTTACCCTCTTATCTCTACCAAAATGGTTCATTTACAGTCTATGGTTCACTAGTAGACTGGAGCTCCTTGATCCAAGAAACTCCATCTACTGATTGTTTTTAAATTTCAAGCACCTGAAGTCTAGGTCTAGGCAGTCAATAAATGTTCCTGGACCATAACAAATTCTTGGGTTTCTTGGGTTCTTGCTATACCAGCACCTGGATAGCTGAATAATTAAGACATGGGGGAGCCAGCTTCTCATATTGAGTTATCTCCAAATTAAACTTTATTGGCATTCTGTATTATCACAGGAGTATATTGAAACAAATTGATTATTTACTATAGTGGAAAATTTCAACCAAAAAAGTGCTGACTTTCTCTTTATACACCCATTTTAGGGAAGTTTCAAGGCCTCTGAGATACTCTCTGCTTCAAAGTTACATGCTATCTGACCCAGATTCTAACAAAGGGGGGAAAATCCTCAAACCTTTGCTTTTTGACCATTATGAAAACAGGTTCAGTTTCTTGAAAACATATTTAAAATCACTTATATGTTATTTTTTAAAAAGTCTAATTCTTACCATTAGTTGCACATAACTATAACCATTTTGTAAAGTAAAGTATGTTAAATGTCTCAAATTAAAAGTGCATCTGGGCCCAGCACCTGTAGCTCAGCAGCCAAGGCACCAGCCACATATACTGGGGCTCGTGGGTTCGAACATGGTCTGAACCTGCCAAACAACAATGACAACTATAACAAAAAAATAGCCGGGTATTGTGGCAGGTGCCTGGAGTCCTAGCTACTTAGGAGGCTGAGGCAAGAGAATCGCTTAATCCTAAGAGTTGGGAGGTTGCTGTGAGCTATGATGCCAAGTACTCTACTGAGGATGACATAGTAAAACTCTGTCTCAAAAAATAAATAAAATAAAAAAATTTTTAAAAAGTAATAAAAATGAATCTGTTCTAGCTAGGGAATTTTATATTCTAGCCTCCTACCCAATGCCTGAGGCAACAAAATAATGACTTTTAATACTTTGCGCTTGATTTGTCGCTGAAGACATCAAAAGCACAGTGTTACTGAATAATAAGAACTTCCCATAAAAGATTTTTAAAAATTCAACAGAATTCTTTTTTAACTACATTTTAATTCTTATTGCTGAGCATGCAGAAAGATTAATTGGTGAAATAATGTTGGGAAGTGAAAAAAATAAAACAATAATAAATGGTGATACCAATACACATTTTTTCCAATAAGGCAACCCTGAAAGTAATTTCTTTCTACTCAATAGGCATTCATTACACACACACTGATATTATATACTGTAATATATTATACACGGATACTATACTAGATACTAAAATATTATTTATACTAGATAAAGGGGATAAAAGGAAAGTATAATCACTACTCTCAAGGAATTTCAGATTTTCAAGCCAAACTACTAAAAACCAGAGGCGTGTACCACCATGCCCAGCTAGTTTTTCTATTTTTAGTAGAGACAGAGTCTCGCTCTTGCTTAGGCTGGTCTTGAACTCATAAGCTCAAGCAATCCTCCTGCATTGGCCTCTCAGAGTACTAGGATTATAGGTGTGAACCACCGAGTCTGGCCACATTTTCTAATTTTTTAAACCAGATTTGCTTTACTTAGAACAAATCCAAGGATGCAGGAGCAGGGAAAAAAATGTCTAAGCACTTCAGTGTGATAAGACTTTCAAGTTCAGACCACTTTTCCTTTTCTGAAACCTTCAATATTAACAAGGTAAGTGCTTAGGTCAGAGCAGTTAGTTATCTGCAGAAATCCAAAGACAGTAATAATTAAATGTCATAGGTTGAGGCTGAAAACAGCAAATGTAGCTAAACTGCCCAAATGTAAAAGCCACTTCAAAGGCTACCACTGTTTTTACAAAAAATACACACAGTTGGCTTTAACAGAACTAAACGTTATTTGAAAGTATAAACATTTGGTATCAGGATAAACCAAAATGATTTTAGAAAAAAAATGAAGAAAACATAAGGCTTTAAGTAGAAAATGATTCTCACCATCCAGGGCTTCTTTTAACTCATTTTTAGTCCAGGCCACTTCAGTCATCAGCAAGCGGAGGTAGTACATGGCATGCTGGTGAGGCTGCTCAGCCCGGAAATTGTTAAGAGATCGCATATACTAGTGAAGGGAAACATGGGCTCATTAATTTCATAAATCTTTTAAGAAGTCATTTGAAAAGATCACTTATAATCAAACTTTGTTTTGTATAAATTATGTTTGCAGGACACAGGGATATTTACTTCTTTCTCCTTTCTGAAGCTTACCTCTCTGATCCTTAAAGGATATGCCTTTTCTCTGTCCAGGCTGCTACTCTACCTGTAGCATCTCACACGGACTGTAGGTCCCTTTGTTATGGAACATCTTTCATCTCTCAGAAATTATCCCCAGTTTTCAGGGACTCCATCTTTTGGCATCCTTAGATTTTACGCTATAAAGCTATCCAAAATGCAGAGAGAGGAGGAACAAGATGGAGGCCGAGTAACAGCTTCCTTGCAACTAGGCACGGTGAGACTGGGGAGAGAAGACTCCAGGCATCTCTGGATGGTGGGATCTACCCAAAAACACCCCTCTGGGGACATAGGGAGTCAGTGAAGAGACTTCTAGACCCCATGAGGAGGACAAACGCAGTGGAGAACTGGACTCATCAAAACCCTAATCCAGAGGCACAGTAACTTAAAGAGCAACAGGAAGTGAAAGGAAAATTAGGGCAAGGAAACAAATAAAAGAAAACACTCATGAGGAAGAATCAGCAGAAAAATCCTGGCAACATGAAAAACCAGTCCAGAGCAACCCCTCCAAGAGACCATGGGGTAGCTACTGCAGAGGATTCCACCTATAAAGAAATGTTAGAAATGACAGAAAGGGGTTAGAAAACAATGAAGGAAATGATGGAAACAATGAAAGAAACTGCTGATAAAGGGAAAATAACGAAAAGGAAATCCAAAAACAGAATCATATTAGAGATGAATAGTATGAAGAATATAGAAAGGATATAGCACAGCTGAGGGACTGAATCAGTCAATTAGGAAACTTAAAAATGCAATAGAAAGTATTAACAACAGATTAGACCATGCAGAAGAAAGAATCTCAGAGGTAGAGGACAAAGCTCTTGAGATAACTCAGATGGTTAAAGAGGCAGAATGGAAGAGAGAGAAAGCAGAACATTCACTGAGAGAATTATGGGACTTTATGAAGCGTTTAAACATATAAGCTATATGTATCCCAGAAGCGGAAGAAGAATGCCCCAAGGGAATGGAAGCCATACTTGAGAATATTATAAACAAAAAATTCCCAAATATCACCAAAGATTCTGACACACTCCTTTCAGAGGGATATTGGACCCCAGATTGCCTCAACTCTATGAAAGCTGCTTTTTTTTTTTGAGCCAGAGCCTCAAACTATCCCCCTGGGTAGAGTGCTGTGGCATCACAGCTCACAGCAACCTCCAACTCCTGGGCTCAAGTGAGTCTCCTGTCTCAGCCTCCTAAGTAGCTGGGACCACAGGCGCCCACCACAACGGCCAGCTATTTTTTTTGGTTGCTTGCAGCCATCATTGTTGTTTTTGGCGGGCCCGGGCTGGATTTGAACCCGCCACCTTAGGTGTATGTGGCTGGCACCTTAGCCACTTGAGCCACAGGTGCCGAGCCAAGAAAGCTTCTTCAAGACACATTGTGATGAACCTGTCCAAAGTTAAGACAAAAGAAAAGATTCTTCAAACTACCAGGAGTAAGTGCCAATTGACCTACAGGGGCAAATCCATCAGGGTGACCGCAGACTTCTCTAATGAAACTTTTCAAGCAAGAAGACAATGGTCATCTACTTTTAATCTACTTAAACAGAACACTTTCCAGCCCAGAATTCTATATCCTCCTAAGCTAAGCTTTAAATTTGACAGAGAAATCAAATCATTTACTAATATACAAACATTGAGGAAATTTGCCACAACAAGACCAGCTCTACAGGAAATACTTCAACCTGTTCTACACACTGACCATCACAATGGATCAATAGCAAAGTAAGAACTCAGAAATTAAAGGACAGAACCTAACTTCCACAATGATGCAAAAGATAAAACTAAGCAATGGACTCTCACAAAATAAAATGAATAGAACACTACCACACTTATTAATTATCTCAATAAATGTTAATGGCTTGAATTCCCCACTGAAGAGGCATAGACTGGCTGACTGGATTAAAAAACACAAGCCATCCATTTGCTGTCTGCAGGAAACACACCTAGCTTCAAAAGACAAATTAAAACTCTGACTTAAAGAGTTGGAAGACAATTTTTCAGGCAAACGGAATTCAGAAGAAAAGAGGAGTTGCAATCTTATTTTTAGATACATGTGGATTTAAAGCAACTAAAGTCAAAAAAGACAAAGATGGTCACTTTATATTGGTCAAGGGAAAAATACAAGAAGACTTTCAATTCTAAATATTTATGCACTCAACTTAAATGCTCCCAGATTCTTGAAACAGACCTTACTCAGTCTGAGCAATATGATATCCTATAACACCATAATAACAGGGGACTTTAACACTCCTCTTACAGAGCTGGACAAATCCTCTAAACAGAAATTGAACAAAGATATAAGGGACTTAAATGAGACCCTAGAACAACTGTGCTTGAGAGACATATATAGAACACTCCATCCCAAAGATAATATACATTCTTCTCATTGCCCCATGGAATATTCTCCAAAATTGGTCATATCTTGGGACACAAAACAAAACTCAACAATATCAAAAGAATTGAAATTTTACCTTGTATCTTCTCAGACCACAAGGCACTAAAGGTGGAACTCAACTCCAACAAAAACGTTCAACCCCACACAAAGGCATGGAAATTAAACAACCTTCTGTTGAATGACAGTTGGGTGCAGGAAGAAATAAAAGAGGAAATCATTAACTTCCTTGAGCATAACAACAATGAAGACACAAGCTACCAAAACCTGTGGGATACTACAAAGCAGTTCTGAGAGGAAAATTTTTCACTTTAGATATCTACATTCGAAAAACAGAAAGAGAACGCATCAACAAACTCACAAGCCATCTTCTGGAATTGGAAAAAGAAAAACAATCTAAGCCTAAAACCAGCAAAAGAAAAGAAATATCTACAGTTAAATCAGATCAATGAAATTGAAAACAAAAGAATCATTCAGAAAATCAATGAAACAAGGAGTTGGTTTTTTGAAAAAATAAATAAAATAGATAAACCTTTGGCCAGACTAACTACAAATAGAAAAGTAAAATCTCTAGTAACCTCAATCAGAAATGATAAAGGGGAAATATCAACTGATGCCACAGAGATATAAGAGATCATCTCTGAATACTATCAGAAACTCTATGCCCAGAAATGTGAAGGAAATGGATCAATATTTGGAATCACACACTTTCCCTAGACTTAGCCAGGAAGAAATAGAGCTCCTGAACAGACCAACTTCAAGCACTGAGATTAAAGAAACAATAAAAAATCTTCCAATAAAAAAAATGCCCTGGTCTGAATGGTTTCACACCAGAATTCTATCAAACCTTCCAGGAAGAGCTTATTCACATACTGCAGAAATTATTCCAAAAAACTGAGGAGGAGGAATCTTCCCCAACATGTTCTACGAAGCAAACTTCACCCTGATACCAAAACCAGGAAAAGACCCAACTTAAAAGGAGAATTTCAGACCAAATTCACTAATGAATATAGATGCAAAAATTCTCAACAAAATCCTAGCCAATAGATTACAGCTTATCATCAAAAAAGTCATACATTGGGTGGCGCCTGTGGCTCAAAAGGGTAGGGCACTGGCCCCATATGCCGGAAGTGGCGGGTTCAAACCTAGCCCTGGCCAAAAAAAAAAAAGTCATACATCATGATCAAGTAAGTTTCATCCCAGGGATGCAAGGCTGGTTTAACATATGCAAGTCCATAAACGTTATCCACCATATTAACAGAAGCAAAAACAAAGACCAGATGATCCTCACAATAGATGCAGAAAAAGCATTTGATAAAATCCAGCATCCTTTTCTAATTAGAACACTGAAGAGTATAGGCATACATGACACATTTCTTAAACTGACTGAAGCTATTTATGACAAACCTACAGCTAATATTTTACTGAATAGAGTAAAACTGAAAGCTTTTCCTCTTAGAACTGGAACCAGACTAGGTTGTCCTCTGTCACCATTACTATTCAACATAGTGCTGTAAGTTCCAGCCAATACAATTAGGCAAGACAAGGAAATAAAGGGCATCTAAATGGGAACAGAAGAGGTCAAACTCTCCCTCTTTGCTGATGATACGATGTTATACTTAGAGAACACCAAAGACTCAACCACAAGACTCCTGAAAGTCATCAAAAAATACAGTAATGTCTCAGGATATAAAGCCAATGTCCATAAGTCAGTAGCCTTTGTATACGCCAATAACAGCCAAGACCAGAGGCTAATTAAGGACACAACTCCCTTCACCATAGCTTCAAAGAAAATGAAATACCTAGGAATACACCTAACAAAAGAAGTGAAGGACCTCTATAAAGAAAATTATGAAACCCTAAGAAAGGAAATAGCAGAGGATATTAACAAATGGAAGAACATACCATGCTCATGGATAGGAAGAATCAACATTGTTAAAATGTCTATGCTTCCCAAAGCAATCTACAGATTCAATGACATCCCTATTAAAATACCAACATTGTACTTTCAAGACTTGGAAAAAATGATTCTGCGTTTCGTATGGAACCAGAACTCTCGTATAGCTAAGGCAGTTCTTAGTAATAAAAACAAAGCTGGAGGCATCAGCATACCAGATTTTAGGCTGTACTACAAAGCCATAGTGGTCAAGAAAGCATGGTACTGGCACAAAAATAGAGACATAGACATTTGGAATCGAATAGAAAACCAGGAAATGAAACTAACATCTTACAACCACCTAATCTTCGATAAACCAAATAAGAACATACCTTGGCGGAAAGACGCCCTATTCAATAAATGGTGCTGGGAGAACTGGATATCCACACTTAAAAGACTGAAACTGGACCAACACCTTTCTCCACTCACAAAGATTGATTCGAGATGGATAAAGAACTTAAATTCAAGGCATGAAACAATAAAAATTGTCAAAGAAAGCATAGGAAAAACACTGGAAGATATCGGCCTGGGGAAAGACTTCATGAAGAAGACTGCTGTGGCAATTGCAACAACAAAGTTAAATAAATGGGACTTAATTAAACTGAAAAGCTTCTGTACAGCTAAGGAGACAACAGTCAAAGCAAATAGGCAACCTACACAATGGGAAAGGATATTTGCATATTTTGAATCAGACAAGAGCTTGACTACTAGGATCTATAGAGAACTCAAATTAATCCACATGAAAAAAGCCAACAATCCCATCTATCAATGGGCAAGAGACTTGAATAGAACCTTCTCTAAAGAAGACAGACGGGCTCGGCGCCTATAGCTCAACCGGCTAAGGCGCCAGCCACGTACACCTAAGGTGGCGGGT
>NW_003852403.1:37705489-37738878 GCF_000181295.1 Otolemur garnettii
GAGGTTGCTGTGAGCTGTAATGCCACGGCACTCTGCCCAGGGGGACAGCTTGAGGCTCTGTCTCAAAAAAAAAAAAAAAAAAAAGAAGACAGACGAACAGCTAACATACGAAAAAATGCTCATCACCCCTAATTATTAGAGAAATGCAAATCAAAACCACCCTGAGATACCATCTAACCTCAGTGAGAATGGCCCGCATCACAAAATCTCAAAACTGCAGATGCTAGTGTGGATGTAGAGAGAAGGAAACACTTTTACACCGCTGGTGGAACTGCAGACTAATACAACCTTTTTGGAAGAAGTATGGAGAACCCTCAAAGAACTCAAGCTAGACCTCCCATTTGATCCTGCAATCCCATTACTGGGCATCTACCCAGAAGGAACAAAATCCTTTTACCATAAGGACACCTGCATTAGACTGTTTATTACAGCTCAATTTACATTCGCCAAAATGTGGAAACAGCCTAAATGCCCCCCAACTCAGGAAGGGATGAACAAGCTGTGGTATATGTACACCATGGAATATTATTCAGCCATTAACAAAGTGGAGACTTTACAGGCTTTGTATTAACCTGGATGGAAGTGGAACACATTATTCTTAGTA
Organism: Otolemur garnettii; assembly: GCF_000181295.1. Taxonomy (NCBI): domain Eukaryota; kingdom Metazoa; phylum Chordata; class Mammalia; order Primates; family Galagidae; genus Otolemur; species Otolemur garnettii. Next base: position 37,706,094 of record NW_003852403.1, read on the forward strand.
AAGCATCACAAGAATGGAGAAGCATGAATCCAATGTATTCAATTTTGATATGAGGACAATTAATGACAATGACATTGTGGGGGTTGGGGAAGGAGGGAGGGGTGGGGGAAAGGAAGAACAGAGAGAGAGAAGGAAGGAGGGGGGTGGGGTCTTGGTGTGTGTCACACCTTTTGGGGGCAAGACACGATCGTATGAGGGACTTTACCTAACAAATGCAATCAGTGTAACCTGGTTTCTTGTACTCTCAGTGATCCCCAACAATTTAAAAACAAAAAAAAGAGCTATCCAAAATGTCTCTATAAGCAAACAACATGGATAGGTGTATATGTGTGTGCGTGTGTGTGTGTGTATATATATATATATATATCATTAGAGCTTTATTTGAGGACTGATGATAGTTTCTTATGGTATAGGATAAAGGTCACAGCTTAGCTTTAAAAGTAGCTATCCATCCCATATTCAGCCAAATGTGGGCTGAATTTAAGTGGGAGGTACATCAAATCTAAATAATGTGCCCTAATGTGCAAAGTTCTTGTGGTAGTGCAGACTTCAGTTTGCTGAATTGTGTGTTCTTCTAAACTGGAAGTTAGGAGGAAACATTCAAGGAAGCCTGGACAGCCACTAGGTGCTTCTCTTTGAAAGTCAGTGCCACCCACACCACAGAGAACGAGCTAGGTGTCCACCAGAGTCTCCTAGGTGTTCTTTCTGGGATTTAGCAAAGATACGGGGAATGAATGAGACGGGACCATAAATGTTTCTTTTCCTCCTTTCCCCTTTTCCAAAAATTTTCATAATATAGCAATATTATCTTAAAAAATAGTAAGTTACAAAAATGAGTTTGGAAAACTTACTGCCTCTTTGATAATTTCAAATCTTTTTTCATCAATCTCAAAGGTAGCCATTTTTTCAATAATCTTCTTTAGCAAAATTGGCTGCTTGTCATTGTAACCTTTCACCGAGAGCTACAGAAAAGAGTTCAGGGTATTAAAGGTCTAAAAATACCATGAAACACTTTTAAATAAACACCTTAACTTTGATTTTTAAGCATTTAGAAATTCCCAAAGCCAGATATATTAAAATAAAAATGAAACAAGAAATTCAATTAATTTACCTTTTCATAAATCCAGTTCAACACTTAAGAAGATAAAATTTAACTATCTTTTTAAACAGTATTATTTATTTTTCTTTTAGAGATGAGGTCTTGCTATGTTGCCCAGGCTGGATTTAAACTCTTGTGTTTAAGTGATCCTGCTGCCTCAGCCCCCTATGTAGCTAGGACTGCAGGCTGAGGCTACCAAGAAGCCATTAACTATCATTATATTAAATAATACCCACCATGCACAGTTTTATCTTTCCTAAAATCTATAGCAAGTATACTCACCTGATGCCAAATCACAGTAACACATACAACCTCATCAAAATTCAAGTTCTCATTAAATCAAAATTAATCATAGAATGTGAATTAAGTTTCTTCTTCAAAAATAATTTCTAATGAACGGCAGTCTTAAGGTTCTTAAAGGTAGTAAGAAGGTAAAAAAACAAAAAAACCACAGGGGAGGCTGGGTGTGGTAGTGCACAACAATAGTTCCAGCTACCTGTGCGGCTGAAATGGGAGGCTCACTTGAGCCCAGGAGTTTCAGGCCTTTCTGGGCAACACAGTGAGACTCTCTCTAAACAACAATCACAGGAGAGTGTTATCTAGCAAACTATTAAGATACGTCCCAAAATTGTTTATATCTAAATATTTTAAAAATCATCTTTGGGAAAATTAGTCCCAATTTTGAATTACATGGCATTTTGCCAGTTTTTTATTCCAGAGTTACCCAGTAAAGAACCACAATGTTAACCACTTGCTTATTTGATGAGTTCTACTGATGTCTCAAAAGCCAATGGCAAAACAAATGTGTAGAAAGGATACACTAAACATCAGGATTTTGCCTTACAACAATTAACTCTGTGTCTGATGGCCTACCATTCTGAAAAGCAGGGAACAAGGAGTGTTTATTAAATTCCACATAGTGGCATCCACAACAGTGGAGAATACACTGCAACTATAATACCTATGATGTCTCTACCCTGTGAAGATAGGGAAGAGCCGCAGCTGGAGCGTGTTCACTGTTCACTGGCCATGGAAAGTACATCATGTACCATAGGAACTAGTTCAAAATTTAGTAGCAAACTCACTTTATAGTACATAAAAATTATTTGTTTTAATGGTAATATGCTACTAACATTCAACAGCAAAAATGTAAATAGATTATTATTTTTCTATTTGGAGTTAATTTTGATCTCTGGGCTTTATATTTCCATGGACTGTGAGAATGATTAAATTATACACATTCTTATTCATTAAACAAAAGTTACCAGAGAACTTATACGAAGGAAAAAAGTCACTGCAAAATAAATAAAATTTTAAAACCCTAAAATCTTTTGAATGACAATTTATTGTTTTTTGGTTTTTTTTGTTTTGAGACGGAGCCTCAAGCTATCCCCCTGGGTAGAGTGCCATGGCATCACAGCTCACAGCAACCTCCAACTCCTGGGCTTAAGCAAGTCTCCTGCCTCAGCCTCCAAGTAGCTGGGACTACAGGCGCCCGCCACAACGCCCGGCCATTTTTTGGTTGCAGCCATCATTGTTGTTTGGTGGGCCCGGGCTGGGGATTCGAACCGCCACCTTAGGTGTATGTGGGTGGTGCCTTAGCCGATTGAGCCACAGGCGCTGAGCCTTGAATGATAATTTAAATGAGTATCCAGAAATGTTCCCATTTGAGTTTTTATTAACTATAATGTATTTTCAAGAAAAGTAAAGATTAATGTGTACCATAAATGGGATGTTAATTTGAAACTGAGACATAAGCAAATTTGGAAAATATCAGAAATACTTTCAAGTGAAGAGATCTGTTATTTCTTGAGAGATGCATTTAATAGTGCTTATTTTAAAACACATTAAAAAAGCTAACGATGCATGCTACAAAAGAAGTTAAAATGTCAGGTGTATTTGAACATGGGAACATTCTACCACTGTCTACAGAAATAAAGGAAACTTATCCATAAATTAAATACAAGCACCACAATAGTAACTATGGATATCTTTCACTAATAGATGTTAATATATTCAAATACACAGAAAAAACATGCTTTCGAAATTAATATGTTAAATATCTCAAGCAAAAGAACATGCAAGTGCAGCACACACACATGTTGACATGATGCACTGAACTTCCCACTAATCATTCATTAGTGGGACTAACAATAATTTGAGTTCTTTAATCATTAAAAAGGCAAAAGGAAAAAAAAACATCAACCTTCTTATTTATAAAAATGCAGACGTTAATAGTTTTCCCAAGCTCAATATAATGCTTAAATGGTGTGGTGCCTTTTCTTTGGTTTTCATTTTACTTACAAGTATTGCATTCATTCCTGATGCAATGCCATAGCTCAAACCTGAGAGGCGTGCTGCATATGTATACTCTTTTAAATCATCCTTCAATAACCTGATAAACAGGTATGTCATGTTGCAATGGAGAGGATCAGCATAAATGTAGCGACTAACAAAAAAAAAAAAAAAAAGGAAATGCTTTGATACCTCAAGCAGTGGCATGGTAATGAAGAAACATGACCGAAGAGTATGGATATGCAGCCTCATGATCTGGATTTCTAGGGAAATTGCACAGGCCAGCCTTAGGTTTTACCAAAGGAGAAGGACTTCACTCTCTTTTACCAAAGACCAGGACTTCAAATACAGGATGGGTGGAATCTAAACCTAAATCAGGATCCAATTTTGTTTGAGTAGAAAACTATAACAATGTGATGAAAGATGTTAAAAAAAAAAAAAAAAGAAAAGAAATCAAGGAAAATTTGCATAATATGAATGTTATGTAGTTGAATGCACAGAGTAAGAGCTAATGTAAAAATTAAATTTGAGAAAATGATTAACCATAAAGATTAAAAAAAAGAAATTAAACTCATACCCTTGATCAAAAATGCTTCCATCAAATCAATATAAAAAATGTTGATGAGTGGAAGGCTCCAAGGCGTGGGTACTTACATACATCCCATAGATGGTATTTTGGAGATCATAGCTCAAGCCTGCTAGCTCTGCTGCATATGCATACTCGTTGAGTGAGTCTTTGAGGAGCTCAAGGTACAAATAGGCCATGTTACAGTGCAAGGGGTCCACATAAGCAAATGGGCTGGAAGAAAATGTTGACAGTAAAATAGCTGATTTATTACTTCCCAATGTGATATGGCCTTTCGAGATGGATCAAGAAACTGAACATCCATTATTATAATTTCCTGAGGATATAGCTGAATTATTATCATTTTTTTTTTAGAGACAGAGTCTCACTTTGTCACCCTTGGGAGAATGCCATGGTGTCACAGCTCACAGCAACCTCCAGCTCTTGGGCTTAGGTGATTCTCTTGCCTCAGCCTCCCGAGTAGCTGGGACTACAGGCGCCCGCCACAACGCCCGGCTATGTTTTTGTTGCAGTTTGGCCAGGGCCGGGTTTGAACCCGCCACCCTTGGTATATGAGGCCTGTACCCTACTGACTGGCACTGCCCATGGCTGAACTCTTGAGGCTATTTCTTCTCATTAGGAAAAAAAACAAGGTGTCTGAAAAAGAAGCCTGAAATGTGCTGTCCATGTGTACTGGTGGTGAAGAGGGAGAAGGAACTTCTTAGCCCAGATGTGTGGAAGAACTGAAAAGTAAGAAATGCAGGGTAGGTGAGGAGTAGGGACAGGCTGAAACACATGCCTCTGTCTAGGCAAACAGGAGACATGGCTGAAGGAACAGATACAGCAGGAGCATATGCTCTTTCTTTCTCCAGGAAAGTCACACTCTTGGTGGATAGGAGTAAGAGACTGAGAAATCTGCCTGTGGTAATGATATGAACTTCAAAAAACTGAGACCTGTGAAAATGTTAGCTGATCTCTGAGTTTTCCCTAAAATCAATAAAGCTAGAGCACAGTTAGTAAAGTAATTGATCATTTCTATACTCGTAGCCAGAACTAGGAAAAAACATTAAAATTGAAAAATAATTAAATAAGAAAGAACAAATGAAAAAAATATATAGAGTGCAAGACTAACCAGAAGCACAGAGATTAATCATTTTCCAGATAAAAAACATGGTTACTCACATTACCTTAACTGGTAGCGGCAAGTTGGGATTCAAAGACAAGTCAAATGACCTGTTCATCTGACTATTTGACCCTGCTTACCTTTTTCATAAGCAAGTAAAAGATTTACTCTTTCAACAGACATGCATTATATGTTTACTTGAGTGCCAGGCTCTTCCTCAGGCAGAGTTCCTCAAGCAGAGTTCTTTAGTTCCCATAAAGAGGGGACTAATCAAGCAAAGTCCCTGACCTCACAGAGCTTATAGTCTAGTTGGAGGAAACAAGGAAGACATTTAAACCTGATAGCTCAGGTGATAGTGCTATGGAGAAATATTAAGCAGCATAATGAGAACAGGGAATAACAGAGTGGTGACAGCAATGCAGAAAGATTGCTACTTTATGTATGATTAGGTCAGCTGGATATCTGTGCCCAGACAGGAAAGAGCAAGGCGGGGAGCCCTGGAGAAGTCTAAGGGTGGAGGGAAGAACTTTCCAGGATGAAAAAAGAGTTAGTGCTAAAGACCTGAGGCAGGTGCCTGCATGGAAGCAAATTAAAAACTTCGTTCTATTTGGCCCAGGCATGGTGGCCCATGCCTATAATTCTAGTATTTGGGAGGTTGAGGCAAAAGGATTGCTTGAGCCCAGAAGTTAGAGACCAGTCTGGGCAACATACTGAGACCCTGTCACAAAACAAAACAAAAAACAATTAGCTAGGCATGGTGGTGTATGCCTGTAATCCCAGCACTTTGGGAAGTTAACCAGGGAGGATTGCTTGAGATCAGGAATTCAAGACTAGCCTAGGCAACACAACAAGACCCTGTCCATACCAAAAAAATAAATAAATAAAATAAACAGCCAGGCACAGTGGCACATGCCTGTAGTCCCAGCTATTTAGGAGGTTGAGATAGGAGGATCCCTTGACCCCAGGAATTTGGAGGTTACAGTGAGACATATGATCAGGTCCATTCCAGCCTGAGCAATAGAGTGAGAACCTATCTCTAAAAAAAGTAGAAAAAGAAAAAAATTTCACTCTATATGTAGTACAGTAAATATAGCTAACGTGTTGATAACAAAGCCAACAATTTTATCAAAGCTAATCATTTTGCTAATAAAGCAAAAATGGGGTAAAATGCTTAGCCATTTGGAGAATTAAATTCAAAGAGAACATTCTACAGCTATTCAAACATTCTCCAACTGGAAAATGTAAATAAATGCTGTCATTTCATTTAGTAAAAATATTTTACACAATGACAGATTTTCTCCCTTAGGCAAACAGCAGTTCAGAAACTTAAGGCACAATTAACAAAAACAAAATCATCAAACCAAGAGAGGCTATGACTGACCACAGCCTCATGTGCAACTGTGTAGCTTTGTTAGGTGAAAGTGAAAAGCCAGAAATGCCAAGTCTGGGGGCACAAAGCTATAAAGCTCAAGCTCAGAATACAATTCTTAGAAGTGTCCTAATGTGCTGCATCCATAGCAGCTATGCTTAGAACAGTGGTGAGGGCCCTAAAATAACCTTTTTTTTTGGAGACAGAGTCTCACTATGTTCCCCTCAGTAGAGTACCGTGATATCATAGCTTACAGCAACCTCAAACTCTTAGGCTTAAGTGATTCTCTTGCCTCAGCCTCCCAAGTAGCTGGGACTAACTACAGGCACCTGCCACAACACCCAGCTTTGTTGCTGTTGTTGTTGTTGTTGTCATTGTTGTTTAGCAGGCCCAGGCCAGGTTAGAACTTGTCAGCCCTGGTGTATGAAGCTGGGGCCCTAACTATTGAGCTACGGGCGCCAAGCCCCTAAAATAACTTTTAACAGAATTCAATTGGAATAACTAAATCCTGGCTCATTTGTTAATTTAAAAATATATTATTTTGTAATCAAATTTGTATCCTTAAATATAAATCACAAGGTTTTAAAAACTGTAAATATACTTAATATAATCCTATTTCTGAAAAGATGAAAGATACACACCATTTCTATACAAGAAACTGAACAGTGGTTACCTCTGGAAAACCACACCAGAGAAGAGAGGTGTTTGTGTGAGGCAGACATATTCAAGGAACTGTGCTAGGCAGTTTAGTAAATACACAAAATGTCAAATGGCCTCTCTAAAGGTTTTTTTTTTTTTTTGGAGACAGTCTCACTACGTCATGTTCAGTAGAGTGCTGGGGCATCACAGGTTACAGCAACCTCAAACTCTTGGGCTTAAGCAATTCTCTTGCTTCAGCCTCCTAAGCAGCTGGGACTACAGGTACCCGTCACAACGCCCAGCTATTTTTTTGTTGTTGTTATTGTAGTTGTCATTGTTGCTTGAGCTGGCCTGGGCCAGGCTCGAATCCGCCAGCCTCAGTGTAGGTGGCCAGTACCCTACTCACTGAGCTATGGGCATCGCCCACTCTCTAAAGGTATTCTTGGGGCGGTGCCTGTGGCTCAAAGGAGTAAGGTGCCGGCCCCATATGCTGGAGGTGGCGGGTAAAAACCCGGCCCCAACCAAAAAATAAATAAATAAATAAATAAATAAAGGTATTCTTAAGAAATTAAAAATCATAGAGGCCCAATGGGAAAATGGTGATATGTTGCTTAGAGTGTTAAAAATATCACTTTCCGCTATCAATAAAAAACAATATGCCTTGTGCCGGGAGCAGTGGCTCACACCTGTAATCCTAATACACTGGGAGGCCAAGGAGGAAGATCCCTTGAGCTCAGGAGTTTGAGACCAGCTTGAGCCAGAGGGAGACTTGTCTCTACTAAAAACAGAATAATTAGCTGGGCATGGAGGGGTGTGCCTGTAGTCCCAGCTACTCAGGAGGTTGAGGCAGGAGGATCACTTGAGCCCAGGAGTCTGAGTTTGCTGTGAGCTAGGCTGACACCATAGCTCTCTAACCTGGGTAGCAGAGTAAGATTCCATCTCAAAAAAATAAAAATGAAAATATACTCTGTAGTACTTTGTAATGCTCTTGACCAACAATAAGCCATAAGCTGACAGCCCATGTTTGGTATAAAATATGAAAAAATCTCAGCACGGTTGTAGATAATCTGTGATTGTCATGCTATAAAACAATGTTTACAGCCCTACAACCTCAACATATTTGTTGATGGGATATTAACTTTATGTTTAGAGATTTTTTTGCCCTTTTCCCAAATACTTAAACTAGCTTTAATTATATGTGATGCTGGGCCAGGCACAGTGGCTCACTCCTGTAATCCTAGCACTTGGGAGGCCGAGGTGGTTAGATTGCCTGAGCTCACAGGTTCGAGACCAGCCTGAGCCAGAGCGAGACCTTGTCTCTAAAAATAGCCAGGTGTTATGGCAGGCACCTGTAGTCCCAGCTACTTTGGGAGGCTGAGGCAAGAGAATTGGTTAAGCCCAGAAGTTTGAGCTACGATGCCACAGCACTCTATCTACCTAGGGTGACAAAGTGAGACTCTATCTCAAAAAAAAGAAAGAAAGAAAGAAAGAAAGAAAGAGATAGATATATATCTGAAGCTAAGGGAATAAAGATTAATGAAAAGGGTGGTCATATTGAACATTATTACATGATGATAGGTTTACTTCACAGAGATCACTGAATTTTAGAAATAATGGGTGATATACATTATCATACACAAGTAAAAGATGCCAGGAGTGAATTGAAAATACACTGAGAAATCATTGCAACAGTTGAATTATTCATCAATTTTACTAAACATCTTCTTCCTCTTTATTAAATAATTTTTAAGTAACCAAGCCAAGAATAGAGAAAGTAATATCTAAGGGCTTCAGACAATTAAAGGACTGGACAGGACTCGAGACAATTTAGTAAGTACTACTACTTCTTTTGGGTATGTCCAGGAATATAAAACCAAAACATAAATACCCCCTAATTATTTATTCTTTCCTCAATGAATCTTATTCTGAATAAATCTATAGCCTCCTCAAAATCCAAAATCCTGAAGGCTAAGATCATCCTCCTAATAAAAGCTAACAAGTCATTTCAGTTAAAGAGTTACTTGACATTGGAAAGAAAAAAGAATGACAACCTTGGTTCTTAACAATACCTCTGAACAGCAGCAGCCTTCCCTTGCCTAGGTAAAATACCTCTCATTCTTTTTATTTCTACATAGATGCTTTAAATGGACAGAAAAGTTTTATAAATGTAACTGTTGATTTTTATAAGAACATTTATGGCTAGATTTGTCTTACATACCTGAAAAATTCAAAGTTGAGACACGCTTTTGGCAAGAAAAACTTATCATCTTGTTTGAACCAGAGTTTGCTCATAGCTGTATCCTGCGATGGAGAAACAATTTGGTTAGGGAAAAAGAGGCACATCAAGCAATAACATCTAAGCAAATAACTCTTCAAGAAGAGAAAGACATGGCTCAGCGCCTGTAGCTCAGCGGCTAGGGTACCGGTACCAGCCACATTCACCAGGGCTGGTGGTTTGAACCCAGCCGGGGCCCGCCAAACAACAATGACAACTACAACCAAAAAATAGCCAGGCATTGATTGTAGTAGGCACCTGTAGTCCCAGCTATTTGGGAGGCAGAGGCAAGAGAATTGCTTAAGCCCAAGAGTTTGAGCCTGCTGTGAGCTGTGATGCCACAGCCCTCTACTGAGGGTGACATAGTGAGACTCTGTGCCCCCCACCACCAAAAAAAGAACAGGAAGACGGGCATTAGTTTTCTTGTGGAGGCTGCTGTCCCATGGCTTTGAAGCACACTCACAGGGTCACAGGTAGGAAGTGGGAGAAAGAAGACTGCTGATCCTGCAGCAGAGAGAAACTAGCCTTCAGTGTTCCCTAGATTAGGGAGATGGGGAAGATCAGGGCAGCCAATACTGTCGTTGTGTCCTCATCTTTCTGGACACTGGGAAACAGAGAGACGCAGGAGTCCTTTGTAGGGGTGTGTGGCAGCCAGTCTCCAAGGTGGCTCACAGCATTCCCTGACTGCTGGAATTCACAGTTTTGTGTTACCCCCCTTCCACTCTAGACCAGGGTCAATCTGCCTGACAAAATATGACAGAACTGACCATATGATACCTCTGAGATTAGATTATAAAAGATACTGTGGCTTACATCTTGACCACTCAGTTTCCCTCCTGCATCACTCACTTTGAGGGAAGCCAGCTGTCATGCCAGGTTTGTGGGGAGAGGTCCATGTGGTAAAAACTTAAGGCCTGCCAAGAACTACATAACTGGACTTGGAAGAGAATCCTCTAGTCCTAGTTGAACCTTCAGATGACTGATGCTCTGGCCAATAGCTTCACTATAACCTCCTGAGAGATAATGAGCATGAACTGTCCAACTATGCCACTTCTGATTTCTGACCCTCAGAAACTGTGACATAATAAAAATTGGAAGTAATGTGACACACAGCAACAGATAGCTAAAACAGCCAAGCACGAGCAAATAAGCCCCCACGAAGAATGGCTTCAGATGTTCACTTAAAACTCTTAACAAGAGATACAAAGGTTTAATGTTTTCTTTAGTTGACTCTGAGAAGGCCTACTTAAAATAAACAATAAAAAAACAGAAGAGGTAAACAAACTTTCTGTTTGAATAAGCTAATATGTAACCCATTTTTTTTTTTAAGAGACAAGGTCTCTGTTGCCCAAGTTGGAGTTCAGTGGCCCAACTTGAGCTTCAAACTCTTGAGCTCAAGTGATCCTTCTGCTTCAGCCTCCCAAGTACCTGGGAATGTATGATCATGCCGGGTTAATTTTTTTTTTTTTTTTTTAATAGAGAGGGAGTCTTCCTATGCTTCCCAGGCTCGTCTTAAACTCCTGGCCTCAAACCATCCTCTTGCCTCAGCTTTCCAAAGTGCTAGGATTACAGACATGAGCCACTGTGCCTGGCCTAAAATGTCATTTTAAAGAAAAATGTTTCTCTCTCATTAATAATCTAGTTGCTCAAGATAAATTAAATTCCACTTTCCTAAATAATAACCTCAGTAGGTTAATCTGAATGTTAGGTGATTTGAAGAAGATAAAAAGAAAGATATGTAACTTTACAAAGAATTAATTTCCAAATTTAGAAAGGAGACTGTTCTATAATAATTTAATCTTTTTTTTTCTATACACTTTAGCCAAGCTCTGAAATAAAGGCACGAAAAGAATATTCTGAAAAAGAAGGGGATGAAAAAGCCCACTTCTCACAATAATCCTTCTCACTGGTTTATAGCCACTGTGTCATGGAAATTTTTTTTTTTTTGAGACAGAACCTCAAGCTATCCCCCTGGGTAGAGTGCTGTGGCATCACAGCTCACAGCAACCTCCAACTCCTGGGCTCAAATGAGTCTCCTGCCTCAGCCTCCCAAGTAGCTGGGACCACAGGCACCAGCCACAACACCTGGCTATTTTTTGGTTGCAGCCGTCATTGTTGTTTGGTGGGCCTGGGCTGGATTTGAACCCACCACCTTAAGTGTATGTGGCTGGCACCTTAGCCACTTGAGCCACAGGCACCGAGCCATAGAAATTGTTTTTTAAGGGCAGGCCTTGGACAGGCCCTCTTCCTGGCTTTAGAGATCATTTCTTATTTTGAACATTCATAATGTAGCATAAACCTACTTCCTTGTTAGGTCTTCAGTGGATATGGAAAAGAGGCCCCTACCTTTTCATAGACCCATGGTTACAGTCCAGACTTATTTTTTTCTCCTGCAGAAAAAGCAATTCCCTAGAGTCTACGTTGTTAGTTTTGTTTGCTTGCTTTGATATTTTTAACCTTCTAATATTTTCTCTATTCTTTTTTTTTCCTTGTATTCTTTCTGTAAATTTGTTACCTTTTAGGATGTGAGCAATATAGCACCAAATATAAGAAATCATCTCTCTAGCCATCCATGTAATAGGTCTGTCCCATAAATTTAAAATCAGTGATTCTAATACATTACCTTAATAAGAGCAGGGTATGCTGTCGCTTCTTTTTCTAATGGCAAGATCTCAAAATTTGTAGGAATAAATTCATTCTTCGTTGGAAGTTTAAATTTCCCATTCAGGTCAGCATTTTGCCACTTCTAGTTGAATAATGAAAAAGCAAATAGAATCTGATTCAAGAGTTTAAAACAGTGTCTTTATTCAATAGCCATGCAAATATTAAGTGGATAAATGTCACACAGCATAATTCCAACAGCTATAAAGAAACTACTACGAAGATCTATCAATGGGTTTCTATAAAACTTGAGTTGGTCTTTCTAGTACTAATAACAATTTTGTACTCATCTTTCTTTCCACTCCATATCTCCAAAATAACTAGCTGACGTTTAAGGAAAAATCTGAGCTCTGAGACTGTGGAACATAGAGAAGCCAACTAGTCCATATGAATATCATGTTTGCGCTCGCTTTTTAAAGAATAATCTATACAGGAATATATTCTCACAACTGCTAGACAACAGGTCGTTTTTATAAGAGGCATACTTTCAGCTATAATAAGTTACAATCATGTATGGCCTGAAACCAGACTAAAGGGAGCCTCTCTCTCTTCAGTACTTCTTAAGGCCTGGCTTACACATCTAGATGATCATGTGAATGCTCAAGTGAAATTTAAACACAGAGTTAAGAAGAAAGTTGAGATGTAAGTATGGATTGATACAACCTGCAAGTTGGATCTGTTCCATTGGCCAGTTCTAAAAGATAAGTGAGGGGTGGTGCCTGTGGCTCAAGGAGTAGGGCGCCAGCCCCATATACTGGAGGTGGTGGGTTTAAACCTGGCCCTGGCCAAAAAAAAAAAAAAAAAGAACTGCAAAAAAATTTAAAAAGAAAAGCTAAGTGAGGCTGGGGGCCTGTAGCTTAGGGGCTAGGACACCAGCCACATACAACAAAGCTGGCAGGTTTGAATCCAGCCCAGGCCTGCCAAACAACAATGATAAAAAAAAAATAGCTGGGCGTTGGGGCAGGTGCCTGTAGTCTTAGCTACTTGGGAGGCTGAGGCAAGAGAATCACTTAAGCCCAAGAGCTTGAGGTTGCTGTGACACCACAGCACTTTACCAAGGGCAACATAGTGAGACTCTGTCTAAATAAATAAATAAATAAATAAAATAAAAGCTAAGTGAGTCAGACCATAGGCTATTGATTGTTGAACTCCAATTTATAAGACTTTTTATTATTAAAAGTATGACTGCCAATAATTCTGGGTTCAGTAATTTGGTCTCTAGCTGATGTGGCATAGCCTTGCAAATTTTGCAGTTCCATTCTGGTTCGTGCATTTGTGTCTTCTGGCACTAGAATGAAGGGGATGTTGACTATACAATTTGAGTAGCAACCTAAGTCTCCAGAAGGGCTGAATAGTAGGGACTAGGAAACACTTAGCAAGTAATTTACTGAACTACGAGATAAATTTTTTTCAAAAAATATTCCCATTAAGGGTAGTTTTGTTATGGTCAGAGTTTGGTGAATAGCAGTTTCTCTCCTGTGTTAGCATTATTTCAGACCTACCACTAATTCAAAGGGGATCAGTTTTCCTAACAGTTTAGCAAGATGGAGATTTTTCACACATTGGAAGGCTGCAATGATCTTCTGTACCATGAATATTTCAGAGATCCTTGAACCAGTGATGATTTTCTTTGTTAAACTACTTCTTTTTTCTGTAGTATTGTTACACAAATACTTTATCTGGGACAGAGCTAAAGTATAATGGCACAATCACAGACCATAGCTCATTGTAACCTTGAACTCCTGGGCTCAAGCAATCCTCCCACCTGAGCTTCCCAACTAGCTAGGACTATATAGGCATGCACAACTGTGCCTGGCTAAATTTTTTATTTTTTTGTAGAGATGGCATCTCATTATGTTGCCCAGGGTGGTCTTGAACTCCTGCACTCAAGTGATCCTCCTACCTCAGCCTCCCTAAGTGCTAGGACTATAGATGTGAACCACTACTTAGCTTACATGTGTACATTTCAAAAACTGTTCATTACTCAAGTTGAAGTAGAATCTAGCCAGAGTAAGGCTTTCTGCGATCTTTTCATGAATAAACGATTCAATCTCAAAGGCAAATAGCCAATAAGAAACAAAAGAGAAAGAAAAAGTACTAGATAAGTAGATATGGTTCACAAGCAAAATCTTAACTACCAATGAATGGGATAAAGTACTGTCTTATGCCTATATTGAAACCTTAATTACCTGAAGTTGACAAAAAGAGCAAGGATATGAGGCATATGATATAGCACCTCCCAACTAGAAGACAGTATGAATCCCAGAGCCTGCTTCTAGTCTGTGTTCACAGTAATACTGTGAACGCTCTGGAGCCTTGCCAGGTGTCTCTCATGTTCCCTACTTCCGCCTTTCCTTGCCTTTCAGGTGTCTTTAATTCTCAGTGTATCCTGTACTTCAATTCCCTTTGACTACATGAGGCTAGGAGTGATTTTATAGCCATCATGGTTTGACATGCATAAGAAGGTGGCTAGCATGCCATTTCCTCATACAAACACCTAAACTCCAGCTCAACATCTTATTCACTTAGGACCACTTAGACAAAACGAGGTCATCACTCTCCACACTCTGGGCCCTGGGTTGGTGGATCTAGAGAGCTTGTATTCTTGTGACTCCTTACGTATCAGGCTTAATCACAGATGAATTAACCCTACCTTAATGACTTCGTCTGGTATAGCTTCTTGTTTGTACTGGGTTCCATACCACTCTTCTGTACGATCAGTTTTTCCTTCAAAAGATTTAGAAACTATTGCAACCCTACAGATAGATGGAAAAAACAAACAGAAGAAAAACCTGTAAATTTTGTGCTATATATACAGATGATTAGACCCTGACTCATTGAAAATGTAATAATATCCAAGAATATTTTGAGCCTCTTAATATCCAGCAAATCCTGTAAGGCCAAACAAACAACATATGTAGTTTTCTGATCATAGTCCCTACTATTCTGTGGTTATAGCCCACTATTTTTAGTGTGAAAAAGACATTACAGAAGAAATTCTTCTAGATATGCTGACTAAAATTTAAAAAGAAGAGCAGCTAGTGAAAAAATGGAACAAGGTCAGATGAAAAACAGTCCTTAAAAAAGCAAAGAAATATTCTTTCCTAGGAACAGCTAAGGCCCAAAATTAATAGGAAAAAATATAAAATACAGCACCTCATAATGTGCTAAGAAAACCTGTTGGCACATCCGAAGATCAAAAACCCCCACAAACATGGCCAGATATGGTGGTTCACCCTATGATCTTAGCACTCTGGGAAGCTAAACTGAGAGGATCACTCGAGCTTGGTCTTAAGTTCAAGATCAGGCTGAATAACAGTGAGACCCCCATCTTTATTAAAAACAGAAAAATCAGCCAGGCACAGTAGTGTCCACCTGTAGCCTTGGTTACCTGGGAGGCTGAGGCAGGAGGACTGCTTGATCCCAGGACCTTGGGTTGCAGTGGACTATGATGATGCCACTACATTCTAGTAGACTGGCTGACAGAGTGAGACTCTGTCTTTAAGAAAAAAAAAAAGCCAAAACCCCCAAGAATAAACCAAAGAAACTTTTATTTTTACTATTACTGTGCTCTATGGTTTTCCTTGCCAGAGACCAGCATCAAATCTATCTACTACATGTACACTGGCATTCCTGCTGCTACGGGGAACAGGACAAGACCAAGAAATATCTATCTTCTGATGTATTAAAAGCTTTCTTTGATGGGACAGTAGAAACAGTCCAGAAGAGAAGCCTGACCTGGGGGGGGGGGGCGGGAAGTCAAGGAGGAAAGGTAAAATGATGCCAAAAGATAAGTGAATAGAAGAGAACGAGCGCAGAGGAGCATAAGCAGGTCTGTGAAGATGTTCCTGTGGAGTGTCAGAGTTTCTGCTTCTGCTTTGTCTTAACCATCCAAGTTGGAAACATTGCACCTCCACCAACAAACTCAGCCACAGGCATGAACCAAGCCTATTTTAAAGCCTGTGGATCGAGAAATTCTAGTCAACTAGCCTGGATGACCTGGTACGTCAGTCCTGCTTTTGGTTCTACTACCTCCTTGTATCTCGATTCATACAACTACATCCGTGTTTACTCCTGCTTGATCTCACCTATTCTCCCAAGGGTTTGGTTCTAGCTTCTGAATGTCAGCATCACAGCTGAAAACCACTTGTATTCTAAACCCGCCTCTGCCGAATGCCCATCCATTTTCAAAACCCAAATTTGTGTTCCAAATGTCTGCCCCTTGTTGGACCTGCCCAGCTTCAATTGTTGTCTGAACCACTACCTATTTCTTACTCTCTCTAGACAAAATACTCTACCTGGCTGACTGGACTTGGTCTCATCACCTGCTTTTGGGGAGATATGCTGAATCTGACATATCAGTTAGTGTGACTAACTAATATTTCAGCTCCAGGTGTTCCTAGTCTGGCCTACCTGCTACTAATCATTATCAGTTCTAGAAAACATGCTACAGGACAGGCACGGTGGCTCATACCTATAATCACGCCTGGAAGGCCAAGGTGGGTGGACTGCCTGAGCTCACTAACTAGTGACCAGCCTGAGCAAGAGCAAGGCCCCATCTCTAAAAACAGCCAGGTGTTGTGGTGGGCACCTATAGTCCCAGCTACTTGGGAGGCTGAGGCAAGAGAATTGCTTGAGTCAAAGAGTTTGAGGTTGCTGTGAGCTATGATGCCACAGCACCCTACCCAGGGCAACAAAGTGAGACTCTGTCTCACAAAAAAAAAAAAGAAAGAAAGAAAAGAAAAAAAGAAAACATGCTACATAAGAAATAGGTTCCAGGCTCGGCGCCTGTGGCTCAAGTGGCTAAGGCGCCAGCCACATACACCTAAGGTGGTGGGTTTGAATCCAGCCCGGGCCCGCCAAACAACAATGATGGTTGCAACCAAAAAATAGCCAGGCGTTGTGGCAGGTGCCTGTAGTCCCAGCTACTTGGGAGGCTGAGGTAGGAGACTCGCTTGAGCCCAGGACTTGGAGGTTGCTGTGAGCCATGATGCCACGGCATTCTACCCAGGGCAACAGCTTGAGGCTCTTGTCTCAAAAAAAAAAAAAAAAAAAGAAAAAGAAATAGGTTCCACTGGGCAGTGCCTACCACTCAGTGGGTAGGGCGCTGGCCACACATACCAAGGCTGGAGAGTTTGAACCCTGCCTGGGCTAGCTAAAACAACGACAACTGCAACAAAAAAAATGGCCGGGCATTGTGGCCAGCACCTGTAGTCCCAGCTACTTGGGAGGCTGAGGCAAGAGAATCACTTATACAAGCAAAAGAGTTTGAAGTTGCTGTGAGCTGTGACACCATGGCACTCTACCCAGGGTGCCAGCTTGAGACTCTGTCTCAAAAAAAAAAAAAAAAAAGAAAAGAAACAGGTTCCATAGAAACATAGAGAGGAATCACAGAGCTTAGCACATGAAAGAATTTGGTTATTGTGTCCAGAAGAAAGTGATCTGTTTGTACATGAAGGGTGTACAATGTTTCTTAAGAGCCCTGGCTCTCAACTTTCCTAATGCCGCAACCCTTTAATAAGTTCCTCATCTTGTGGTGACCTCCAACCATAAAATTATTTTCGTTGCTACTTTATAACTGTAATTTTGCTACGGTTACCAATCGTAATGTAAATATCTGATATGCAAGATGTATTTTGGTGACCCCTGTGAAAGGGTTGTTCGAACCCCAAAGGAGTCACAACCCACAGGTTGAGAACCGCTGCTTAAGAGCATTCAGTACATGCCAGAGCTTACTAAGACTCAGCCCTAGGAATGGCTTCCACTTTATTTACTTTTCAGAGAACAAGTAAATTGATTCTCAAGGAGATTTCTGAAAAATATATTAAGTAGAAGGACCTGGTATGGAGATATTCCCATCTCCTCTTCCATAAGAAGCTTGATTGGAGAAGAGTTCATTACACAGATGGTTTTGGTTCTCTGGACAATAATACCCAGGCATCAGAATAATGAGCCAGGAACTGATTACAACTTATAAAGACTGAAGCATTCATTTGGCAGTAGACTTGTCCTCCAAAACAAGAAAACTTTAAACTCAGTTCTGAGAGAAAAAGTAAAGCAACTCAAGGAGAAAGTCAAGCCAGATGCTTTGGAGAATGACTGTATGACACAGATAGAAGCAGACACTGAGGCTGTCCATTAATGCTTAGGTTAAAAAAAGGGATCACAGGACATTTCTCAACTGCAACTCTTAGGGATTTAGATAGTTATATACCAAAGTCAAGCCCATGGATAACATCAGAAATGTTATTTATAAGGAAGTAGACAAACAATTCCTCAAACTAGGCACACTAGATCAACAAAGAGATACTTTAGAGAACCAGAAGTTAGTACATCATTAAGGAGCTCAAAACTGAAACATACAATGAGGGTGGGTATGGAGGGAGGTATATATTAAAATATAAATAATGGTAGGGAAGGGAGTAACAGGAGAGACAGAATATACATACATCAAACTCATATAGAAATCTATGAACCAGAGTGTGAGAGTACAGGGAAGAATACTTGAATTAGGAGAAAAAGACAAGTCATAATAACTGAAATAATTACAGATAACTACGTTATATGTAACTGCATGACAGTTCAAAAAAACTGGCACAGATGTAGCATTTTAGACTATCTGCTAAAAATCTAATTTTATGCTAAAAAAGTTTGTTTGTTTTTTGAAACAGAGTCTCAAGCTGTCACCCTTTGTAGACTGCTGTGGAGTCACAACTCACAGCAACCTCAACCTCTTGGGCTTAAGCGATTCTCTTGCCTCAGCTTCGCAGGTAGCTGGGACTACAGGCGACCACCACAACACCTGGCTATTTTTTAGCTGTAGTTGTCATTGTTATTTGGCAGGCTAGGGCCGGATTTGAACCCGTCTGCTCCGGTGTATGTGGCTGGCCCTCTAGCTGCTTGAGCTATAGGAACCAAGCCCTAAAAAAGTTTTAATGATAGCTTTTACTTAAATGAAAAGAAGAAAAATATTGACATGGCATTGATGTGATCCTTAGAAACATGAAAGAAAATTATCTTTTCTTGCTGAAATTTACAATAGCAAGAAAAGGAAACGGTGGGCTAGAATGAATGCTGATTACTGACTTTAAGCCAGCATATTTAAGAATATGCTAAATAAAAAATACACATTAAAAAAATTATGTGACTGAAACTTAAAAAAAAGTTCAGAGGGAACATAGATGTAGAAGCTGTATGGAAACAAAAACTTTCCTCACTACAGACATTAAAAAGCAATATAGTTCCCAAGTAGTGAATTTTCATGAGAATTTTACAAATAATCTCTGAGAAAATGGGAAAAGATATCCAAAGAATGAGAAAAGGCTTCACAGGTAATTGTGATTAACTGAAACAGAATCAGTGGAAGAGCATATCCAGGCAAATCAGAACCTTAACACTGTCTGATGAGTTCTATTAATAAATTCAAGGCTTTTTCTCCCAGTGTTGATAAGTTGCTTCAGTTTTAGAAGGTGTATAATGAAGTTCTATAGGATTTAAGATCTTGCCCATAGCACAGTGATTAAGGCGCCAGCCACACACACTGAGGCTAGCGGGTCTGAAACCTTGAAACCGGCCAGGGCTTGCTAAATAACAGTAGCAACTGCAACAAAAAGTAGCCAGGCGTTGTCAAATAGCCAGGTGTTGTGGCGGACGCCTGTAGTCCCAGCTACTTGGGAGGGTGAGGCAAGAGAATTGCTTAAGCCCAAGAGTTTAAGGTTGCTGTGAGCTGTGAGGCCAGAGGGCAACATAGTGAGATTCTGTTTCAAAAAAAAAAAAAAAAAAGGATTTAGGTTGATTTTTTTTTTTTCTGGAATATATGGCTACATTAAGGAAAATACAGATTTATTTGCCCAAAATGAGATAATGTGTGTTCTGGGTGTTTTTCTTTCATGTGTTTTAATAAAGTAAGCAAACATACATGTCATTTAGTAAGGTGTTTTTAATCTTGATGAAGTCCAATTTATCAATTTGTTTTGTAATGATTATTGCTTTTTGTGTTCTAAGATATATTTGCCTATTTCAATGTTTTGAAGATATCTTTCCATGTTTACTTTTAGAAATTTATAGTTTCAGTGTTTATATTTAGGTTATGATCTATCTCTAATTAATTTTTAAAATGGTATGAGGTAAAGGTGAAGTTTCATTCTTTTTCCATATGGATATGCAGCTGGTGGAAAAGAACAATTTGGTGAAAAAGACTTTGCGTTCCCAAATTAGTTACATTAATGCCTTTATTAAAAAAAAAAAAAATCAATTGACCAATGGGCCCAATGGATGGATGAAGAAAATGTGGTATGTATGAGATTTGACTATTAAGTTCCCTTACCTTTGTAATGATGCTTGATAAAATGTCTAAAAGTATTTTATTCAGTTTCAAATTTTCATATTCTAATCATCATGAAAATTTAGTATATAAGATGCATAGGGTCACTCACCGGACATTTTCTGGTCTGAGTTTATCAAGAACCATCTCTATTAAGTCAGGTCTAAATTCTTCTAGCAAATACTCAGCTGCAAGTACTTCTTCCAGGGGATAATACTTTTAAAAAGAAAAACATACAAAATTAAATTTATAAGGCTACTACAGAGTCTATTTTATTAAAGCAAACATATTTCTTGCATATTATATCCATTATTTTATACTCCTTCTTCCTTTCAATTACATTTTACTTTACTGGAAAAATTTCTAAGGCCCTGAGTCTTTTTCTCTTTCCTACCACATTTTAAGTAGTTTCATACCGTATGTTGATTCTGCCAATATACTTTTAATTCCCAAACATAATTACATTATAGAGAGCAAAATAACATTTCTTTTGAGCAATATTTCTAGTTAAAAACTGAGTACTTGTTAGTGAAGAAAATTCAGTAGCAAAATGCTGACACCTATAGAATTTTTTTTTTAAGTACACACTTTTTTTTTTTTTTTTTTTGCAGTTTTTGGCCGGGGCTGGGTTTGAACCTGCCATTAGCCCCTATCACAAAATCCCAAAATCACAGATGCTGGTGTGGTTGTGGAGAAAAGGGAATACTTCTACACTGCTGGTGGGATCGCAAACTAATATATCCCTTTTGGAAAGACATCTGGAGAACACTTAGAGAACTAAAAATAGACCTGCTATTTGATCCTATAATTCCTCTACTAGGTATATATCCAGAAGACCAAAACCCACACTACAATAAAGATATTTATATCAGAAGGTTCATTGCAGCCCAATTCATAATTGCTAGGTCATGGAAGAAGCCCAAGTGCCCATCAACCCACGAATGGATCAATAAATTGTGGTGTATGTACACCATCAAATACTATGTAGCCATAAAGAAAGATGGAGACTTTACCTCCTTCATGTTTACATGGATGGAACTAGAAAATATTCTTCTTAGCAAAGTATCTCAAGAATGGAAGAAAAAGTATCCAATGTACTCAGCCCTACTATGAAACTAATTTATAGCTTTCATAGGAAAACTATAACCCAATTTTAGCCCAAGAATATGGGGAAAGTGGAGAGGGAGGGGAGGGGAGTGGGAAGGATGGGTGGAGGGAGGGTGATTGGTGGGATCAGGCCTATAATTCATCCTATAAGGGTACATGTGAATCTCTCTAAATGTAGAATATAAATGTCTTAACACAATCACTAAGAAAATGACATGAAGGCTATGTTAACCAGTTGGATAAAAGTATTTCAAATTGTATATAGAAACAGCACTCTATACCCCATGATAGTATTAACATACACAGCTATGATTTAATAAAAAAAAAAAATAAAAAAAAAAAAGACCCTGCCACTTCCGGCTTATGGGGCCAGCGCCCTACCCCTTTGAGACACAGGTGCTGCCCTTAAGTACACACATTTTTGTGAACAGTTTCCTCTCAAAGTTTTATAAAAGGAATCAGACAGCATTTAGAAAGTTGTTATAGGGAAAAACAATAGTCTTGGTATAGAAAGATAAAGTTGAAGAAGCTTTTTAGTAAGAACAACTGTCAGAACAATATTCTGACACAGACTGATTCATTCCGTCAACAAATATTTAATGAACACCCATTCTGTGTCAGGCATTGTTCTAAGTACTGTGGATACAACAGTAGGTAAACTGCATGAAGTCACTGTCTTCAAAAGAGCATACATACATACACTGTAGTTGGGAGGGAGGCAGAGAACAAACAAAATGTCATTTTAGTGATAGGCACCATGAAGAAAATAAAAAAGGAGCAGGGGCAGGGACATTATTTTAAATTGGGAGGTAAAGGAAGGTCTTGCTCACGAGTAGACAGTGGAGATTTAAGAAGAACCAGACATTCATAGATCAGGTGGAAGAATGTTCCACACAAAGAAAACAGCAAATGCAAGACTTTAAGAAGGAGGAATAAACATAATGCTTTAAAATTACACAAAGCCAGTATTCCTAGATTGGAATGTGAATGGGAGAGGTGGGCTGGAGAGTAGTATGGATTGCAGCCAGAGAGAAAGGCTGGTAGTAGATCGCCCTGTAAGCCAAGGAAAACATTGGCTTTTATGTCAACTGTAATGGGAAACCACTGAAGGACATTAAACAAAGGAGTGAAACAAATAGATTTTCATTTTCAGAAGATCACCGAGGCAGGGAAAATTTACTATAGTAGGGCGCTAAGAAGGAAAACAAAGATCCAGGTAAAAGACTACCGTGGTGAACCAAACAAGAATGATGGTAGCTCAGACTAGGCTAGTAGCAATGAAAACAAAAAAAAGTAGATGATTGGAGCCCATAGCTCAGTGAGTAGGATGCTGACCACATACACCAAAGCTGGCAGGTTCCAGCCCAACCCGGGCCAGCTAAACAACAATAATAACTGCAACCAAAAAAGAGCTGGGGGTTGTGGCGGGCACCTTTAGTCCCAGCTACCTGGGAGGCTGAGGCAAGAGAATCGCTTCAGCCCAGGAGTTTGAAGTTACTGTCAGCTGTGATGCCACAGCACTCTACCCAGGGTGACATAATGAGACTCTGTCTCAAAAAAAAAAAAAAAAAAAGTAGATCATCTATAGCTTTTGCATAAGTAACACTTGACACACTATATAAATGAATTTTTTTTTTTGAGACAGAGTTTCACTTGGTAGAGTGCCATGGTGTCATACTTCATAACAACTTCAAATTCTTGGGTTTAAGCAATCCTTTTGCCTCAGCCTCCCAAGTAGCTGGGACTATAGGTACCCACCACAGTAAGTACCTGGCTATTTTTACAGACGTGGTCTTGCTCTTGCTCAGGCTGTTCTGGAACTCCTGAGCTCAGGCAATCCACCCGCCTTGGCGTCCCAGAGCGCTAGAATTATAGGCTTCAATCATTTTGCCCAGCAGAAATGAAAAATATTTCATGTCAATAAACAAATGCCTATGTAATGAAAATATGATAGATAATATATTTTTTTAATTTTTTGAGACAGTCTCGCCCTAGGTTGAGTGCCGTGACCTCATAGCTCATAGCAACCTCAAACTCTAAGCCTCAAGTAATCCTCTTATCTTAGTGTCTTGAGTAGCTGGGACTTAGGTGACTGCCAGAATGCCCAGCTAGCTTTTTTTTTTTTCTATCTTTAGTAGTGATTGGGTCTCAATTTGCTCAGGCTGGTCTCTTAACTACTGAGCTCAAGCAATCCACCCACCTTGGCCTCCCAGAGTGCTAGGATTACAGGCATCAGCCATTGCGCCCTGCCATATGATCATTTTTTAAAAAATTGATATTTTAAACATAATCGGGTGGCGCCTGTGACTCAGTGAGTAGGGCGCCGGCCCCATATACTGAGGGTGGCAGGTTTAAACCAGGCCCCGGCCGAACTGCAACCAAAAAATAGCCGGGTGTTGTGGCAGGCGCCTGTAGTCCCAGCTACTTGGGAGGTTGAGACAAGAGAATCACTTAAGCCCAGAGTTGGAGGTTGCTGTGAGCTGTATGACGCCACAATACTCTACTAAGGGCAACAAAGAGAGACTCTGTCTCTACAAAAAATAAAAATAAAAATAAAAAAATAAATATAATATTGACATCAAGATTTGCCCTACTGCTACAAAGTCTGAACTTTTATACTTCAGCTTCAATTTTCAGCATTAATGTAGTACAGAAATACATGAAAGATCACTGGAATACTCTACACACCACTGTATACAGCAAAATAACAACAAACTTACATGCAATATTCCTGCAATCTTAGACGTATAGCCCCGTGGCCTCTCTTTATCTTTAAACCTAAAAGCAACAGCATTCAAGTCCTAAAATGGAAAGTTAACTCAATTAGATGTGTCAACTATTATTTAAGAATACCTTTTTTACTGTCTGGTTTGCACTATAAACTTTCGATTCCATATTTAACCTTACCATACTTTCTGAAAAACTGTCTACACCTGATTTAGCAATGTATAAAATATAAAAATAACCTTAATTTGTATAAAATTTAGCACATCAACCTAGGCTTAAGACCAAAAGAAAAATAGGTAAATAATTTTGATTGGAAATAACAAACACAGAATATGATTCTGTAGCCTAAACTGGTGAAACTATTAATGAAGGAATTAAAAAAACTGTGTGGAAGAACTTTGTGAGAGCCAACAATTCCACAGAGGATGGTTTTGGTGACCCATTCAGAGAACTGGATTATCAATTATTGTCCCATAATTTTCACAAGCAGAGTATATACTCAAACTTCTACCTTGTCTGTTAAAGAGGGTGTTTCTCATCCTATGTACATTTTAGAATCTTGATAGGACTTAAGTATATTTTTATAAACTCTATTAAAAGAAGCCTTTAAAAATTTGGAGGACAAATACCTTTAGTTTTATGCCAAAAAAAAAAAAGGCCAGGCTTTTTTATACATACAATAATAAAATCACTTTTAAGAACACAATCATACATAAAGCAATTCACTATTTCTTTGAGAGTCTGATAGAGATTTACAGATTTGAAAATGACATAGTTCGTGCAGCTTCAGCCAGGGAGTAACATAAGCCCCGATAGACACTAGTTCAAGAAACTGCTGATTTTCTTCTGAGGGATGGAAAAGCAATTTGATTTCTTCCCTTTTCCCTCCTAAAAAAGGCTACATGATGCTTTAACCCTTAATTGTGCCCCCAAGCACCAAATCAGACTAGTACAACTAAACCTTAACTAATACTACTATGCATTATAAAATTTAGAGTTTATTAAGGAAAAAAGAACTTTAAAAGTTTCACTGGGCCTTAAATTCAAATTAAGTCACATGTATTTATTTTTGAAAAATAGATTCCTTAAGAAAAACTTTGGTGAAACAAAAGTACCTTGCACTCTTGGAAAACCCATTCTTGAGGTCCTTCTGCACGTAACTTCTGAATGTATTGAAACATGTGCAAAATTATATCTTCAACATGTACTGGAAAAAAGGGGCACACTTAAAAACCATTCAGTCCTTAAATCCTTCAAAGCAGTGAGATCACTCCTAAGGTAAAGTCAGGTAGGCGGAAGATGGTCCCTCTTAGAAACAGAGTCCTCACCTCCCTGAGACTGGTTTTAGGTATCCCATACAAGGCCTTCTGGGATTAGGGATATGTGACAGAAGGGGTGTTGGGGTAGTAAATGAGCAAATAAAAAGCCAAGTACACATTTAACAAGTGCAACATAATGATCAGTTGTTGGGGAGGGGGAGAGATCATCCATAAAATAAAGGCTAAGTTACACATGAAAAGACAATAAATAAATTGTATGAATTAAAGTGTTCATAGCTTTTCAACATACAACAGATCCACAGCATAAAAAAGTTAAAAAAAAATAAACCATACAAAGTCAATTTTCATTCAAAAGCAAAAAGGTCAATCAATACTTACATAATCCTTCCTCAGTCAAGTCCACATTAATGATAAAAAACATAAAACCTCGGGCTCCTTCCTTCTGCCCACCAACAAGAGTATTTACCCAGCCTGCAACATTCAAAAGAAATCAATATGATTTTGTGTAGGGATTGTTCCATGACAAGAAAATTTTTAAAAATTCCTACTGTATGTTCCCAAACGATGAATGGGCCTTTTGTACAAAAGACCAAAAAAAAAAATCACTTCAGAAAAGCAGTTTCAAATGCTGCGGAAAACTAAGAGATTTCTGGGATTGGAGTCTTTCCTGAAAACTCCTCAAATTAATTCCCAGTCAGGAGTAGACTACTGTGTTTAAATGTTATGTAAAAACAAAGAGTATGAGTTGGGAGGAGCCTTGGAAACCATCTATTGACTACTGTGTTTCCCCGAAAATAAGACATTGTCTTATATTTATTTTTTCTCAAGAAGACACACTGGGGCTTATTTTCAGGGGATGTTTTATTTTTTTTAAGTACAATACAACAATTATATTTATTCAAATACAGTTAAATCATCTTCTTCTGGAACCGGAAAGGGGGAGCAGACCTTGTTTGTGGGGCTGGCTAGTGATGCATGAACTCCTTTCCCCTAGCCATTCACATGTGCGCAATAGGATGCCTGCGACCATGGTTACCACAAGCGCACCATGCAAGTGCAAATGGCTCAGAAAAAGGAGCTGTGGCAGATAAATGGTATTCCAGTCTTCCTTACCGCAGCTATGCAGATATGCTGCATAGCCATCTCCATCACTAGGTCTTATTATCGGGGTAGGGCTTATATTGAACAAATGCATAGAAATCCTGGTAGGGCTTATTTTTTGGGTAGGTCTTATTTTGGGGGAAACACAGTATATTGTACCACACCCTTCTTATGTGATGAACAAGGGCAAGCAAATAAACAGTGTACTGACATTTCACAGAGATAGTAAAGAATATGTAATGTGGGCTTTTACTTCTTAACCTCTTTCTCTTTTAAAACATGCACTATGGGCTGGGTGTGGTGGCTCATGCCTGGAATCCCATCACTCTGGGAGACGGAGGTGGGCAGACTGCCTTGAGCTCACAGGTTCGAGACCAATCTGAGCCAGAGCGAGACCCCCACCTCTAAAAACAGCCAAGGTGTTGTGGTGGGCGCCTGTAGTCCCAGTGACTCAGGAGGCTGAGGCAAGAGAATCACTTGAGCCCAAGAGTTTGAGGTTGCTGTGAGCTATGACACCATGGCATTCTACCAAGAGGGATAAAGCAAGACTCTGTCTTCAAAAAACAAAAACAAAAACAGGCACTATGACTATCTTTTGAAGTATCTAATCTTCACTGTTCTATACTGATAGGTAAAACGAATTATGGAAAAACCCCAAAACAAAACATACTGAAAATCAGTACATTACTCACTAACACAAAACACCTTCATTTAAAAACATTCACAAGAAAATATTTAGGGAAAAAAATGATGGCGGTGCCTGTGGCTCAAAGGAGTAGGGGCCAGCCCCATATGCCAGAGGTGGCAGGTTCAAACTCAGCCCCAGCCAAAAACTGCAAAAAAAAAAAAAAAAAAAAAGAAAGAAAGAAAAAAATGAGAGCTATAAAAAAGATGTGGAGGGGCACTACATTCAGAAGCTGCTGCCTAGGAAACTTACCTTTTGATTTAAGTTCTGATAAGAGACTTCCAGGACCTTCATGCCCAATGAGATGACCAAGATAATGACCAGGATTTGATTTGTAGTATTTCTGAAGGTCAGGTATGGGAAATGTCACGTAAAGATTCCTAATGTCCTTAATGGGTACTATTTTGTAAAGTTGCTAGGGGAATAAAAACCAAACAAATCACAGAAGATTAGTTGAATACAAGTCCTACTGAATAAAACATTTACAAACTAAGAAGAACACTGATTTTCACGAAAGAATCCCAAGTTTAGGAGCAAATCATTTGCCAGAGGAAATCATATCAACCACAAAGAAATAAATGACCAGGCTCTCTCTTACTGGAATTTCATTGCCATTGCCATGAAGTCCATGTTTGGTCCTCTGGACTGTGCAGCCAAATAGTTTTGGATGCTTGCCTTCCGGCACTGGACAATGCTTGGCTTCAACCATCTGCCAAGGCTACAACTACCAAAACCACTTTCAGCATGCAAAGAGCAGAACATATTGATATTGTTTTGATGATTCATTCTCCTAATAAATGTAAAACTGATTTGGTTATCTTCACAAATATTAAAAACTACATAATGAAACCTCCAAAATATTTCACCTATTCTGTGTACATTTATGTCCATAATTTTAAAATTATAAATTTAAAAGACAAATACCTGAAATACATGCACTTACTCTAAGATGCTCTTCTTGGAAGGGATGTTCGGGAAATTCTGGCAATGGGACATTTTTGTTCTCTACTTCAGAAAACAACTTTACCACCAGATTAGTCAAGTCATCTAAAGATTCTATAAGAAAACAGACAAATCAGAACTTAAACCAATCATAATATACAACAGGCAGTATTTAAGACTCTAGGATCTCCTGGAAAATGTATGGACTATTAAAAGGAAAACCTGAAATTCTTTTTACAAATTGCACCTGATAAAGATAAATCCTATCAGTGCCTATATAACCTCTGAAGCTGCTAGGCAATACTGATAATTTTTATGCCTCATACCTATGTACTTTTTCATAGCTTTAAAATTAAATATCTATAAATACTATTTACAATATTATTTCACAAATATTATCTTATAATAAATTTAAGGCCAGGCATGGTAGCTCATACCTATAATCCTGCTAAGGCTGAGGTGAGAGGATTGTGTGAGGCCAGGAGTTCAAGACCACTTTGCACAGGAGTAAGACCCTGACTCTACAAGAAATAGAAAAAATTTAACTGGGTGTAGGGCAGATGCTCATAGCTACTTAGGAGGCTACGGCAGAAAAATCACTTGAACCCAGGAGTTTGAGGTTATAGGGAGCTATGATGATTGCACTGCACTGTAGCCCGGGTGATACAGCACAAAAAATAAATAAATAACAAATATTAGAAATAACAGAATTGCCTTTGGAAAAATGACTGTATATGATTCCCAAAAGGCATCTTCTGAAATATTAGTAGAGATTATAACATTCACTTCATAAAGACACAGTCTGAGCTTGTTGTTAAAAGTAAAATGTTATCTGGGCTCAGTGGCTCATGCCTGCAATTCTAGCATTCTGGGAGGCCAAGGTGAGAGGATCACTTGAGCTCAAGAGTTCAAGACCAGCCTGAGCAAGAGCTAGACCTTGTCTCTACTAAAAAAAAAAAAAATAGAAAAAATTAGCCAGGCCTTGTGGCAGGCACTTGTAGTCCCACCTACTCAGGAGGCCGAGGCAGGAGGATTGCTTGAACCCAGTTTGAGGTTGCTGCATGCTAGGCTGATGCTTGAGACTGTCTCCCCAGCCCCCACCCAAAAGTCAAATGTTATAAAGCGATTGATTTTGTGGGAGAAGCAGTATAAAATGATGAAAAGAATACTAGGAGGGAGAATCCCAGGGAACTGGGATTCTAACCACAGCTTCACTACCAACTATGTCAACTGACTATTTAGACAAACTGGTTAACTCCTCCAAGCGCTGTAGAAGAAGGAAATTGGTTAAGATGATCACAAGTCTCTTCCAAGGTCTAACATTATATAATTCTATATCATAATGTGCCAAAGACACTCAAAGACTTTCAATTACTAATAAAACTATATGGCCATATAGTGATGTTCTTTTATGTTTTATACTTTTATAAAGGATTTTACTTGCAAAGCTTATATGTATGTTATATATATATGTATATATAACATATAAATAAATGTAGTTTATAATAAAAACAAAAATGGAAATGACTTAAAAATTAATATGTGGGTATTTTGAAACATCCATACATTAGAATTTAATGCAGCCATTAATGAGAGATAGATCTTTATGTGCTGACATTAAAATGCCTCAAAACTCTACTAAGTGAAAACTTCAGGCTACAAAACGATGCTGTATAATTTAATGTTTTAAAAAAGACATATAAAAGCATATTAACAAAATTCAGGCTCGGCGCAGTGACTCACACCTGTAATCCTAGCACTCTGGAAGGCCAAGGCAGGTAGATTGTCTGAGCTCACAGGTTCAAGACCAGCCTAAGCAAGAGCAAGATCCCATCTCTAAAAATTAGCTGAGTGTTGTGGTAGGCACTTGAGCCCAAGAGTGTGAGGTGGCTGTGAGCCATGATGCCACGGCACTCTACCAAAGGCAACAAAGTGAGACTCTGTCTCCAGAAAAAAAAAAATCAACTTTAGGAACTATAACAAGAAGTAACTTGGGGTCTTTGAGGAGAGGGCATAGAGGTCATACTACAGAATAAGAACTTGCTTTTTATTTTATACCTGTATGGGATAATCTTTTTCTTTGTGCATATATTGCTATCATTCTAAAAAAGTACAAAACAACTTATCTTTTTATAAAGACAATAATCACTCACCTTGATTCTGTCTTCTCAAAAATAGGTTATTTATAAATGGTATAAACATCCATCACTTGTTACTGTCGCTAAGCATTTGAATCAAATAAGAAATTTCCCCTGATATTCTATGACCCATTTTGAATTTTTCCATGAACTCTCTAAAGAACATTTAATCACTATTTGAGAAATGCCTTAACATGGTATGAAATCTTTTATACCAAGGGTTAGGAACCTGTGGCCTTCTAGGTCCTTAAATATGGACTCCATTGAATCCAAATTTTACAGAACAGATCCTTTTATTAATACATTTTTGTTTGTCTTTTATATTTTTATTTTATTTAAATTAACATATTTAAAATACCAAAGAATAAAATGAGTTTCAACAAAATAATCCCCCCACAGTGACCAGCAAAATGAGAACATTAGTAAGCCATAAGGGCTAAGTTGACTGCTACACTAGTAATTTAGTTCCAACTTCCCCCCACCTGACTGGTGCACTACTGCATGAGGCTGGTCAGCAAGAGTTTATGAAAGTTCAGTACACCAGTCTGTTATCAGCTTTTGACAATGGTGTACTGTTGCTGTTCGAAGTGGAGTTTGTGAACAGTTGCAGAGCTTGACAGTATTTTTTAATTCTGTCTGCTTAAAAGCCCATCATGTCAAAGATGACCAAGAGAATACTGAAGGGAGAAAACAGATTTTTAATGAGAATTGGGAATTGTAATGTTATCTCGTTTCTGCTAAAGATAATATGATTTGC
Source organism: Otolemur garnettii (assembly GCF_000181295.1). Taxonomy (NCBI): domain Eukaryota; kingdom Metazoa; phylum Chordata; class Mammalia; order Primates; family Galagidae; genus Otolemur; species Otolemur garnettii. Next base: position 37,737,180 of record NW_003852403.1, read on the forward strand.
TTGCTTTGTGATACTGCAATATCAACATTAGAGACATTCAAAGAGCACTTTGGAAGGCTGGGGTAAAAGGATCCCTTGAGCTCAGGTGTTAGAGACCAGCCTCAGCAAGGGCAAGACCTCATCGCTACTAAAAATAGAAAAATTAGCTGGGCATTGTGGCAGGCCCCTGTAGTCCCAGCTACTTGGGAGGCTGAGGTCTTGCTTAAACCCAGAAGTTGGAGGTTGCTGTGAGCTAGGTTGACGCAACAGCACTCTAACCTAGGCAACAAAGTTAAGACCGTCTCAAAAAAAAAAAAAAAAGAAAAAGAAAGAAAGAAAGAAAAAGAAATTCAGTCATCATCTGCATTGTAACACTCATTAAGGATCTAAATATTTTAAATTAGAGAGGTGCAAAAGGTTGTTTTGTAAAAATTAAAAGACAAAAAACAAGACAAATCTTTTTTTTTTTTTTTGAGACAGAACCTCAAGCTGCCCCCTTGGGTAGAGTGCTATGGCATCACAGCTCACGGCAACCTCCAACTCCTGGGCTCAAGCGAGTCTCCTGCCTCAGCCTCCCAAGTAGCTGGGACCACAGGTGCCCGCCACAACGCCTGGCTATTGTTTGGTTGCAGCTGTCATTGTTGTTTGGCGGGCGGGCTGGATTCAAACCCGCCACCTTAGGTGTGTGTGGCTAGCACCTTAGCCACTTGAGCCACAGGTGCCAAGCCTACAAATCTTTAAAGTAGTGATAAAACCTATAAATAATGCCACTGAAGTAACTTGTAAAGCAGCTTATTATATAGTTGGGAAAAGAGGGAAGCCATTCAGTGACATACAAACTGTGAAAGAATGCATTGTCAAAGTTGTAGGATGCTTAGACTCATACATACAAACAATTGCCTCTTTCAAGGAGAACCACAACTGACTGGTAGCATGAATTAACCCTCAATTGAACAGAACAACTTCATGCAATGCTTCAAAAGGAAAATATATATTATTCAATTGCTTTGGATGAAATCAACTGATAGTATTGACTTGATGAAGGTTTTAAGGTTCATTCCAGTCATAAAAGATTTTCTTTGCCATGAAGAATTATTTGTTTTGGGTACTCTTGCAAACAGAACATGGGGAATAGATTATCTTCAACAACTTTTGAGATAAATGTTGTGAAGTTGGACTGAATTTGGTAAATTTAGTGAGTGTTATGTATAGACAGTGCACCTCCTATGACAGAAAATATGAAGGTATTTTTGCACAGATTAAAAAAAGTATTAATGGCCAGACACAGTGGCTCCCACCTGCAATCCTAGCACTCTGGGAGGCTGAGGCAGGTGGATTGCCTGAGCTCACAGGTTCAAGACCAGCCTGAGCAAGAGCGAGATCCCATCTATAAAAATAGCTGGGCATTGTGGCAGGCGCCTATAGTCCCAGCTACTTGAGAGGCTGAAACAAGAAAATCACTGGAGGGTGGCGCCTGTGGCTCAATGAGTAAGGCACCGGCCCCATATACTGAGGGTGGCGGGTCTGAACCTGGCCTGGGCCAAACTGCAACAAAAAATAGTCAGGCATTGTGAGGGGTGCCTATAGTCCCAGCTACTCAGGAGGCTAAGGCAAAGAGAATCATCTAAGCCCAGAAGCTGGAGGTTGCTGTGAGCTGTGATGTCACAGCATTCTACTGAGGGCAACAAATGAGACTATGTCTCAAAAAAAAAAAAAAAAA
>NW_003852403.1:37740017-37752209 GCF_000181295.1 Otolemur garnettii
AAAAAAAAAAAAAAAAAAAAAAAAAGAACTGCTGAAGTAAAAAATGAGTTGGGTATTACAAATTTAATACTTCCTTTCTTAAAACGTATATACATTTTTTGGCACCCTCTATATATGAGTCATTTGAAGAATACATAGCTGCTAGACCCTTAATTGGAGAATACAATGAAAAGTTCACAGACTAGTAATAGCATTTCAGCTTCACCTGGTTGATATCACTAAGACACCTAAATAACTACAGGTAGAACTGATTGAGCTCTCTCAGTAAACTCACTGTTCAGCGCTAAGAAAGATCTAACTGAAACATGGAAAATGCAGTAGAATATCTACACCTTGGGCAACATACCTGAAAAATGTTTTCTTGCTTTCCAACTACCTATTGCTGTGAAAGTCACAAATGAATGATACCCATCTAGAGGATCAACTAAAACTATGGACCTCCATGCTGCAAGCAAATATTCAAATGCTTTCCATTAGAAAGCCACAATAAAGTCATTTTTTTTTTTTTTTGAGACAGAGTCTCACACTGTTGCTCAGGGTAGAGTGCCATGATGTCATAGCTCACAGCAACCTCCAACTCTTGGGCTCAGGCAATCCTCTTGCCTCAGTTTTTTTAATTTTAGTAGAGATGCAGGTCTTGATTTTTGCTCAGGCTGGTTTCAAACTTGTGAACTCAAGCTATCCACCAGCCTCGGCCTCCCAGGGTACTAGGATTATAGGTGTGAGCCACTGCGCCCAGCCACAATAAAGTCATTAATGGTTAGTTAACTTTAAAATTAACACAGTTTTCCTTTTTGAAATTATTAAGTACACAGTTGTTAGATTTTTACAAAATAACATACATTTTAAAGTAAATTTAATTGAAGTTTCTTGAATAAGACCTCACTTGATTATAGCTAAATTAATGCAGCATTCCAACATAAAAAGGCTCCTCACCCATATTGTACCTACGAATGTGGGCATTTGCACTTTATTTATAAAATGTACCTATTTCTACTTGAATTTTTTTGACATGTAAAAAGGACCCTTAAATGTCCAGAGAGAAATAAAAGATAGATCAGTGGCTCCTTGTCATATGACAAGTGAACTCAGGAATGCAGGGGATATATTTGGAACAAGGGAGGTCAGAGGCATCTTACGCACAGAGGAGATAAACAACTAGAAAAATGGTAAGCTATCAACAAAGGTTTGTTAACCTGAACTATTGATGACAGTGAGACCTTTTAGAGTAAGGTTCTACCAAATATGTCTTTCTTCTTGCATATTTCCATCCTAAAAGCACAAATTCACAGTGTAGCTTTCTGAAGGTAGGGCCCTAAACAATATTGAAGTCTGTCTTGCCCACTAAACCAAGCTACCGGAGATCAGAGAAATGAGTCTGATTCATCTTCATATCATCAGGACCTGTCTGGACTTGATTGTCACCTGTTTACCAAGAGTTCAGGCCATTAGTGATGCCACAACTAGAGGGAAGGCTCCAGGCAAGAAGAGAAAAACTCTTTCGTGCCCTTGTGAGAACAATCCTTCCACATGGTTACTCTTCATCCCCTCTTCTCCCAGATTACCTATTAATTGCCTTGTCTCAGAGATCCATTTTCCTTCTCACTCCTTTGTGTAGTAAAGACACCTCTCCCAGAGACTTCATCAAGTCTACTGAGCTCAGCACAGGAAGTCAGTCACAATGGGAGAGTGACAGGTATGGATCAGGAAACTGAAACAACTTATTTCTTTTAGATGCTTATTCTGCCTTTTCTACTAAACCAAGAACACTCTTAAGTAGAAGGATCATGTTTAATTCACCTGTTCCCATTGTTACTTGCCCAGTAAAATTTTACTGAAATAATGTGTTTTATCTCAAATACAACAGAAAAAAAACAGAGGTTAGGCATCATATTCCTAAGACCGGGCTTTAAATACCAAGTGATATATAACACTCTAGGCCTACCTACCTTTAGCAAGCACATACTTTTACAGGGTATGCTTTTTTAAACTGACTTTACTCCTTTATCCATTTTATATCCTGGTTTCTGCTACCAATTTAAAATGTATACTCTTTTTATTTTTTAAGAGATGGAGTCTCACTCTGGCACCTTGGCTGAAGTGCAATGGCTCAATCAAAGCTCACTGCTCCCATATAGCTAGGACTACAAGTGTGTACCACCACATCCAGCTAATTTCTTATTTTTCGTAATGACAGGGTCTCACTATATTGTCCAAGTGGTCCTAAACTCCCATCCTTAAGCCATCTTCCTGTGCTGAGATTATAGGTGTGAGCCACTGTACTTAAGACTACATTGTCTCAATTAAACCTCACAACAAGGTTTTGCATTTTACAAATGCAAAAATTGAAGTTTAGGAAACTGACATAACTTGTTTCCTCACAGCCACACAGCTAAGTAGGTTTCCACACAGCCACACATTTGGAATTCAAAGCTAGGCTGTTGGATTCTAAAGTGCAAGTTTTTAACTACTATGCTACAATATTAACTTTCTCATGTTTTCTATTTTATCTTTTTTTTTTTTTTTTTGAGACAGGGTCTTTATCCATCAGCCAGGTTGCAGTGCAGTGGTGTGATCATAGCTCTCTGCAACTTCCTGGGCTCAAGCTATTTTCCCACCTTAGCCTCCAGAGTAGCTATGACTATAGGTACTGTACCACCATTCCTGGCATGTGTTTTATTTTATGTAGAGATGGGGGTCTCATAATGTTGCCAGGCTGGTCTTGAACTCCTAGTCTCAAACAATCCTCCAGCTTGGCCTCCCAAAGTCAGTGTGCCTGGCCTCCATTTTGTTTTTTATCTGTAACATATGTCTACTAGAATTTTTTATAAATCTTAAAAGGGGACCATACAACACAGAGTGGTTTTTTTTTGAGACAGAGCCTCAAGCTGTCCCCCTAGGTAGAGTGCCATGGCATCACAGCTCACAGCAACCTCAAACTCTTGGGCTCAAGTGAGTCTCTCCTGCCTCAGCTTCCCAAATAGCTGGGACCACAGGCACCCACCACAACACCCAGCTATTTTTTTGGTTGCAGCCATCATTGTTGTTTGGCGGGCCTGGGCTGGATTTGAACCCGCCACCTTAGGTATATGTGGCTGGCGCCTTAGCCGCTTGAGCCACAGGTGCCGAGCCAACACAGAGTGTTTTTGTTTTCTATTTAATATACTGAGGATATTTTCCCATAGTATTAAAATGCTGTCATAAAACTGCTTATTTGGGTAGTGAGGATAAAGCATAAATAAAACAAAGCTTCTGCTCTCTAGTAACTTATATTTTGGTAGAAAAGACAAGAAAAACAAATATTTAGTACTTCAGGTGGTAATAAACATTAAAAAGAAAAATAAAGCAGGTAGGCTCATGCCTACAATCCCAGTACTTTGGGAGGCCAAAATTGCAGGGTCACTTGAGGCCAGGAGTTCAAAACTAGATTGGGCAATATAATGAGACTTTGCCTCTCCCCCAAAATGAAAAAATTAGCCAGGTGTGGTGGCATATGCCTGTAGTCCTAGACACTTGAGAGGCTGAAGAGGAAGGATCACTTGAGCCCAGGAGTTTGAGGCTGCAGTGAGTTATGATCATGCCTTTGCACTTAAGTGTGGGTGACAAAGGGAGATCTTGTTTCTTTAAAAAAAAAAAAAAAAAAAAGGAGAGAAAAGGAAAAAAAGTATAAGGACGGAATAGTAGAAGGAATACTATTTTTTTCTACAAGATGCTCCATTTTATAGCTATAAAATCAGTACTTAACCAATTCTCTACTACATTTAGATTATTTCTAACTTTCCCTAACGTATGTGGTACTGACAGAAACATCCTTTACATCACATTTGAACTCTGATTATTTCCTTATATTGTACTTCTAGAAGTAAAAATGTATATGTACCTTTTAAGGATGATCTTGTTACACTACAGAAAGACTAGTTCAATTGATACCACCACCACGAATATAAAAGAGCAACCGGGCAGTGCCCGTAGCTCAGTGGGTAGGGCACTGGCCACATACACTGAGGCCCAGGCCAGCTAAAACAACAACAACAAAAAATAGCTGGGCATTGTGACAGGTGCCTGTAGTCCCAGCTACTTGGGAGGCTGAGACAGGAGGATTGCTTAAGCCCAAGAGTTTGAGGTTGCTGTGAGCTATGATGCCACAGCACTCTACCCAAGGCGACAGCTTCAGACTCTGTTTCCAATAAAAGAGCAAGCATATCCATAATGGGTATTACTTAAAGCAAAACAAAAAACTCAAAAAAACTATGTAACTTAACAGGAAATTAATTATCATTAGTTAATTTGCATTTTAAAAATCAAATCTTTGCTGTTTACATTCCAAACAGTTTCCCCAGTTTATCATCAACTTCTTTTTAGGTTCCCCCCCCAAAAATTTTTTTTGGAGACAGAATTTCACTACGTCTACCCTCAGTAGAGTGCGATGGCATCATAGCTCACAGCAGCCTCAAATTCTTGGGCTTAAGTGATTCTCTTGCCTTAGCCCCCCAAGTACTGTGTTTCCCTGAAAATAAGACACTGTCTTATATTCATTTTTTTCTCAAGAAGACACACTAGGGCTTATTTTCAGAAGATGTCTTGTTTTTATTAAGTATAATACAACAATCTACATTTATTCAAATACAGTTAAGTCATCTTCTTCTGGAACCTGACGGGGGAGCAGACCTTGTTGGTGGGGCTGGCACCAGTGATATGTGAACTCCTTTCCCCTAGCCATTCACACATGCGCAATAGGATGCCTGGGACTCTGACCTCAGTTACCACACGCACACCCACGCAAGTGCGAATGGCTTGGAGAAAAGAGCTGTGGCAGATAAAAGGTATTCCAGTTTTCCTTACTGCTCCACACTGAAATGCATGGTGTGGCTATGCAGCATATCTGCCCATCACTACGTCTTATTATTGGGGTAGGGCTTATATTTAACAAATGCATAGAAATCCTGCTAGGGCTTATTTTTCGGGTAGGTCTTATTTTGGGGGAAATATGGTAGCTGGGACTACAGGCACCTGCAACAATGCCTGGCTAATTTTTTTTGTTGCAGTTACCAGTGTTGTTTAGCAGGCCCAGGCCAGATTCAAACCCACCAGCCTTGGTGTAGGTGGCCAGTGCTGTAACCATTGTGCTACAGGCACTAAGCCAGTTTCCAGTTTTTTTTTTAAATTGTTAATAAGGTCCAATAGGCCAATCTTTTCCTTTATACTTCCTTTTCTTGCTTTTATATGCTCATAGCATCTACTGAAGTAGTAATTTCTATTTTCTTCAGGTCTCCATTTATTTGTTCTGTTTTATGAGGAAAGGAGAATTTCATGGATAAGTGTTAAGAACAATAGTGTGAAATATTCCCTAAAGTAACATGATGTAGATAGCACGGCATTCCAGAGATTTGAGAAGACAAAGGAAAAACACTTTTAGAACCTAGAAACATATAAAATAGATTATAACCTGATTCAAAATCCCACTGGCCCATTAAGTTATTAAATACTTGAAAATAACAAAATAAATAATTTTGTTATTTAAAATTATTATAAATAATTATTTATATTTAATATATTTAAATATTTAATATATAAATATTTATATTTAATATATTTAAATATTTAATATATAAATATTAAAAATAACAAAATAAATAATTTTGTTATTTAAAATTATTTATTTAAATATTTAAAAATATTTAAATAATTTAAATAACAAGAGAAAGGGTGGCTCCTGTGTTCAGTGGGTAGGGTGCTGGCCCCATATACCAAGGGTGAAGGTTCAAACCCCCTGAACCCACCCCGCCAAATTGCAACAAAAAAATAGCTGGGCATTGTGGCAGGTCTCTGTGGTCCCAGCTACTCAGAAGGCTGAGGCAAGAGAACTGCCTAAGCCCAGGAATTGGAGGTTGCTGTAAGCTGTGACACTACAGCACTCTACCAAGGGCAAAAAAGTGAAACTCTGTCTCTGTCTCTAAAAAAAAAAAAAAAAAAAAAAAAAAAACAAGAGAAAAACTCAATTCCATTTAAGTTGGGGGAAGGAGGAAGAAGAGAGAGAAGAGAAGGGAGAGAGGGGAAGAGAGAGGGAGATTGGTGTTCTCCCACTTAATGGGCACAATGTAAGGTTATATGGCACACCTCCTGGGTATGGGGCACAATTACAACAGGGACTCTACCCAACAAATGCAAACATTGTAACCTAATTGTTTGTACCCTCAAATTAATCTGAAATTTAAAAAAAAAGAAAAATATTCAAATGTATTTCATTCAGTGAATATAAAAGCAATAACAATGTATGTCATCATAAGCTCTAAGCTTTAAATTTCACCCAAGTATACTCTGTAAATTCAATGGCAGGTTTCTGCTTAAAACCACCTAAACTTTTTTTCGGAACATAATGGGCTAAATTAAAATCTCCATCAACATGGTCTTCAATAAGTAGTAAGTAGATCATTTTCAAATGACTTTGAGCAGATAAATAGCTATGTCTTACATCTGTTTTTCCAATGCATTGAAATAGCCAAATGGAAAAGTTAGGTTGTCCAATTTTATGAAAAATTTTAAAGGTTCTTACCTCGACCTAAAACACAAATAGCCATTAAGTTGGATGAATAATAAGTAGAATGGAATTTCAGCAGCTCTTGCCTTACATCAATGCCTTCTTGGTTTGGTCTAGTCTCTAGAGTATATTTGTTACCTGGAAGAGAAGAAAAGGCAATACTTAGAAAAAGCAAAATATGTGAACTTTAAAGTTTTCTAATTATCACTGAAATTGCTAATAAGACAAATTTAAAAAAACAGTTCAAACAAATATACATAATAGTCAAATATGTGGATAAACAGGACAATATAGTACAAATAGTAACATTTTAAACTACAGAGTTGTCCCTAAGGAACTAAAAGTGCTTTATAAAAATTGTATTTCTTAAAATTGTTATGAGATAGTAAGAATTATGAACACTTATAAGATGAAATGTGATCTGGGTAGCGCCTATGGCTCAAAGGAGTAGGTGCCGGCCCCATATACGGGAGGTGGTGGGTTCAAACCTGGCCCCGACCAAAAACTGCAAAAAAAAAAAAAAAAAAAAAAAAAAAAGATAAAATGGGATCCACATGGCCTCCATTCACACTTACTTTAATTTTCAATTCCCTATGTACTCCATAATTAATTGAACAGAGCCACTAAGGGATCTTTTCGGAACTTGCCAAGTTACTTGAGGAAAGAAATTTACTATTTTGAGCTAAAGTATTAAATTTGTGATGTAAATTCTCATGGATATGATCTAGACTGGTAAAAATAGGATATAATGCTATTTTTATAAATCTCAAGTGATACGTATAGCGTACCACTAAGAGTTCTAATGAAATTATAACTAATTTGGTTAGTGTAAAATAGTCACATAAAAAGAAACACTTACATTCTTTAAATTATATCTTTTTAATAAAGACCTTGCAAAGTAGGAACTGGCAGCTACATTTATAATGATTGATATCTCTTCAAAATGGCATAATGCCCCAAGGTCCCAGCATGATAGTTTCTATTACTGGTCCTGCCTACACTACTACATGAGACCTTATCTTTCTTGTGCAGAGGTGAAACTATAGTAGAACATGTTCTTCACGTGGCTTATTTTTTTTCCTTGTGTTTCTAAAATGTCTGATGCCATTAGGAAAGTCCATCTTTCACTAAATTGGACATCAACCACCAGATGGTGTTCTCAGACCTGGTCTTTCGCTCAGTAGTGCTACACAGTACTCTTAAGATTCATGCCTTAGACTGTTTAAATAAACAGATCCAGGGAACAAAGAGTTTGCAAGAAACCGCCTACTAAATGCTCATTAATCTTTTTCTAGCCACGAAGCAATCATATGTACTCACACTCACTAGAAGTAGCCAACTATCTAAGCTTCCGGGGTCTTCACTAATGAAGTCTCTCACTAAAGATTCAGCCACAACCAGGAAGCAGCTGCCCTTGACCAGACCTGATTGTTCACGTCTGTAATGTAAGCACTTTGGGAGGCTTAGATGGAGGATCACTTGAGAAAGACCAGCCAGAGCAGAGTAAGACTGTCTCTACTAAAAATAGAAAAATTAGCTAGGCATTGTGGCAGGTGTCTATAGTCCCTAATGCTTGGTAGGCTGAGGCAGGAGGATCCCTTGAACCCAGTTTGAGGTGGCTCTCTTTTCTACAAAGGAAGATTTCTACGAGTCTCAGTTTTAGAGGTACTCTTCCCTGAAATCCCTTAGTTCTTTACTCTGCCAAGCTCAGATTCCTAAAATATGTAAATACTGACACTGCAACACCCATATTTAGAGAAACTTTTTATTTCAACAGATTATAAATGTGACAGTCTTAGATCAAAATGAGATTTTTAGCCTTGATGTGATCTGATTTGCTTATTCATAATCTGGTCAATATCCTGGTTAAAACACACACACAGGAGCGTGCATGCGCTCTAAGTTTACAAACACCAAGATCACAGCTCCATCGAAATCCTAGAACTTAAAATTCTTTCAAGTTGACCAGCTATTGCTCATCCTGACTTGACTGTGATGTTCCTGAGTATTGTTCTGTCACCTAAGCTAGAGTAAAGTGGTGGGTCTCATCATAGCTCACTGCAACCTCAAACTCCTGAGCTCAAGCAATCTTCCCATCTCAGCCTCTGGAGTAGCTGGGACTATTGTATGTACCACCAGTCACAATTAATTTTTTTTATTTTTTTTGCAGAGATAGTGTCTTGCTATGTTGCCCAAGCTGGTCTCAAACTCTTGGCCTCAAACAATCCACTTACCTCAGCCTCCCAAAGGCTAGAATTAGAGCCACTACACTTGGCCTTTAGGTCCATTTTAAAACACAGAGATAAAAAAGATACGTACCCTGAACATCACTTGCAAACTACTGACAATGCTATATTAAAACAAGCCAAAAGACCACAATGGAATACCATATAACAAAGAAAATAATCAACACCTTATTTGCCAAAGTATGGATGAGCCTCACAACCTCAAAGCTGAATGAAAGCCAGACACAAACATGTACTCTGTATAATTTCATTTATATAAAGCATAAAAAACAAGAAAAACTAATTTGAGTTATTATAAGTCAGAATAGAGGTTAGCCGTGGGTGGGCGCACGGGGGCACAAAGAGGAATAGTGAGGTGCTGGAAATGTTTCATTTCTCCACTATGTACAACTAGTTCCCTGGTATGCTCAGTTTTCAAAAGTTCAATGAGCCATACATAAACAGTATTATTATTCATTCAATGGGCTCTCCAAATAGTAGCAAAAGTAAAAATAACAATTTTTCAGTCACATGTAATTCTTTGTAAATTTATTATCATTTAATGAAATGTTAAAAGAAAAAGGAACCACTGTCAGTCACGACCTGGCTTACCTAAGGGCAAAAGGCTAACGATACTAAACCTCAGGCCAAATGGCTAAGCAGAGGCGCAACCACATCTACTCAGAAAAGTGGCTTTGGCAAATCATATTCCATTTCTTTGCTGCTTACCATTTTCGATCTTTCTAATATCTGGCCATTTGGGAACATAGCCCAGAATGGTAGTTCCATATCCTTAGAACTTCCTGAATTAGAAAGAGGAAGAAGTTCTCTACTATGAGCCTCAGGACAGTCAGCTCTCAATACACTAATGGAGAAACAACGGATACCGTGTATAACTGAGTGAGAGTTAGGCCTGCTAATAATTAATCCTTTTGTAACAAATCCTTTGGAGGAGTTTACTAAAAATGAGAACTCTAGCCAAATTTTATTTTCTCTGTTCTTCTATATCTTGGTGGAAGTTCTTTTAAAAATCAAATGAATAAATAAAAAGAAAAGCAGGACATAATGCATAGAATTCCATAATTGGCCCTTAAATTACTGTGCAGACTCTGTAGGGAGGGGCACAGAAACACACTGGTTTTGGTGCTGGCAGAACCATCATCTGCCCAGGTCCTTGAACTTCTGATGGTATGGCCTTGAACAAGTTATTTTACTTCTCATAGGCTCAAATTTCCCAAACTGACACTAGTGTGTTTACACTAAATATGAAAAATACATGTAAAAAAGCTTAAGACTAATATTTAACATCTAATAAAAGAGAATGGCATAAATTTAAAGTCTAATGACACTGACTGCTGTTTAGGATGCAGAGGAAAGGAGAACTTAGACTTGCAAAGAGAGTGCAAAATTAATCAACAACTATAGGAAATGATCTGGTAATATTTAGTCAATCTGAAGGTGGACATATCCTACTACATAATAATTCCACTCCTGAATATACATACTCCAGAGAACTTGGTGTATAATGAGACATGTATAAGAACTCAAAAGCAACACTGTTCCATTAATAGGAGAATGGATAAATTAGTGGTACATTAATGCAATACATTTTTTAAATAATAAAAATACAAAATTATCAAAGGCTCACTCATCAACAGGGATGATTGTTAGAAAATGTTGAATAAAAAAATAAAAGTAGCAGAGATTACATATAATACCATTTTTATAAAGTCTAAAAACATGCAAAATTGTAAGCATAGGAATGATAATCAGTACACTTTAAGATGGTAGTTATCTCTCAAGAGCAGAGAGGAAAATGTTATCAGAGAAATGTATACTAGCTGCTCAAACTGTACTTTTTTTTTTTTTAATTGCATTTGTAATGTACCATTTCTTCAAGGAGTATGACAGAGAATGATTCAACAAATGCCTGTGTATCTATCTCTTTGTGTAACAACTATATCATCATAAATCTATAAAAATACTATATTTAACATGATTTTTGATGTATATAGAAAATAGACAATAAAAAGCACCTACTGCTGGACCAGGTGCTGTGGCTCACACCTGTAACCCTAGCGCTCTGAGAAGCCAATGTGGGAGAATCCCTTGAGCTCAGAGGTTGAGACTAGCCTGAGCAAAAGTAAGACTCCGTATCTACTAAAAATAGAAAAAATTATCTAGGTGCACTGGCATGTGCCTGTAGTCCCAGCTACTTGGAAGGTTGTAGCAGGAGGAACATTTGAACCCAGGAGTTTGAGACTGCTGTGAGCTAGGGCAACAGAGCAAGGCTCTGTCCCAAAAACAAAACTAAACTAAACTAAAAAAGCAGCTACTACTATTATAATGTGAATTATAAGAGGGATTCCTGGCTTCTGAGTGTATCATTAAACAAAATGATGCACTTCCCAAGGGAAAAAAATAGAAACTGTTGCTAGAAAAGCAGGGAAGAAAACTGGGTAAATGGTCCAGAGTACTTTCCCTCTCTGAAGAACCCTGAGTGGAGAATAACACGAATATGGCTAGGATAATAAGTATCAGTTCAGTTTCAAGGCATAAGCTGTCCTAATTGAGTGCTAATTCAGCAGAATTATCATGCTGAATTATCAGCAGAATTATCATCAAATTATCATGCTGCTACCTGTACTACAATCTTAAATCCTATCTTTCTGGTTCTGTCACCACTAGAGTAAGCTCTCACAGTAAAGTGAGTATCAGGCTTGCTGACCTACTAGGAGCTTTCTACTCTAGACGTACTGAGAGAGGTACTGCCTTGACTTTTAGGAGATTCAGGGATTCTTGTCCTAACTCCATCATGTACTAATTAAGCAACCTTGTAAAAGTCTCCAAATATCTCCACAGGGTTGTTCATATTATCTATAAAATTAGTAATAAGGCTCTATGACCAGATGTTAAGTGCAAGGAAGGGCTCAATCCCCAACTCTGTTTCCTAGCTATGAGACACCGGCATGTTTCTCAATTTCTCTAAGCATTAGTTTACTTATTCATAAATAGGAATAATAAGAAAACCAACCTCACAGGATTACTATATTAAAAATAAACAATCCATGTTAAGTCTCTGCACAGCATTTGTTAGATAATAATTACTCAATATTAACTTGAGTTATTGTTAAGCTTAAGAAATATGGTAACTGATGTGAAGATTTTATAGATTATAAAATCTAGTAAATGCTACTTTATGTTTTCATTATATTAACTACTTTAAATTGTCTTTAAAAACAAAGCCCATAGCACAGTGGTTACAGCAACAGCCACATGTACTTAGGCTGGTGTGTTCAAACCCAGCCTGGGCCAACTGAACAACAATGACAACTGCAACAACAACAACAAAATACCTGGGCATTGTGGCAGGCACCTGTAGTCCCAGCTACTTGGGAGGCTGAGGCAAGAGAATCACTTAAGCCCGAG
>NW_003852403.1:37753229-37755527 GCF_000181295.1 Otolemur garnettii
TGCCACCTTAGGTGTACGTGGCTGGCGCCTTAGCCGGTTGAGCTATAGGCGCCGAGCCAAGAGGATGGATTTTAAGGCTGCAATGAGCTATAATCATGTCACTCTACTCCAGCCTGGGCAAGACCCAGTTTATTTAAAATTAAAAAAATAAAAAAGCAGGCCAGGCTAGGTGGGCCACGCCTGTAATCCTCGCACTCTGAGAGGCCAAGCCGGGTGGACTGCCTGAGCTCACAGGTTCAAGACCAGCCTGAACCAGAGCAAGACCTCATCTCTAAAAATAGCCAGGCATTGTGGCAGGCGCCTGTAGTCCCTGCTACTTGGGAGGCTGAGGCAAGAGAATCTATTAAGCCCAAGAGTTTGAGGTTGCTATGAGCTATGACACCATGGCTCTCTACTGTGAGTGACAAAGTAAGACTCTGCCTCAAAAATGAAAAAAGCATAAATTTATAAGCACACTGAACAATCTATTATCATTATTCTTATGTAATTCTATAATACCTATAGCAGTATTTTAAAATCAGAGTAACTGGCTTACAGTGATTACCTCTGATGAGTGGGACTAGCAGGAGTGGATGAGGAAGACAGACACTTCATGTTTTTAGTTTTATTTTTAACTTTAAATGCTTTTGTACTGTTTAAATGTTTATTAAGCAAGTACTTTTTAAATGAAAAATTGAATAAAGGATACAATTACAAAATCAAGAATTTGCACTTTTATTTTACTCTCTGTCACTTTTACCTCTCATCTTCAGGGGACCACAGAACTTCGAGAGCAAAGACCTGTGTCTTCTACAGTGTTCTGTCTCCCACAGAGCTATTCCCACGGCCCAAGCTATGCATCTGGAAGAACAGTGGTGGAGACAAAAAGGGTAGGATTCGAAAAGCCTGAGAGCCTTTAAAAAAGGACTTCCAGTTAGAAAGCAGACTTCGGAATAAAAGGCTCCCTTTAAAATGCTGTTTATTCACAACTAACTGCTCTGCTCTTTAAAATTTAGACCCCTATTAGTGTGAGATTTAAGTAGGAATGGAGAATTCTGAAATCTTTTTTCCTTAACTATAAAATACAATACTATGCAAAGAGGACATGGGTTTAAATGAGGTCAAAGAGAACTAATTCATGAAAGGAGCTGTTGACAAACCTGTCCCAAATTTACTGAAGGGGTGCTTGGGATTCCCTGTAGCCTTTTCCAACTGAAAGAGTCTCCAGGCATCATTCATCACATTCTTCTCATGTTCTGAATCAACTGCATTCACCTCTCTGTCTTTGCAACTCGGATCAAACAAGGGGCACAGGAAAAACTGTGCAAACCTAAAGGTGTAAAACAGAATTAACAACTGAAAACTATTATTTAAAAATAAAACAAAACAGCTTTTTAAAAATACTTCTGAAACTTAGATAGGAAATGTAAATTCCACAGTATCAGAAAAAACTACCATAGCCATTAAGAAAAAGGATTATAAAATAAGTTCTACGTAACAGAATAAAAATATTGAACATGTCAACTCAGAACTTAATCTATCCCAAAAATGCTAATTAGTGAAAATGCTAAAAATAAAAAAATATATATAAATATATATATACACACATATAACAAAAAAATATATAACACACACTCCCACACACAAAAAGGAAAAGGCAGGCAGGTGAGAGTTCTCAGGTAAATCCTAAATTTACAGTCTGAAGTACAATTTCACTAAAACTCAGGTACCTTAGAATAAACAAATCAACTTTTTCTTTTTTACTTTGCAGTAAGTTGGCCCTAAATTGTTTTGTTTTAGGTTAATGTGAGGGTACAAATGACCAAATCATAATACTTGAATTTGTTAGGGAGAGTCCTTCTTGTAGCTATGTCCTGTACCCAAAAGGTGTGCCATATACTCCTACACTGTGCTTATTCAGTGGGAGTACTACAAATCCCCCTCCCTTATCCCACCCCCCTCTTCCCTCTCATTCCAAACTGAATTGAAAAGAGTTTTTCTCAGCTCAGCGCCTGTAGCTCAGCGGCTAGGGTACCAGCCATATACACCAGGGCTAGCAGGTCTGAACCCAGCCTGAGCCTGGCAAACGACGACAACTGCAATAAAAAGAAAATAGCTGGGAGTGGTGTATGTGGTTCAGTAGGTAGGGCACCAGCCCCATATACCGAGGGTGGCAGGTTCAAACCCGGCCCCAGCCAAACTGCAACAAAAAATAGCCAGGCGTTGTGGCAGATGCCTGTAGTCCAAGCTACTTGGGAGGCTGAGGCAAGAGAATCGCCTAAGCCCAGGAATTGGAGGTTGCTTACTGTGAGCTGTGAC
>NW_003852403.1:37755960-37770503 GCF_000181295.1 Otolemur garnettii
GTCATTGTTGTTTGGCGGGTCCGGGCTGGGGATTCAAACCCGCCACCTTAGGTGTACGTGGCTGGCGCCTTAGCCGGTTGAGCTATAGGCACCAAGCCTGGATATTTGCTTTTCCATTCTTGTGATACTTTACTGAGAAGAATATGTTTCAACTCCATCCAAGCTAATAGAAAAGATGTGAAGTTATCATCTTTTTTATGGCTGAAAAGTATTCCATGGTATGCATATATCACAATTTGTTAATCCATTCTTGAATTAATGGGCATTTAGGTTGTTTCCACGCCTTGGTGATTGTAAATTGAGCGGCAATAAACCATCTAGTGCATATGTTCTTAAGATAAAATGATTTTTTTTCTTCTGGGTAGAAGAAAGATGCCGAATAGTGGGAATGCAGGGTCAAATGGCAGATGCAATTTGAGTTGAGCATTCTCCATACTTCCTTCCAAAAAGGCTGTATTAGTTTGCCATCCCCCAACAGTGTAAAGTGTTCTCCTCTCTCCAGCCACATCAGCACCTGCAACTTCGGGATTTTGTGATGTGGGCTAATCTTACTGGAGTTAGGGGATATCTCAGGATAATTCTGATTGCATTTCTCTAATGATTAATAATGATGAGGATTTTTTCGTATGTCTGTTAGCCATTTGTCTGTCTTCCTCAGAAGAGGTTCTGTTCATGCCTCTTGTTCAGTGATAGACAGACTGTTAGCTCTTTTTGTCGATTAATTTGAGTTCTCTAGAGATTCTAGTTCAAAGCCTTTGTCAGATTCGTAATATGCAAATATTTTTTCCCTTTCTGAAGGTTGTCTATTTGCTCTGATTGTTGTGTTCTTAGTTGTGCGGAAACTTTTGAGCTTAATTAAGTGCCATTTGTTAATTTTTGTTGCTGCTGCAACTGCCACAGAAGTCTTCTTCATAAAATCTTTCCCCAGGCTGACATCTTCAAGAGTTTTTTCCAAACCTTCTTCTAAGATTTTAATTGTTTCCTGCCTTAGATTTAAATCTTTTATCCATCTTGAATCAATTTTTGTGAGTGGTGAAAAGTGCAGGTCCAGTTTCAGTCCTTTACCTGTGGTTATCCAGTTTTCCCAGCACCATTTATTAAATAAGGATTCTTTTCCCCAGTGTATGCTTTTGTTGGGTTTGTCAAACATCAGATGGCTATAAGAGACTGATATCATCTCTTAGCTTTCTATTCGGTTCCAAATAGCTGTATCTCTATTTTTGTGTCAATATCATGCTGTTTTGATCACTGTGGACTTGTGATATAGCCTAAAGTGTGGTAGGGTGATGCCTCTAGATTTTTTTTATTAGTAAGAATTGCCTTGGCTATAACCAACTTTTAAAAGGCTGAATTTGAAGCCGGGCATGGTGGCTCATGCCTGTAATCCTAGCACTTTGGGAGGCTGACGCTACTGGATTGCTTGAGCTCAGGAGTTCAAGACCAGCGCTGAGCATAGTGGCTCATGCCTGTAATTCCAGCACTCTGGGAGGACAAGGTGGGCAGATTGCCTGAGCTGACTGGTTTGAGACCAGACTAAACAAGAGCCAGACCTCGTCTCTAAAAATTGTTGGGCATTGTGGCAGGCACCTGTAGTCCCAGCTGCTTGGGAGGCTAAGACAAGAGAATCGCTTGACCCCAAGAGTTTGTGGTTGCTGTGAGCTATGACACCACAGCACTCTACCAAGGGCAACAAAGTGAGACTTTGTCTCAGAAAAATAATAAGAGTAATAGGATCGGCATGGTGGCTCACGCCTGCAATCCCAACACTCTGGGAGGCCAAAACAGGTGGATTGTCACCTGAGCTCATAGGTTCGAGACCAGCCTGAGCCAGAGTGAGACTGCATCGCTAAAAATAGCTGGGCCAATGTTGTGGTAGGCGCCTGTAGTCCCAGCCACTTGGGCGTTGGAGGCAAGAGAATCGCTTACGCCCATGAGTTTGAGGTTACTGTGCACTATGACGCCCTAGCACTCTATCAAGGGTGATAAAGTAAGACGCTGTGTCAAAAAAATATATAATAATGAAATAAAAAATAAAAATAGAAAAACTAGCTGGGCATTGTGGTAAGCACCTGTAGTCCACGCTACTTGAGGCTGGGGGAAGAAGATCTCTTGAGCCCAGGAGTTTAAGGTTGCTGTAAGCTATGATGCCATGGCACTCTACCCAAAGTGACAGGGTGAGACTCTATCTCAAAAAAGGGGGGGGGCTTAATTTGAACATTTCTTTCTTCTTACTGAGAAAAACAAACTCTAATTAGCAGGAAAAAAATAACACAGTGAGAAATTTAAGGTATGACATAGTAGTCTGACTAAACCATGATTATGGGCTTTTATGAAGTATTAAAAGAAAGAGACTGTTAATTTTTAATAAGCAGTGATTCAACAAATAACATAGTATGTAACTTTAACATAAGTCACCAATAAGCCTGTCTTGAGGCTATTCTTTAAGAGTACCAAGGTTTAACTAAAATACCTTTCATTAATACATTAACACTCCTATATCAGGTTGCAATTTAAGTCAAATTTCATGTACTAATTCCTCTTAAGAAACATTATATCCCACCTTATAAGAACAAAACTCAGAATTCAGATGAAGCCAAGAGAGGAGGCTCTAAATGGGACTATTCAGTGGACTATTGAATCAATAAACATCTCAGTTACTACACCTCACAGTCCAGTTGTTGAGTCAATTATTACTTGATGTTTAAGTAAATGAATATGATACTATGCTAAGTACTTTACACATACCAGTCCAAAGTGAAATTCCATCTATCTGGAATCTATAATCAAAGATGTATGGAAACAGAGAATTTCTGGACATGTAACCTATTACCTATCTCAATACACCTAGGCTAGGAAAAGTACCTAATAGCAACATACCAAAGCTGGATGGGCCCAGACTAAGGGTCATGTTTATAGCACAGTTTTTAAAATGATGTGTTTATTCAAGTGAGTTATTCTGAGCAAGCAGCAGACATCCTCCATCATATATCTATTATGTGAACATCTGTTGCAGCATTTGTAGAGCAGGAAATGAAATTCAGTATATGATCCCAGGGAACTCATTAATGGAAGTCATCTGGGAATACATATAAATAGATGATTATACCTCAAAGCTGCTGCCTAAAGACAGCAACATAAGATAGAATAAGTAAGAAGGTGCCTACTCTGACCCAGCCACATATCCTAAACTCATGCCTTTGCCCTGTTAATTTTTAAAAATATAATAAATATTAGTAAGCAAATGAAGCTGAAAATTACTAAAACTACAAAGTCAGACTTCATTACAGTCCCATCAAAAAGCTATAGAACTACTCCTTGGTAACAGAGAAAACTATAAAAATTAACCAAGGATAAATTACACTTTGAATATTGAATCAAAATCACCAATTCAACAACAATTAGAAATTAAATTGGCCTAATGGAATTTACTCCAGAAAATGCTTTCAAATATCCCCAGGGTTAAAATAGTAAGTCAAAACATTCTATACCCACTAAGTATCTTTGAGAAGCAAGAAAGTGAAGGAGAACAGAGTATTTTTAAGGTCTAGGATTCTGGAAGAAGAAGTATGTTTGCAAAGAGATCTATGACACTATCAAAGTTTACTCTTCATAGCATGCTTAACAGGTAACACCAGTTAGAACGGGAAAAGCCAGTAAGAATTTATAAGTTGGGCGGTGCCCATAGCTCAGTGGTTAGGGCACCAGCCACATACACTGGGGCTAGAGGGTTTGAAGCCAGCTCAGGCCTGCTAAACAACAACGACAACTACAACAACCAAAAAACAGGTAGGTGTTGTGGCAAGCAACTGTAGTCCTATCTACTCGGGAGGGTGAGGTAAGAGAATCATTTGAGCCCAAGAGCTGGAGGTTGCTGTGAGCTGTGATGCCACAGCTTTCTACCAGTGGTAAGAAAGTGAGACTCTGTCTCAAAAAATAAAAAAATAAATAATAATTTATAGGGTGGTGCCTGTGGCTTAGTGGGTAGGGCGCTGACCCCATATACCGAGAGTGGCAGGTTCGAACCCGGCCCCAGCTAAACTGCAACAAAAAATAGCTGGGCATTGTGGCAGGCACCTGCAGTCCCAGCTACCTTGGGAGGCTGAGGCAAGAGAATCGCCTAAACCCAGGAGTTGGAGGTTGCTGTGAGCTGTGATACCACAGCACTCTACCAAGGATGATAAAGTGAGATTCTGTCTCTAAAAAAATAAAGAACTTATAAGTCAATAAAATGTTTTGCTGGGCTTGTAATATTTTGCCAGGTGGCTCATGCCTATAATCCTAGCACTCTGGGAGGCTAAGGCAGGTGGATCATTTGAGCTCAGCCTGAAAGAGAGTGAGACTCTGTCTCTAAAAATATCCAGGCACTGAGCTGGGCACCTATAGTGCAAGCTACTTGGGAAGTTGAGGCAAGAGAACCACTTGAGCCCAGGAGTATGAGGCTGCTGTGAGCTGTGATGCCATGGCACTTTACCAATGGTGACAAAAAGAAACTCTGCCTCAAAAAAAAAAAATAATAATAATAATATTTTGTAGGCCTGAAGACAGATTGAAAGTCATGTCATTATTTTTCCTTTGCAAAAGGAAATGCAAATATATGACATCATTCATTATTTCTTTTTTATAAAACACACGGAAAAATACTGGTGAGTTAAAACCATAAAGCTGTGAAGCTATCTTTGTAAAAATAATACTATTATTATAAATGTGGTAAGAACACAAAATTGGATAATTGGTGAGGTCTTCAACATTACCTGTCAAGGGCACCTTCCAGATGTTCATGGGAAACATCAAAATAGTAATTGGTATGCTCTCCACTAGTAAAGGCATTTGAACTTCCTGCATGCTCACTGAGAAACTGGCTGTATTCATTTTCTTTAGGGTATTTCTTTGTTCCCAAAAAAAGCATATGTTCACAAAAATGACTTAACCCAGCAATATTTGGAGGATCTGACAATGAACCTGAAAGAGAAAATATATACATAGTGAATCATTTTTTTTATGTTCAGCGCTAGTAAACACAGATGAATTACAGATGACTTACAATTCTTGTTAGCATGACAACTCCAACCATACGATCAGAGAAAGAAATGGTATTATTTAGAAAGGTATACCAGTAGGCAGAAGACCTAGTCTCTGCTTTTGATATTTAATAGCTGGTAACCTCAGGCAGATTACTTAATTTCCTGACCATTTATTTCCTCACACACTAGTGGGAAGGAAAAAGTCAAAATCATCATTTTATAAACACTAGAATTTTCTTGTCATTGTTTTACTTTTTTGCAGAAGAACATATAACATAGTGCTAAGAGCATGGGTTTGAGGGTCAGCAGCTCTTCTAGCTGTGAAACTAGGCACAGTACTTTATCTTGCCTGAGTCACTAATTCTTTATATACCTCTTTTAGAGAGCTGTATGAGTACAAATTAGCTGATACTTGCAAAGCACTCTGCACTGTGGTAGGCAATAGTTATTTGTTCAATATTACCTTACTTTTTCAATTCTAAAATGTCATTGAGTTAAATAAAAGCTTTTCTAAGAGAAAAAAAGAAACAGCACCTCACTAATTGTATACATAGGTAAGAAGGAACCTGATTAAGTGACATTAAATATGGAAGAAATATGTACATAAGAATCTATGAAATATGCTAGTAAGTGTACAAAAGTGAAAAATCACAACTGTTTTGAGACAGAGTCTCAAGCTGTCACCCTGGGTAGAGTGCCCTGCCGTCACGGCTCACAGCAACCTCAAACTCTCGGGCTTAAGTAATTCTCTTGCCTCAGCCTCCCAAGTAGCTGGGACTACAGGCATCTGCCACAAAGCCCGGCTATTTTTTTGTTGCTGTTGTCATTGCTATTTAGCTGGCCAGGGCTGGGTTTGAACCCACCAGCCTGGGTGTATGGGGCCGGCACCCAATCCACTAGGCTGTGGGTGCCACCCAAAATCACAACTATTTTATTGAAGAAGATGGGAATGAATTTTCTTTTGGCTACGTCACCTGAGGTGGGAACATAATAAGATGCCTTTAGTAAGTGTGATTATTATTTGACTTGGACAATTTTAGTTTACCAATAGCTATATGTGGTACAAATGATAAGGCACATTAAACTCTAAACTATCAGGTCTTCATTTGCATTCACACAGAAAGTTTTAGTAAATGTCAGCAATAGGCCAATGAACAAAGCTTAATTCAAAATTTTAAACTGTACCTATGTGTACATCAAGTGCTGCTGATGACTTATCCGTGGTGGGATCACTGATGAGAAGTACTTTGATACCATTGGCCAGCTCTAGCCCACGGTATTCTCGCTTATCTTCAGGAGATTTAATAATGTGATTTCCTATTCTCTTGATAGCTGGATTATTCATTTTGCTGTAAGTCTTTTTTTGGAAACTGAAAAGAAAAAATTAATGGTTTATGACTGGTATTTTTTAAAAGACAAAGAATAACATCAAGTAAACCCATAACAACATTATCGTTAGATAATAAAATGCCTGGAGGAAACTTTTTATAGCCTATCTACAGGCTATAGCCTTTTTATAGGCTCTTACCCCTAAGTCCTTCAGAAAATTTTTTTTTTTTTTTTTTTTTTTTTTTTTTGAGACAGAGCCTCAAGCTGTCCCCCTGGGTAGAGTGCCATGGCATTACAGCTCACAGCAACCTCCAACTCCCGGGCTCAAGCGAGTCTCCTGCCTCCGCCTCCCAAGTAGCTGGGACTACAGGCGCCCGCCACAACGCCTGGCCATTTTTTGGTTGCAGCCGTCATTGTTGTTTGGCGGGTCCGGGCTGGGGACTCGAACCCGCCACCTTAGGTGTACGTGGCTGGCGCCTTAGCCGGTTGAGCTATAGGCGCCGAGCCGAAAAATTTTAACCACATTGTTTTTGTGGAGCCATATTTGTACTGAGAAGAACACACAGAAGGGCATGAGAGATGGGGTGGGCTGGGCCATGGAGCTGTTGAGTGTGCTGACTTAGAATAGAGTTTTCTTACACATATTTCAGAGGCATCTGTTAGAGTGAGGTGATAATTATTACTGGGTCAGCCAAAACATTGCTCAACCTGATGATATTTAAAAATAGAGCAGATCTGGAACTCAGGGGTCTAGTAAGCACATACTCAGAACATAAGAAACAATACCTGCTGAGGAACAAGCCTGCAAAGTTCTAACACAAGAGACCTGGGCTGCCCTACAATGGCAACAAAAGGAAATCAAACAAACAATTTGATGGTAAGGACCCCAAGTAGTTTCTATAATTTGCTTTAAGAGTTGAATGCCAGCACAGGAGATGTTAAATAAATTCTCTTAAAAGGGCAGCCTTCTTTCTTATCTAAGAAGTCTAGAGTTACAGTAATAGGAAAAGACTACCAACACACAGAATACCATAGGGGTACTGTTGATATTAGTTAGTGAAGGAGTCTCTGAAAATCTAGGGTAGGAAAGTTTTTTGAGAGTAAGGTAGACGTTACTTTTGTCTATACTGAGGGTTGCTTAAGACAAAAACTGAACCTGTTATTATTGGCGGGTTAAAACACCACTCAGATAAACCCCCAAAACATATTTGAAACTAAAGAGAAAAAATAAGCCTGTGCTTATGACCTGGAAGAAAAAAGTAGATCTGACTATTCCTTAAAGATTGATAGATATTAAGATTTAAAGGCAAATAACATGGGGCTGTAATAGGCACACAATTATATTAAGTATTTTTTATGTTAAAAACCTCCAAAAATTGGGTGGTGCCTGTGGCTCAGTGAGTAGGGTGCCAGCCCCATATACAGAGAGTGGCGAGTTCAAACCCAGCCCCGGCCAAACTACAACAAAAAAATAGCTGGGTATTGTGGCGGATGACTGTGGTCCTGGCTACTCGGGAGGCTGAGGCAAGAGAATCGCCTAAGCCCAGGAGTTGGAGGTTGCTGTGAGCTGTGATGCCACAGCACTCTATCAAGGGCAACAAAATGAGACTCTGTCTCTAAAAAAAAGTAAACCTCCAGAGATTAAGAGAGAGAAAAGTCTACTTCGCAGGGCCAGGCGCAGTGGCTCACGCCTGTAATCCCAGCACTTGGGAGGCCTAGGTTGGTGGATTGCCTGAGTTCACAGGTTCGAGACCAGCCTAAGCCAAAGTGAGACGTCATTTCTAAAAATAGCCGGGAGTTGTGGTGGGCGCCTGTCATCACAACTAGTTGGGAGGCTGAAGCAAGAGGATCTCTTAAACTCAAGAGTTGGAGGTGTTGTGAGCTGTGATGTCACAGTACTTTGCCAAGGGCTACAAAGCGAGACTTTGTCTCAGAAAAAAAAAAAGTTTACTTTGCTTGTACGAGAATACCTTCTTCTCTGAAATCATCTACAGGTATTCTTCTAATCTGAATAACAATTGATAAACCAAAGAGGTTTGCTACTATTAGTACTATCCCCTAGGTCTTCTATTGAAGGTAGAATATTTAGGACTTATTTGTTATTTATTTATTTTTGGATATTTAGGATTTTAAAGATCAGTATTATAGGTCATACCAATACTAAACATATAATATTGTTTCTTTTCTCTCTTTTTTTTTTTTTTTACTTTTGGGCTTGAGTAATCCTCTTGCCTCAGCCTCCTGAGTAGCTGAACAAACACTACAGGAGTGTGTCACCTCAGCTAATTTCTCTATTTTCAGTAGAGACAGTCTCGCTCTTGCCCAGGCTTGTCTTGAACTCCTGAGCTCAAGCAATCCACCCACCCGGACTCCAAGAGTGCTGGGATTATAGGCATGAGCCACCTCACTCGGCCTGATTTTTAAATATCACACACTGATTTACACAGATAGTGCTCATGGTCTTGCTTTGTTTATAGTAAAAATAATTGCTTGAAAAACAAAGCATAAAATAGTAACATTTGGGGGCTATGAGGCCTCCACTGGAAAATTCAAAAGCAATTTTCAAGTGACAAGTCATTAATTCTTTTCTACATCATTAACCTTAAGCCATTTAGGTTCAATGGCAAAGAAATGAAAATAAGTGTAAAGTCTAAAAAAATGGTGTTTTGTGGTTAAAAATAAATAATAATTCTCAGCATGACAGGAAATGGCCTATTTAAGACTCCAAAGAGGGCCACAGGCACCTCTGATAGCAGTCCTGGTTAAGGTATTTCCCAAGGGACAGTCAATATTTAGACTACATCAAAGCCTTCAGCATGTACACAGTTTGTTTCAAAAACCTTAAGTTTAATATTAAATTCCCATTTAAAAAAATGAGTCCCAATTCAGTAACAATATAATGCTAAATAAGCCATGAGGCATCCATCCTCCTTTAAGAGCCCCAGCAAACAGGACAGCATTAAAAGGTTGCAGGAACGGCTTGGCGCCTGTGGCTCAAGTGGCTAAGGCACCAGCCACATACACCCAAGGTGGTGGGTTTGAATCCAGCCCAGACCCGCCAAACAACAATGATGGCTGCAACCAAAAAATAGCCGGGCGTTGTGGCAGGCGCCTGTGGTCCCAGCTTCTTGGGAGGCTGAGGCAGGAGACTCGCTTGAGCCCAGGAGTTGGAGGTTCCTGTGAGCTGTGATGCCATGGCATTCTACCCAGGGGGACAGCTTGAGGCTCTGTCTCAAAAAAAAAAGGCTGCAGGAAGAGCTCAGTGGGCACCAAAGAGAATGCCTAAACTCTCCCTTCAGCAAGGCTCTACTAGGAGGAGGAAGGGAGTTGGGCTTCCAGTGACGACTGATTCCACTAGGTGGGAGCAAAAGCAAAAGGCTATTTTGGTTCAGCTGCCACTGTTTATAACCAACTCCTTCCTCAGTGTGTGCCCCTGCTAGTTTGATTTAGGGACATCAGGGATTACAAATGATTAAAGTATAATGATGATGATGAAGCGCTAAAAGTTGTGTCCAAACCACAACTGCAGTAAGGAGACGAAATATAGTTCATGTTAGTAGTATAAACTTCTTGTTCTGCAGGAGGTTAAAAACTCTATTATATAGGTAACCATCTCAACTAAAGACTACATTCTGGACTTTTTAGGGTTTCAACTTCCCTTGCCTAGATTTTCATTTTCTTAGACAAAATAACAGAGAGTACGATGTAGATAGACAGAATAGTAAAAGATTGAGAATTCTGACACAGCAAGAACTATTTATAAGTGACCAGAGTTCATGACAGGCATGGATATAACTTATTTGGACACTTGAGTTGGTCCTGGTGTGGCTGAAAGTAAAGAGATGAATTTATTCTATAAGTCACAGATAAAAATTAGTTCAGCTACTTTTAGATATTTGTACAAGGGATCAAGAACAGCTATTAATTTCCAAGCTGGCAATGCTCCCAAATCAAAACGATTTTTTGAGGAAGTAAAAGAACTAAAAAATCAATAGCAGTATTTTCAAACAAGACCCGTTCCCAGCAATCTACAGGCAAACTAGCTTTACCTACAGAATATCTACCAACACTTCCCACAACAATTTGATTCTTACCTTCAGAGAACTGAAGGAAATGACTCGGAACTGCTCCTCCTCTGATGAATTCATCAACAGATTGCCTGTCTCTGTATTTATAATACTCACTTGTCTATCCACCTCACTCCCTCATTAGCATAAGTCCTTCAGTAATTTTATTTATTGCCAATGTTCTCCAATAAGCAAGCATTCTGACATTTTTGATGACAAACGAGTGCTCACTCAAATACTTTCTAAACATTTATTTGATATTTTTAACCTGTCAAAGTCAGAATTCTAGGAGCAATAAAATTACTTTGAATTTTAGGGATATTATCATACATTGGAAACGTCAAAAGGCAGCAAGAACTGTCTGTTTTCAGCATTCTGATCAATGGGAGAAATGATTAGTAACTACAACACACTTTCTAATTTTGTTCAGAATTTAACATGACTGTAATCTCAGAAAGTAAAAGCTAAAAGAGTCATTTTTTGTTACCTAGTCCTTTGTAGTTCATAGAATGGCAGCACTGGCTCCCTTTGGAGCTTGTTAAAAATGCAAAATATCAGAACCCATCAGGGACCTATTGAGCCATAATCCACATTTTTAAAAAGACCTCCAGGTGGACTAGTCCCCTCACCTTCCCTATAAGGAAACTGAAGCTCAAGCAGCTTAAATCAGTTGCCCAAGATCCTACCATATAAATTCACAACTCCCAGTCCTATGTCCGGTATCACCCTCCATATCCAAACAAACATTTAAGAAGACTTATTAAGGTCCAGACACCGCACGACGCATGTTGACTACAGAAATAAGTACACCATAGCCCTGTTCTGAAGGAATCCAGGCTAGTGACAGAATCAGAAAGGACAACAGGTCATTATATTTTAAGTGCAATGACAAAGTGTCCCTGGGGGCACTATAAGAGTAATGAAAGGGGTGCACCTGACCCTGTCTCGGCGGGGAGAGGGGTGAGCAAGAAGCATGCCAAATAAAAGGCAAGAGGAGTACCTGAGCAATTAGAAAAAGAATGAGGACTGTCATGAAAAAACAAGTAGACTGATATTAGGTATAATCAGAACCTCCACTTAAAGATTGTGCTTAAGACATGTGAAGTCCTAAATATCAGGACTTTGATTTGCAAAAAACAAATTCCCAAATAGAATGTCATTTCCATATTCCCTATCAAGAGCAAATTTTATTATGCAAATAATCTTTTATTTAGATGACCTTTTACAGCCTTTTCCTCATATCTCTTTAAGTGTTTCAAAGCCTATGTAACAGTAGATTGGAAAGTTTTACTTTATCTTTCTCTCCCTCCTCTTCCCTAGATCCCTCTCACAAATTTAAAAGATAGACCCAAGGTGAATCACACCTGTTATCCTAGCACTCTGGGAGGTCGAAGCCAGAGAATCTTCTTAGCTCAGGAGTTCAAGACCAGCCTGAGTAAGAGCAAGACTTCGTCTCTACTATAAACAGAAAAATTAGGGTGTTGTGGCGGTGCCTGTACTCCCAGGTATTTGGGAGGCTGAAGCAAGAGGATCACTTGAGCCCAAAGAGTTTGAAGTTGCTGTGAGCAATAATGCCACAGCACTCAATCCCAGGGCAACTGAGCAAGACTCTGCCATAAATAAATAAATAAAATAGAAAAATAAGCCAGGTGTTGTGGTGGTACCTGTTGTCCCAGCTACTACAGAGGCTGAGGCAAGAGGATTGTTCAAACCCAGGAGTGTGAGGTTGTTGTGAGCTAGACTGACATTATGGCACTCTAGTGTGGGCAACAAAACAACAGCAACAACAATGGGCAGCACTCATAGCTTAGTGGGTAGCGGATTGGCCACATACACCCATGCTGGCGGGTTTGAACCCAGCCTGGGCCAGCTAAATGGCAATGACAACTGCAACAAAAAAAATAGCCAGGCATTGTGGCAGGCGCCTGTGGTCCCAGCTACTCGGGAGGCTGAGGCAAGAGAATTACTTAAGCCCGAGAGTTTGAGGTTGCTGTGAGCTATGATGCCACAGTACTCTACCAGGGGTAAAATGTGAGACTCTATTTCAAAAAAAATAAAAAAAAAAATAGACTCAGATTTAGAAATAACCCATAAACCTAAAAAATTGTGTGATCATCCTAATAATGAACTACCAATCAAAGCCTCCCTTGTACAGAATCCACCCACCCACTCTCAAAACTCTAAGTGAAAACCAAGGCCTATGGCACTGTACATGAAGAGAAGCAGCCCAGAAAGAAAATGCCTGGAATCAGAATCTCACCAGAAAACACAGCAGTTACCCCATAGAAGGCAGAAGTAAACAGAAAGATGTCAAGGTAGTGCTGGGATGAGCCCTAGGATGCCGCAATATATTAACTGTACTTAAGACTACATATTTCCAAGTACTATTCATTAATGTTACTTGAACTAAAAAAACATGTCTCAGAGGGGGCAGCGACTGCGGCTCAAAGGAATAGGGGGCCAGCCCCATATGCTGGAGGTGAATTACTTAAGCCCAAGAGTTTGAGGTTTAAGCCCAGCCCCAGCCAAAAACAGGAAAAAAAAAAAACAAAACAAAAAACCATGTCTCAGAGAACCAGCTACCTATGGCTCTACAGCAGTGGTTCTTAACCTTCCTAATGCTGTGGCCCTTTAATATAGTTCCTGTGGGTCGCAACCACAGGTTGAGAACCACTGCTCTAACAGTTACAGGGACAGGGATACCTCACTTCGTACACAAGTGAGATTATAAAGTTGTGTATAAAACAAAATCCTGTCAGGTCAATCTTACTGCTCAGGAGAGCAGTTCTAACTCCTTGTCCTAGACCTCTTGGAAGAAGTTTATAATCAAGCAATGAACCTTTAAAATGAATTAAGGTGGTGGCAATGTAAAAGAATCCTACAGCAATATTGTTTTAGAGATAAATGCTTTTGCATATTTTGTTTTAGTTCTGGTACACATAGATCAATGGTTAATTCAAAAAGTAACTTTTTTAAGGTTTACACAAACAAAACCTCCATTTTATACCTCTTGCCACACAGTGAACTATAGAAAAAGGAAAAAAAATCATAAAATAATCATAAAAAAATCATAAAAACATAGAAAGTTTCTTACAGATGTAGCTTAAGGACCAAAGGTGTCTCACAAGCATCCAAGTTCCACATGAAGTTTTCAGGCTGTTACTTAATGTGGGATAGATGCTACTGTACAAAACCAATCCTAAAAATCATTCTCTTTATCTTTTAAAAAAGCGTATTTATATGCTTTATAAATTGCTCATTTAATGTTTCCAATCTAAGTGGCTGGTCACAATAGCTGTTCATAGTCAGCCTCAACCCCAGATGAAAAACAAAAGGTTGGTGGTTTAATGGCTTGCCCAAGGGCGGCCACACAGCTGATATGTGGTAAAGCTGGAACTACAGAAAAGGAAGCGTGGGAAGGGGAGGGGCAGAAGGCGGTATGAAGGAAATCATATTTAACATGTGGCTTTCTTCCAACTCCTGGTTACCGTCCTCACAATCCTTTCCGCACCCCATGTATCTTCCCTTACAATCACAAATAACAACAACCAGGAAACAAAAATTAAACTAGGTCAAAATAAATGCTCCAAGGAAAATTTTCAATTTTTTACTCCTTCCTCTCCATATAAAACAGTAGGAGTGGAGGAGCCTGAAAGTATGCTTCTAATCTGCCAAAGGAGTCCCTGAGCTGAGAATCACTATACATTGTCTATAAAAAGGAAAATATATGGCAGGATTAAATGTATAGAGGTAAAATAAAGAGAGATTGTACAGCACTGTCTTATGTGTGAAAGGAAAATGAAAATAATAATCACAGTAGATATGGTTATTGGCATATTTTTCAAAAATGTACATTAAATCACATAAAAAGGGAAAAAGGAGAAAAATCATAATTATCTTGGTAAATGCAGGAAAGTATTGAAATTCAATAATCATTCATACCTTTTTTTTTAATCAGCAAACTACAATCAAAAGGGAAGAAATGTCTTCATTTTAAAAAGAATATCTAGGCTCAGCACCTGTGGCTCAAGTGGCTAAGGCACCAGCCACATACACCTAAAGTGGCAGGTTCGAATCCAGCCCGGGCCCGCCAAACAACAATGATGGCTGCAAGCAAAAAATATCC
>NW_003852403.1:37771479-37781238 GCF_000181295.1 Otolemur garnettii
CAAGAGCTGGAGGTTGCTGTGAGCTATAACGCCACAGCACTCTACCAAGGGTAACAAAGTGAGACTCTGTCTCTTAAAAAAAAAAAAAAAATTGCCAGGCATTGTGGTGGGCACCTGTAGTCCCAAGTTACTCAGGAGCCCGAGGCAAGAAGATGGCTTAAGCCCAAGAATTTGAGGTTGCTATACACTACGACACCATGGCACTCGACCCAGGGCAAAAAAAACTCAAAACAAAAACAAAAGGTTTTAAATTTCTATTTTTTTCAGATTTTGGAATATTTGTATTATACTTACCAATTGAGCATCTCCTTTGAGCATAAAATTGGTGATCAAAGAGTTTGAAATTTTGGAGCATTTTGGATTTTGAATTTTCAGATTAGCGATGCTCAACCTGTATTTGTACAGAGGGGTGTATCTCCACTTGAGGGCTTAGTTTCACTCATTTGTACACCCTGGTTCTGACTGAAAAGAATCTGCCCATTTCAGATCCTGCTAGTTCAACAACCTAACGTGGACTCTTGCCTTAGTATGATTCTTACATTACAGACTGATCCACTGACCACTTGCAGACCATATTTAGTAATTATCTTCCCTCACTTTTATCATATGACCTCTCTGCTGCTCAGATCCTAGGTACTATTTGTTTTGGTGTTTTTTTTTTTTTCTTTTGAATAGGTAAGGTCTCACTCTATTGCCCAGGTTGGAGGGCGGTGGCCCGATAGTTCACTGCAGCCTCAAACTCCTAGGTTCAAGCAGTCCTCCCATTTTAGGCTCCCAAGTCACTGGGATTATAGGCTTCAGCCACTGTGCTCAGCTCTGGATACTATTTGACTGATCTGGTCATACCAGACTTTTGGGGATCATCTAGTTGTTTTGCTCTGGTTTGGAGACGGGGTCTCATTATGTTGCCCAGGCTGTACTCAAACTTCTAGACTCAAGCAATCCTCCCACTTCAGCCTCCCAAGTATCTGGGACTAGGTACATACCATGGGAGGTGCCTCACCTAGTTTTGCCAATTAAGAATCAGGTGTGCAACGTACACATGGGTCCATTAAATTAACAGGGGCATCTATGATTACATCAGATGTAGGCAGTCTTTAAGGGTTCCTCCTGTTAAATATGTTTAAATAAACCTCACCAAGGCATAGTGCCTGGTAAAAGAAGGCATCCACAAATGTTAACCTTACTATTATAATCTTATAATTATCATATTATTGTCCTATGGGGTAAAATGCAAATTGACCACCTCAATAACCATGATGTTATTACTAGCATTCTTGACATACTCACATGAACTCCAGTTATATTGTCATCTCCAGAGGTCAAAATCATCCACTGGACAGGCTGGTAATAGGATGATACTTAAACAGGTAAATAATTATCCCTTTATAATTGCTCAAAGTGAGCCAGTGTTTATAGTCAGTAATTCTCAATAGGTGACTGTCCCTCCCCACCCCTCAGGGGATATTTGGCAAATTCTAAAGACATTTTTAATCATCCCAACTAAAGGGTGTTTGTTCTACTGGCATAAGTAGGAGCCAGGGATACTGCTAAGCATCCTACAGTACACAGGAAAGCACCCTCCCACACAACAAAGAATCATGTGGCCCAAAACGTCAACAGCGCTAAGGTGAAAGATCCTAATTTACAGTTCTAACTTTATCACCTAAAAATAGTGGATGAGAATCATTCATTGCAACTGATTCTATCCAGTTAAATAGGAAGCAGTTATATCAATATACAAAAAGTTTTCCATGTTAAACTCCCATCTATGTATTTATCTATGTATAGTATGAATCAATCAATAAAGAGAAATCTAAACCAGAAAAAGTTTAAAGGAAGTGAGGGGAAAAACTGCCACTGAAGAAGAAAGAGAAAGGAGAGATCTGCAGGAAACTTGTCCTCTTGAGTAAGCAATCTAGTGTGCAAGTAAAGGGGTCAGCCTTAGGCGCAAAGCCAGTGCACCAGGAGAAAGCCTTACGGCATGCTCAGGTCTTGCCTAGCACATACACACTTTTAGGGATATGTTCAATGATCCCCTATAGAGAATTATTTCCATTATTTTCCTGCATGAGGAAATTAAGCCTCAGAAAAGTCATTTGGTTAAAACCACAAAGGCATTAAAAAGAAGAGCTAGGATCAAATCTAAGTCTTTAGGTACCAAAGCACCGTGCTTTTAACCACTTTACCAAGTTAAAAGTTTATCTTATGTCCAGAGATGACAATAAATTTCTAGAAGCAAGTGCAAACATTATAACCTAATTGTTTGTACCCACACATTAATCTGAAATTAAAAAAAAATAAATATAAAAAAGTAAATTTCTGGGAAGATATTCACAGAAATGTTGAGGATGGTTACCTATGGACAGGTAACTTTATTTTTTGTACTTTTCTGTACAATACAGAAAGAATCATTGAAAAGATAAACTTACTGGATTCAAATGCATGAAGATATGCCTGCTAAATATATAAGCCCAAACCAAACTTTTTAAAACTTGGATTGGGCACATCACAATATAACAGGGCTAACAAAGAAAAAATCTGGACTCCATTTCCACTCCCTATGGTTGTTGACAAGTTGGTTCCCTTAAGAAACTAGTATGTTGGCTCACAACTGAGGCAACTGCCAAAAGAATTTTTTTAAATGGTTTGTGATGTTGGCTCAGTGCCTGTAGCTCAGTGAGTAGAGCGCTGGCCACATACACTGAGGCTGGTGAGTTCAAGCCTGGCCCGGGCCTGCTAAACAACAATGACAACTGCAACAAAAGCCCAAGAGTTTGAGGTTGCTGTGAGCTGTGACACCATAGCTTTCCTCTGAGGGCCACACAGTGAGATTCTCTCTCAAAAAAAAGAAATAAATAAAAATAAATAAATGATTTGTGGAGTGAAAGCATGCAGACAATGGCACAGAAACCACAGCCTAATTCCAAACCCCTTCCTCACTCAATTGCTAATCTAATGTGGTTGCGCCTAATGTTGTGTCAATTTTAGACTCCATTTTGTTTCTTTTACACACAGGATAATAACTTTAGATAGTTTAGAAAGTATCAACCTAGATTGTGACTTATTTTAAACCACACATGGTATTCTATTTCTTCATTTGGATAAAGATTTTGATTTAAGAAGTTACTCCTCCAGAACCCCCAACTATCTAGTTACCCACAACTTTGAAATTATACTCTCGGCTGTTCCATCCAGAAATAAAAGATGTTAACACTTTCTTCTCCTCTTCATAGTAATGGTAGTGTTATTATTAGTCTATGAACATTTGCTATATAACAGAGATATACGTATTACATGCATTTCTTCATTGAATTCTCACTACATGCCTGTGAGGCAGATATTATTATTATCCCCATTTTGTTGATGAGAAAATAGGGACTTGAAAAGGGAAATGACGGATTCCAAGTCATACACAGGTAAATGGTAGAGCCAGGATTTGAGCCCAAGTGTTGTTGCTCCAGAATCCTAGTAGCAATGCAAGCCGAAGAGCCTGCATTCCCTAGCCCCACAAGGAGTATTAAAACTTCCACTGTACCGTGACAAATCTATAAAAGCAATGTTCACATTTTCAAGACTACTGGGTAAAAAAGTGAACTCACTTTGTTATTTGGTTTGTGTTGCCACACTAGGCTCAATAGGGGAGGTAAAAGGAGAACACCTGAGGCTTATGTAACCAATCTAACAATTAGAACAGATTTCACTGATGGCGCCTGTAACTCAGTGGGTAGGGCACCTGCCACATACACTGAGTCAGACGGGTTTGAACCCGGCCTGGGCCAGCTAAAATAACAAGGGCAACTGCAAGAAAAAAATAGCCAGGCATTATGGGGCGGGGGGCACCTGTAGTCCCGGCTGCTTGGGATGCTGAGGCAAGAGAATTGCTTAAGCCCAAGAGTTTGAGGTTGCTGTGAGCTGTGACACCACAGCACTCTACCTAGGGCAACAGCTTGAGACTCTGTCTTAAAAAAAAAAAAACACAAAAAACAGACTTCACTGAGTAGGTTGTGTCAGAAGCACCACCAAGCATTCAAGAAGATGCTACTTTATGATATGGTTTTAAAAATATTTTCTAAAGAAAAATTATGCTGGGCAGCACCTGTGTGTGGCTCAGTGGATAGGGCACAGGCCCCATATACTGAGGGTGGTGAGTTCAAAATTTCCCACTGAAATTTTATATAATTCTAACTCATAAAATTAAATTACTCTGGTTCAGGAAGGAAAGAGGAAGACAGAGATACCCATCATCACCTTAGGGATCCTCAGAGGCAATGCTACTGACAA
The DNA here is from genome assembly GCF_000181295.1 of Otolemur garnettii. Lineage (NCBI taxonomy): Eukaryota > Metazoa > Chordata > Mammalia > Primates > Galagidae > Otolemur > Otolemur garnettii. The sequence continues at coordinate 37,775,764 of NW_003852403.1, forward strand.
AAATTCCCAAGGCTCTGACAAGTATTGTTTAAAAATTAATGCAGAATTCCAATAAAAGTACTAAAAAGGTATTGTATGGAGTTAGATAAGTCACTATTAAAATTAATATGAAAAAATAAACATGCCAGAATAGCTAGAAAAACATTGTAAAAGAAAAACTTTAAGTGGGATACTAGCCTTATCACACTTTAAAACATACTGGAAAGCCTCTGTAATAAAATTAGCATGGTACTGGAGTATGAAATGACAAATAGATCAGTGGAAAAGTCTAGAAAGCATGGAATTAGACCCAAATACACATGGAAATTTAGTATTTAACAAGGGTGGCATTTCTTTTTCTTTCTTTCTCTCTCTCTTTTGAGACAGTGTCTCACTCTATCACCCTAGATAGAGTACTAGGGTGTCATAGCTCACATCAACCTCAAACTACTGGGCTTAAAAGATCCCCTTGCCTCAGTATCCTGAGTACCTGGGACTATAGGCCCCCACCACAATGCCTGGCCGTTTTTCTATTTTTAGTAGAGATGGGGTCTTGCTCTTGCTCAGGCTGGTCTTAAACTCCTGAGAGTGGGCAACACACCCACTTTGGCCACCCAGAGTGCTAGGATTATAGGCATCAGCCACCATGCCCTGAAGTGGCATTTCAACTCATTGTAAAACTCTTAATAAGTTAAAATTATAAAACTCTTAGAAGAAAACAGGACAAAAGATTCATGACATGGGATTTGACAATTTGTTGGATATGACACTAAAAGCACAGACAACAAAAAATAACCTACATCAAAATTGAAAATTTTTGTGCAAAGGATAGAGTAAAATAAACAAACAAACAAACAAAAAACAAAGGATAGAGTAAAGAGGCAACTTGTGGAATGGGAGAAAATATTTAATAAAGGCCAGGTGTGGTGGCTCACGCCTGTTACCCTAGCACTCTAATAGGCCAAGGTGGGTGAACTGTCTGAGCTCAAAGGTTCAAGACTAGCCTGAGCCAAAGCAAGACCTCGTCTCTAAAAATAGCCAGGCATTGTATGGTGGGCACTTGTAGTCCCAGCTACTCGGGAGGCTGAGGCAAGAGAATCGCTTGAGTCCGAGCTATTACACCACAGCACTCTATGAGGGCAACTAAATAAGACTGTCTCCAAAAAAAAAGAAAATCTAGTAAGGGATTAATATTTATAATATATAAAAAACACCAACAAAACAACAAAGAACCAATTTAAAAATGGCAAATGTCATTAAGAGACATTTCTTCATTTCTTCAAAGATAAGCATATAAAAAGACACTCAACATACTAACCATTAGAAAATGCAAATCAATTAACCAGTTGGATGAAGGTATTTCAAACTGTATACAGAAACAGTACACTGTATCCCATGATAGTATTAATGTACACAGCTATGATTTAACAAAAAAAAAAAAAAAAGAAAGAAAGAAAAGAAAAAGAAAATGCAAATGCAAATCAAAACCACAGCAAAGGCCAGGCATGCCCCTCCCCACACCTATAAACTTAGCGCTCTGGGAGGCCAAGGTAGAGGATCCCTCAAGCTCTCATATAAGTTCAAAACCAGCCTGGACAAGAATGAGACCCTATCTCTACTAAAAATAGAAAAAATTACCCCGGCATTGTGGTAGGTGCCTGTATTCCCAGCTATTTGGGAGGATGAGACAGGAGGATGCCTTGAACTCAGGAGTTTAAGGTTGCTGTGAGCCAGGCTGAGGCCATGGCACTCTAAGCTCAGGCACCAGTAAGAATGTCTCAAAAAAAAAAGAAAGAAAAAAGAAAAGAAAAAAGAAAAGAAAAGAATCCCCAACAATTAAAAAAAAAAAAAGAAAAGAAAAGAAGAAGTCGTCATAGGTTTTTTTTTTTTTTTGGTCAAAGTCCTGCAAAGGATATTTTCAAAAGTTTGTTGCTTTAATCATCTGCTAGAGAAGTTGTAAAATAACTAAATTCTCAAGTACTTAGAAACCTAGAATTCTGGTGCTGGATGAAGAAATAGCAGAAACCATCCAGGTCATCTCTCTTACTTTTGTAGACCTATTCTACAAATGTGTAGATTTACACTAAAACCTACATCTACACTTTTCTGTTCAGGAAATCATCAGAGAATCTTTAAAAAGCTATCTCTCCTGGCTTGGTGCCTGTAGCACAGTGGTTATGGTGCCAGCCACATGCACCAAGGGTGGTGGATTTGAACCCAGCCTGGGGCCAGCTGAACAACAATGACAACTGCAACAACAAAAAACAGCCAGGCGTTGTGGTAGGCACCTAAAGTCCAGCTATTTGGGAGGCTGAGAAAAGACAATCACTTAAGCCCAGGAGCCTGAGGTTGCTGTGAGCTGTAACATCACTGCACTCTACCAAGGGCGACATAGTGAGACTCTGTCTCAAAAAAAAAAGTTATCTCTCCCGTGCTCTTTCTCAAGAAGATACTGGAAGACATGTTCCAAATATACCATGTGTCTCTTGAATGAAGAAGCAAGGCAAGAAAGAAAAAAAATTGAGAACCAGGAGAGAGATTCACTGCAGGAGAGAAGTAATGGGAAATTCTATGCAATGACTGCAGCAGGGCTGAAGAAAATTAGTCCAAGCTCGGCAAGGAAGAAATGCCCTGACACAGACTCTTAGAAAAAAAAAATAGTACCAACAGATCATCTAATACATTTATCACATAAGAAATGTTACTAAAACCTGTAGGATCAAGTGGGAAGAATCAGATACGTATAAACAGAAAATTAACAACATGACAAAAAACAAAAAGATGAACATAAAAACTGTAATCAGGCTATACTTTGTGACTCAGCAGTGAGCAACATTTATAAAATCGTAATATGGTAAAACCCAAATACTGCTATATTCAAAATCTGACTCTGGGCTCGGTGCCTGTGGCTTAAGCGGCTAAGGCGCCAGCCACATACACCTGTGCTGGCCGGTTCAAGCCCAGCCTGGGCCTGCTAAACAATGACCCAACTGCAACCAAAAAATAGCCAGGTGTTGTGGCAGGTGCCTGTTGTCCCAGCTACTTGGGAGACTGAGGTAGGAGAATCGCTTAAGCCCAGAAGTTGGAGGCTGCTGTAAGCTGTGATGCCACAACACTCTACCAAGGGCAACATAGTGAGACCTCAAAAAAAAAAAAATCTAAAATTGAGAAATCAAGAAATAATAATACAGGCTGGGCACGGTGGCTCATGCCTCTAATCCTAACACTCCGGAGGCCGAGGTGGGTAGATTGCTTGAGGTCACAGGTTTGAGACTAGTATGAGCAAGAATGAGACCCCGTCTCTAAAAATAGACAGAAACAAATAAAATAAAATAAAAATAAAAATAGATGGGCAGGTGGCACCTGTGGCTCAGTGAGTAGGGCGTTGACCCCACATAACAAGGGAGGCGGGTTCAAACCCGGCCCTGGCCAAACTGCAACAAAAAAATAGCCGGGCATTGTGGCAGGACTACATTGCGCATGTAGTCCTAGCTACTCGGGAGGCTGAGGCAAAAGAATCGCCTAAGCCCAGGAGCTGGAAGTTGCTGTGAGCTGTGTGACACCATCGTACTCTACCACGGGTGATAAAGTGAGATTCTGTCTCTACAAAAAAAATAAAAATAAAAATAGACAGACCTTGTGGTGGGCACCTGTAGTCCCAGCTATGGGGGAGGCTGAGGAAAGAGAATTGCTTGAGCCCAAGAGTTTGAGGTTGCTGTGAGCTATGATGCCACAGGACTCTACTAAGGGTGACAAAGTGAGACTGTGTCTCAAAAAAATTTATATTTTTAACTTTTTTTTCTCCTTGACTAATAGTATCAGCTAGTACTTATAGAACAATATTTCTGGCCAAAAAAGAAATAACAGTATAACATATTATTTGGAAAATTAAGATAAATTTCAAAATAAATAGCAATGTGGTTGACTGGACCTAAAAAACAGGATAAGGTCAGTTGCACTGGCTTACACCTGCCTAGATATTTTTTATCCAGTCATTATAGAAAGACTTGGATCCTTTTTGACAAAAAGCTCCATAGTAAGCAGTATTACCTTCTTCATAAAACAATCTTTACTGAAACTTTGCTGTTATACCACAAAGGAAACTAGAGCTATTTGGGAAATAAAAATTGTTAAGACCACCAACTGATTAAAAATATCGATATAAGATGCCAAAGAAATATTCTTATTATACATCCCTTCAACTCATAAAACAATTATATAATCTCTGTCGCCAAAAATTCAATTGTACTAACCTGACTGTAAAGCCAGGTGCCAGTGGCTCACGCCTGTAATCCTAGCACTCTGGGAGGCCAAGGCGGATGGACAGCCTGAGCTCAGGAGTTCAAGACCAGCCTGAAAGACGCCCCCACTCTAAAAATAGCCGGGCATTGTGGCGGTTGCCTATACTTCCAGCTACTCAGCAGGCTGAGGCCAGAGAACCCCTTGAGTCCAACAGTTTGAGGTTACTGTGAGCTGTGACCCTGCACTCAACCCCAGCGCAATTGAGTGCGACTCTGTCACAAACAAACAAACAAAACCCCACCAAATTCTGCCTATTCTCAGAATTACAGTATAGCTGGACACCAAGACAAAATTCCTTTTTAAGTCCAAACAAAGACTGGAGTTTTTAAAAATGTTTAATCTCAGATTCACAGAGCTACTGGGAACTTACAAGATGATCTGGTCCAGCACCCACAACTGTACAGCCAGCCAATGGCAAAACCAAACTCGAATCCAGTTTGAGCCTCTGTATATATAAAGCTCTTTTCCACCACACTGTCCTATCCCTTTCAAACCAACTTAATTCCCACAAACAACTCAGAACTGTAAAAACCCTTAAAGACATACTTCAATCAGTATTTTTTTTAAGCGACTCTGTCTCCTAGGCTAGAGTGCAGTGGCACAATCACTGCTAACTGTAACCTCAAAGTTCTGGGGCTCAAGTAAGCCTCCTGGCTCAGCCTCTCAAGTAGCTAGGACTATAAGTGTATGCCATGACACTTGGCCAATTTTTAAAATTTTTGTAGAGATGAAGGAGTCTCATTATGTGGTCCAGGCTAATCTCAAACTCCTGCCCTCAAGCAATCCTTCTTCTCTCCCAAACTGTTGGGATTACAGGTATGAGCCACCAGATATAGCCTCTAACTTCTTTATAATAAGAAACACATGAGTGGTGCCTATGGTTCAAGTGGCTCAGGCGCCAACCACATACACCAGAGCTGGCTGGTTTGAATCAGGACCAGGCCTGCCAGTCAATGACAACTACAACCAAAAAATAGCCGGGCATTGTGGTGGGCGCCTGTAGTCCCAGCTTCTTGGGAGGCTGAGGCAAGAGAATTGCTTAAGCCCAGGAGTTGGAGGTTGCTGTGAGCTGTGACACCACAGCACTCTACCCAGGGCTATAGCTTGCAAACTACTATTAGTTTGCAAACTATTGCAAACTAATATGTTCCTTTTGGAAAGATATCTGGAGAACACTTAGAGAACTAAAAATAG
>NW_003852403.1:37782267-37787931 GCF_000181295.1 Otolemur garnettii
ATATTTTTTTTTTTTTTTTCAGACAGAGTCTCCCATAGACAAGAAGAGCTCAATTTAACAGAAAAAGAAACACACACTCAAATATCAGATACTGGTGTACTGACATTTAGAATATGGAAATGGCAAATCATAAACAAAAATTGAATCACGTTTATGACTAGGGCGCCTTACCTCCAGAAGCCCATAGTCATGGACAAATTCACGCAAGAAATGTTTAGTGAACCCCTACCATGTGTCAAGTACTGTGCAATGTGCCAGGGATACAATTAGAAGTGATCCTTGCTCCTTCAGAGATCCTGGGTCCAATATAATTCCCTACATCCTAAGATAAATGGCCTACTGTAAAGTTGGGCAAAGGGTCATAGTGGTAATCAAATGGGGACCCACACTCCCTACTGGACCTTAATCGCATTTGTAAAAATCCAGCGTGTGCAAAAGATGCTGTTGGTGCAAAAACATGGAGAAAACAGGAGAACTTAGAACTAGAAAGATCCCTGGCTTGGCGCCCATAGCTCAGTGAGTGGGGAAATGGCCACATACACTGAGGCTGGCTGGTTCAAGCCTGGCCCAGGCCAGCTAAACAATGACAACTGCAACAACAACAAAAAAAAACAGCCAGGCATTCTGGTGGGTGCCTGTAGTCCCAGCTACTCAGGATGCTGAGGCAAGAGAATTGCTTAAGCCCAAGAGTTTGAGGTTGCTGTGAGCTGTGATGCCATAGCAATCTAATGAGGGTAACATAGTGAGACTCTGTCTCAAAAAATAAAAAATAAAAATAAAAAAAATAAAGGCTCAGTGCTTGTGGTTCAAGAGGCTAGGGTGCCAACCATATACACCAGAGCTGGCAGGTTTGAATACAGCCTGGACCTGCCAAACAACAATGACAATTGCAACCAAGAAATAGCCAGGTGTGGTGGGCACCTATGGTCCCAGCTACTTGGGAGGATGAGGCAAGAGAATCGCTTAAGCCCAGGAGTTGGCGGTTGCTGTGAGCTGTGATGCCACCGCACCCAACCCAGGGCAACAGCTTAAGGCTCTGTCTCAAAAAAAAAAAAAAAAAGAGAGAGAACTGGAAAGATCCTTTCTCCAAACAAGGAAACTGAGACCCATAGTGAGAAGGGTCACTTATCTTTTCTAAATCTTTACAAGCAACTGCTCCTTCTACATCAAAACCTACCTTGACAACTTCTTCTTGAGACAAGAGTCTCTGTTGCCTAGAGTAGAGTGCTGTAGCATAAGCCTAATTCATAACAACCTCAAACTCCTGGGTTCAAGGGATTCTGCTGCCTTAGCCTCCCCAGTAGCTAGGCCTATGGACATCTGCCACCATGCCTGGCTGTGTTTTTCTTTTAGTAGATATGGGGTCTCACTCTTACTAAGACTGGTCTCAATCTCCTGAGCTCAAGCAATCCACCTGCCTTGGCCTCCCCAAGTGCTAGGATTACAGGTGTGATCTTAAGCCAGCTCTTCCCAAGCTACAATCTGATTTCTCCAAACTCAATACTGCATTTTCCCAAAATCACTCTATAGGGCTCCATGAAATTTGGATTTGGTCCCCTTCACTTTATTTGCAGATTTATGCTAGACTTTGGTCTTTTCTCAAGATTCTATTCTCCTCAAAACCTGTCTGGCCATTTTGCTTCTGATATTATCTTCTGCCTCTCTAACTCCCAACATCTCCAACTCTGTTTCCCCCTTATCCCTAAATGTCAGCCAATCCTCAGGGTTGGGGGCCCCTACTTCTTCTGTACGTAGGTATTTTCCAAATATCCATCCATGTCTATATCTTCAATTCTATACCCAGATCTAGAAATCAGTTTAGATCTTTTTACCAAGTTTCTCTCATTTCTTTCTTTTTTTTTTTTTTTAATTGAGAATATCATTCTGTCTCCCAGGGTAGAATGCCATGGACTCAGCCTAGCTCAAGGCAACCTCAAACTCCCAGGTACAAGCAATCCTCCTGCCTCAACCTCCCAAGTAGCTGCGACTACCAGCGCATACCACCATGCCAGCTATTTTTTCTATTTTTAGTAGAGATGGAGCCTCACTTTGCTCAGGCTGGTCTCGAACTCCTAACCTCAAGCATCCTCCCACCTCAGCCTCCAAGAATGGTAGTATTACAGGTGTGAGGCACTGCACTCCGCCACCAGTCATTTTTCAAATGCTTGCTGCAAATTTCCTTCGGCTATCCACCAATCACTTCAGACTCAATATGCAGTACCAACGACCACTATCTACCAGGTATTTTCTTTCCAAAACTATCTCCCTGTTCTGACTTCCCCATCCCTACTGGAGATGCCAAACTACCTCTAAGGAGGTAGATAATATAATGGCCAACCCTTGAGGTTCTTGAATGAGCTCAGCTGATTTTACATCTGGCTAAGCCACTTACTAGCTGTGTATCCTTGAGCAAGTTAACCTCTTTAAGCCTCAATCTCCTTATCTGAAAAAAAAGATAACATTTTCTCACAGAACTTTTGTGGCTTAAAAGCATGATAACCTATAGAAAGATCCTATTACAAATCATAACATATAGTAGGCATTCACTAAATATTTGCTATAAACCTTTTACAGTTAATATTGTAAGGAGCCGCAAGAGCCTTACAGCTGAATCTACTCAGACTCCATCATAGGTCAATCTTGTTGTAGGCTCTGGATCCACTTCCTATCCCCAAGCAGAGAAAATTTAAGAAACTCCAATAGCAACTCAGTATTCATCATCCTGATTCTCCTATTTTAACTGAGTATCAATTCATTCCTCTTCTGGGTGCTTAAGGACTGCTCCATCCTCGTCCTCTATCCTTGGGAAGTTAGAAGACGTCCTGAGGGTAACAGCCAGCTCTAAGTGCCTATGGGACTGTGCCACTATGCCCCACTGCAGCACCCAACCAACCTGTTATTATGGTATGCCTTTGGAAAATCAGCCACCTGCCTGGCAGGACAAACATCTCACCTGGCTGAATCTCCCCACAGGAGAGAGGAGAAATAGGCCAAGCTCAGGGCCCCTCCTTGTTTAGGGTCATCTCAGCGGTAATCTCAAAGTCACTCAGGCTCAAGACCTTAGCCTTTATTGACTCCTTCACCCCCGCCCATATTCAATCAGTAACTAAAGCTGCTGAATCTTCCTTCACATGTCTCCTGCAGACACTCTCCTTTCCTTGTCATTTGCACTACTACTTTGTCCTTCATCAATCTCTGCCTGCATCTCAAACTTCTATTTATCAAAAAGTATCTGAGGCACTGTACTTCCTATAGGATAAACTCTTACTGTCCTGTGATTATAAGTGAATTCTTCTACTTCTTTTTTTTATTAAATCATAGCTGTGGGCTCGACGCCTGTGGCGCAAGCGGCTAAGGTGCCAGCCACATACGCCTAAGGTGGTGAGTTCGAATCCAGCCTGGACCCGCCAAACAACAATAATGGCTGCAACCAAAAAATAGCCGGGCGTTGTGTGGCGGGCGCCTGTGGTCCCAGCTACTTGGGAGGCTGGGACAGGAGACTTGCTTGAGCCCAGGAGTTGGAGGTTGCTGTGAGCAGTGAAGCCATGGTACTCTACCCAGGGGGACAGCTTGAGGCTCTGTCTTAAAAAAAAATCATAGCTGTGTACATTAATGCAATCATGGGGTACAATGTGCCGGGTTTATATACCATTTGAAATATTTTCATCAAACTGGTTAACACAGCCTTCACTGCATTTTCTTAGTTATTATGTTAAGACATTTATATTCTACCCTGAGTAAATTTCACATGTACCCTTGTAAGATGCACGGTAGGTGTGGTCCCACCAATTACCCTCTCCCTACCCACCCTCTCCTCTCCTCTCCCCACCCTCTCCCCTTCTTCTTGGGCTATAAGTGGGTATAGCTTTCATATGAAAGCTATAAATTGGTTTCATAGTAGGGCTGAGTACATTGGATACCTTTTCTTCCATTCTTGAGATACTTTGCTAAGAAGAATACATTCCAGGATTTTTCCACTTCTAAGCCTTTCCTAAAAAATACTATTCCATTTAAAATATTCTCTTGATTCCCTGTCTCTGCTCATCCAAATTTTGTATTTCCCTCAAAGACACTGGGTCATGGATCATACATGTAATCCTAGCCTTCTGGGAGGACACGGAGGGAGGACTGTTTGAGCTCAGGAATTTGAGAACATCCTGAACAAGAGCAAGACGCCCATCTCTACTAAAAATACAAAAATAAGCTGGGCATTGCAGCACATGCCTGTAGTCCCAGCTACTTAGGAGGCTGAGGTAGGAGAATCACTTGAGCCCATGAATTTGACGTTGTAGTGAGCTATGATGGCACTGCTGCACTCTACCCAGCAAGACTCTGTCTACAAAAATCCTATGCTCAAGTCCTATGATCTCTGTGAAGCCCTCCCTGATCTCACGGGTAGAAGAGTATGCTGAGCAGGGAAAAAACTGGGCAAATGATCTGAGACAAGAGTGAGTCAAGCAAGAAGACCAGTGTAAGTGGAGTGGAGTGAAGTGATTATTTTGGAAATAAGATCAGACTGGCAGTGAAAGGCCAGATCTCATCAGGTGTTTTTGGCCATTATAAGGACTCTGTTTTTAAATCTGAGCAAAATGAGGATGAACTGCAAGGTTTGAAGCATTGTATAGTAAAGATATGACCTGACTTGGATTTCAAAAAGATTACATTGCCAGTGGTGACAAGAACAGATTATCTATTGAGAGAGAGGCAAGTGCAGAAGCAAAGAAACTGGTTAAGAGGCTACTTAATAATCTGAGTGAAAGAGTGATATGGATCAAGGTGGAGGCGGAGGTGGCAGTGGAGGCAGCGAGAAGTGATCAGCGTCTGGATATACATGCTCACTGGATGAGGGATGTAAGAACAAAAAAGAAATCAATGATGACCGCAAGTTACAATTTAAACAAATAGAAGAATGGAGACATTAAGAGAAATGAGGGGAACAATGAGGCAGGAGGTGGTTTTGGAGATCTTGAGATATGTTTTGGACATGACAAGTTCATATATTGAAAATATATATTGGGCTTGGCGCCTGTAGCTCAAGCAGCTAAGGTGCCAGCCACATACACTAGAGCTGGTGGGTTTGAATCCAGCCCCGGACTACCAGACAACGACAACCACAACAACAACAACAACAAAAATAGCCAGACATTGTGGCAGGCACCTGTAGTCCCAGCTACTTGGGAGTCTGAGGCAAGAGAATCGCGTAAGCCCAGGAGTTTGAGGTTGCTGTGAGCTGTGATGCCACAGCACTCTACCCAGAGCTATAGCTTGAGGCTCTGTCTCAAAAAAAAAAAAAAAGAAAAGAAAAAAGATATTGAATATCCAAGGGAAAATGTTGAGTAGGATGTTTATTACCTAAGTCTGAAATTCAGGGGAGAGATTATGACCAGAGACGTACATTTGGGAGTTGTCGAAAATAGATCATGCTTATAGAATTTCTGTGATGATATATATATTCAAGTCTGCTCTGCCCCATGTGGTAGCCATTAGCCACCTATGGACTGAAAAGTTTAGGGCAACTAAAGAACTGGATTGTTATTTCAGTTATTTTACTTTATTTTTTATTAAAACAGAGTCTCGGCTCGGCGCCTATAGCTCAACCAGCTAAGGCGCCAGCCACGTACACCTAAGGTGGCGGGTTCGAATCCCCAGCCCGAACCCGCCAAA
>NW_003852403.1:37788458-37791971 GCF_000181295.1 Otolemur garnettii
CGGGCTGGATTCAAACCCTCCAGCTCAGGTGTATGGGGCTGGCGCCTTAGTGGTTTGAGCCACAAGCGCCAAGCCAGTTTTTCTATTTTTAATAGAGACAAAAGTCTCACTTTTGCTCAGGCTGGTCTCGAACTCCTTAGGTCAGGCAATCTGTCCTGCTCAGCCTCCCACAGTGCTAGGATTACAGGTCCCCCCAGCCTATTTTAGTTAATTTTAATAGGTACATGAGGTTTGTGGCTACATGTTGGACAAAGCATATATAGATAGCACTGAAAGCAGTGAGATTGAATGAGAACTCTAAATGGATGAAAAGACACCCAAAGATTGGGTATTGGGGCATGTCAACAATATGAATTAGTTGTTATTGTTTGTTTGTTTTTGCAGTTTTTGGCCGGGGCTGGGTTTGAACCTGCCACCTCCACTATATGGGGCTGCCGCCCTACTCCTTTGAGCCACAGCAGCTGCCCAACAATATAAATTATTTGTGATAAGAAAAATAACGGAACAATCCAAATCTCCATCAATAAGTGAACAGAAAAATAATTACAGGCATATCTGCATATGACTGCCATTCAACAGTGAGTCTCAAAAATTATGTTAAATGAAAAAAATAACTCAGGAAAAATTTATATAAAGGTCAAAAGAAGACAAAACTAAACAATATACTGTTAAGAAGATACGCAGATGAGCTAAAAACTATAGGCTCGGTGCCTGTAGCTCAGTAGCTAGGGCACCAGCCACATATACCAGCATTGGTGGGTTTGAACTCAGCCCAAACCTGCCAAACAACAATGACAACTACAACCAAAAAATAGCCAGGTGTTGTGGCAGGCACCTGTAGTCCCAACTACTTGGGAGGCTGAGGCAAGAGAATCGCTTAAGCCCAAGAGGTTGAGGTTGCTGTGAGCTGTGATGCCATAGCACTCTGCCAAGGGTGATAAAGTGAAACTCTGCCTCCAAAAAAAAAAAAAAAGAAAGAAAGAAAGAAAACTAAGAAAATTATTACTCAAATATAGGACAACAGTACCTCTATAAGGGAAAGGGAAAGGGATACAATTAGGGAGGTGAGCACAGAAGTATTCAAAATCTCTGCAAATGTTCTTCTTCCTAAACTAGAGGATAGGTATACAGGTATACATTTTGCCAATCTTCTTTATCCTATATCCTCTGCCATGTATAATATCAATTAATTAAAAGAGTATAATCTATCATGGGAGAAATAAAGATGACAGAAAAAAAGATTAAAAACAAAGTAAAAAAAGAAAATTTTTTTGTGGAGATAGTCTCACTCTATTGCCCAGGCTAGAGTGCTGTGGCATCAGACTAGTTCACAGAAACTTCAAACTCCTGTGCTCAAAGGATCCTCCTGCCTTGGCCTCCCCAGTAAGCTGAAATTGCTGGCACCTGCCATCATGCTCTGCTAGTTTTTTCTATTTTTAATAGAGACAGGATCTGCTCTTGCTCAGGTTACTCTTGAACTCCTGAACTCAAGAGATTCTCCCACCTCAGCCTCCCAGAGTGCTAGGATTATAGGCATGAGCCACTCACCCAGACAGAAAAGAGTTTTGTTTTTTTTTTTCAATTTAACAAAAAATTACAGCCTGAGCAAGAGCAAGACCCCATCTCTACAAAAAGTGGAAAAATTAGCTGGGTGTAGTGGCCCATGCCGGTGGTCCCAACTACTTAGGAGGCTGAGATAGGAGGATCACTCCAGCCCAGAAGTGTGAGGTTGCAGTGAGCTATGATCATACCACCACACTTCAGCCTGAGTGACAGAGCAAGACGAAAGAAAAGAAAGAAAAGAAAGAAAGAAAAGAAAGAAAGAAAGAAAGAAAGAAAAGAAAGGAAAGAAAGAAAAGAAAACTATAGAAGAGTAGAAGGAAAATAAGAGTTAAATGGTCAAATGTCAAATGGATGTTTCAAAATCTCTTCAAAATTATTAGGTTCAGTAAGAGGAACAATAACTGTTTGACCTGTATAACAAAGTCTGAACAGAAGGAAAGATGTGATCATAGAAAGAAAAAAGGGAAAGGGCATTCCAAAATTGGGAATGAATAGGTCATGTGTAAGAGACAGTACACTGGTAAGTCTGACTGGAGAAGAGGAAAGGCAGGTTGAAAAGTTATGCTAGAATAGGCTCAGCGCCTATAGCTCAACCGGCTAAGGCGCCAGCCACGTACACCTAAGGTGGCGAGTTCGAATCCCCAGCCCGGACCCGCCAAACAACAATGACAGCTGCAACCAAAAAATAGCCGGGCATTGTGGCGGGCGCCTGTGGTCCCAGCTACTTGGGAGGCTGAGGCAGGAGACTCGCTTGAGCCCAGGAGTTGGAGGTTGCTGTGAGCTGTGATGCCACGGCACTCTGCCCAGGGGGATAGCTTGAGGCTCTGTCTCCAAAAAAAAAAAAAAAAAAAAAAAGAAAAGTTATGCTAGAATAAAAAAAAAAAAAGTTAAGCTAGAGCCAGCCAACAGGATGCTTAAATGCTGGATCAAGAAGTTTGGACTTGACCTTGAAATAGAATAGAACCCGATCGTGGTATCTAAGTTAAGACTGTAACTTGGGGAAAGTGTAGCCATCTCTGTGAACACCTTCTTCCTACTATGCACAGTAGGAGTGATTTACCTTCCTTAAGACGTGAATATGTGGTAGTTTCAGATGTGAATACTTTAAAACAATGTACTGATCGCTTGCATTAGACCTGTACTTTCCTTAACATTTTTAGGGCACTGCATTATAGATGGGTGAAGTTATCTCATTATTCATCATGTTTTGACCCCCTAGAATGTCCCTCTCTGAGAAACTTACCCTGAAACTCTAGTTAACCTACACCTTGGACTTAATCAATAAAACTGAATAACAGGAGGGAAAAAAAAAAAACTCAGAGAAAATCTAATTGCAACTAGAACATACAAACCACTTAGTTATATTATACTATTAAAACTAAGGGTTTTTTAAAAAGTCACAAATTCTGTATGCTGGGGATAATACAGAGCTAAATCTAACCTATCAGCAAACAACAAAAATAGCCTGAGTGGAAAGAGGGCAAATGGAAATACCCTGCCTCACCATCCTGTCTTTTCTCTCCAAGCTCAGAGATCTCTTTGCCTGTTGTAGTGGATTTTGTGATATAGTGGGAAATAAAGGGTGGAGAACAAGTTCCACAGATTCTTCATTTGCATTATTAGCATTTATATTTGCATTAGCCTTTTGCTACCAACCTAGTACAGACAGTAAAAACTAAGCCCCTGATAGTGCCTGTGGCTCAGTGGGTAGAGCGCCAGCCCCATATACTGAGGGTGGCAGGTTCAAACCGGGTCCAGCCAAACTGCAACAAAAAATAGCCAAGCATTGTGGCAGGCACCTGTAGTTCCAGCTACTCAGGAGGCTGGGGCAGAAGAATCACCTAGGCCCAGGAGTTGGAGATTGCTGTGAGCTGTGACGCCACAGCACTCTACTGAGGGCGATAAAGTGAGACTCTGTCTCTAAAAAAATAAAAAAAAGAAAACTGGCTC
>NW_003852403.1:37792129-37793954 GCF_000181295.1 Otolemur garnettii
GAGGCAGGAGACTTGCTTGAGCCCAGGAGTTGGAGGTTGCTGTGAGCTGTAACGCCATGGCACTCTACCCAGGGGGACAGCTTGAGGCTCTGTCTCAAAAAAAAACAAAAACAAAAACAAAAACAAAAAACTAAGCCCCAACAGGTTTCTCTGCCTCAGGTCCCTCCACTCCCTTACATCCTGCAGACAGCCACCAAACTAATTTCCTGAACTACCAGTTCCATCAGATAATCCCCTGTCTAGCTCAAAAACTCTTAACAGCTCCTTATCTACTATTCACTGAAAACATCCCAACTCAAATTCAAGGCCCAGGCTAGCATTATCCTACCCTTGTAACACAGGACTTGTATCCTCATAATTCCCCCAGGGAAATTCTCTAAAGCTCCAACTAGACTAATCTGCTCACTGGTCCCCCAACACAAACTGCCTGAACACGTGGGCCAGATTACACCCACGCTCTGGCCACACTCCACCTCTTCTGCCATTCCTTTAAAGGCCAGCCTAATCCCACTCTTCTATCTCTAACCCCCACTGCGCTCCTAAAGCACACACCACCCATATTAGCTATCTTTTGACCCTCCTCAACACATCTTTTCCAGCTAACTTTCTCGTTTCTCATGGCATCTCAGACGACTCCAACTTTGGATGGAGTGGTCAAAGTTCCTTGGGAGACCATATACTTAACACAGAGGGTTTATCACGGTGCCCTGCACTTAGTAGGTCCTGAATATTATCGTTAAACCCAGGAGGGGTTCCAATAACATATCTAAGTAGGGCAAGATAATATAATACAGTCTATCGTTGGCAATTCTTCTGCACTCACAGTAAAGGGTATTTAGCATTCAGTACAAGACTAAATATTTCTTGTTTACACAGAGCAGCTGTGAAGTGGAGGGCGCACGCCACCGGTTGGCAGAAAACCCTGCCTCCCAATCCTGCGTTTGCCACAATTGCTCCAACTGTAGGTAAATCACACAATTTCTCTGAACCTTAGTTGACTCAGGTGTAAAACAAGACAGCTGCTTTGGAGAAGCCCAGGGTATCTTTCAGCTCCCAAATTCCTCTCCGACAAGAGAACACAAGACTCGGCTACTCGCTAAGCAGAGGCAGGCAAACTTTTACAATTCCAAACGCGGGCATTTCCACACAGTCCGGGAAACTCAGTGATTATAAGAAAGGACAGGGCTGCGAGCAAGGTGAGAAGCGGTCTCCCAGGACTCGCCGGATTCCTGGACGCGGTGACAAGTGAGCCCGCCGCGGATTCCCGGCCAGACTCCCCAGCAGTGGCGCGTCACAGCGCGGATCCCGGGAGCAGGCCAAGGGAACTCTGTCCGCGCCCTGCGCCCCTCGCACTTAGGGCACACTCCCCGCGACCCCGGGTCACGGCTCTCGTCTGCCCTCAGCGGCCGAGGGACGCCCCCACTCTGGGCCGGGACCCTCGCTCCCTCCCGGCGAGCCGGCCTTCCCGGCGTTGGGGCGGCCTCAGCCCGGCCGTCTGGGGCCCAGGCCGGCGGGACCCGCGGCGTGAGGGGCGGCGGCGGCGGCTTTAAGTGCTGAATCACCACTTTGCAACCTGAGCGCCAAACCACCGTGACCTGCGGGCCCCGAGGGCCCGGGCGCTCCGCTCCACTTACCCACAGAGGCGCTCCGGGGGCAGGAGGCGGACGCTGAGAACGGAGCGGAAGGTGCGGGGCAGTGCGGGGTGCAGCAGCCACGCTAGCCGGTACCGCATACCCCAGCGCAGCCGCCGGGATCACCGCGAACGCTTCCTGCTTGTGCTGCGAGCCGGCCCTGCGCACTGCGCATGCTTCGTCTGCCGCGCCGC
>NW_003852403.1:37794041-37795056 GCF_000181295.1 Otolemur garnettii
GGGCGGTTGGGGACGGCGGGCGTCCCAGGCCTGAGCGGGCAGCCCGGGCCTGAGCTGGCGGCTGGCGGGACTAGGGTGGCAAGGGAGTCCCAGGAGCCCGGCAACCAGGCTTTCCTAGGCCGGAAGGATCTCAGCTGGGTCACACCCAGGCGCACTCTTGAGGGCGGCAGGTCTATCTGGCTGCTGGAGGTGTAGGGCGACGCTCTTGAACTCGGTGAGAGCACACGAAGCCATGTTTTCTGAGGTGCCCCTAATCAGCTAGGGCCTCCAGTCCCGAAGATGTTGAAACAAGGTCGGTGATCTCAGCAGCCTCTCAAACGAATCTGCGGCGGGCGTGCGGCCCGCGGGCTCCCTCTAGAGTGCGGCGGAGGGACGTGGACCGCGAGGGCACGGACTCGTCAGACGCCCGGCTCGGGTGGGGGTGATTCAGACTGGGGATCGGCCAGCCCAGGCCGGGACCCGGACGAGCGTTTCCAAACAGACGAAGCTAGCAACTCTTCACAGGAAGGTGAAGATGGGACTGGCCTCAGGTAAACAAGGCTTTCGTCCATCTTCAAATCCAGAGTAGAAACTACTACTCTGTAGAAGTACTGCTGCTGTTGTCAACTTCAGTCATTACTTTCAATTTTTTTTTTTTTGGAGACAGAATCTCATTCTGTAGCCCTGGGTAGAGTGCCTGGCGTCCTAACTCAGAGAAACCTCAAACTCTTGGACGCAAGCCATCCTCATGCCTCGGCTTCCCAAGTAGCTGGGACTACAGAAACGCGCCACAACGCCCAGCTAATTTTTCTACTTTTCGTAGAGATGGAGTCTCACTCTTCCTCAGGCTGGTATTGAGCTCCTCAGCTCAAGCAATCCTCCTGTCTGGGCCTTCCTGAGTGCTAGAATTGTAGGCGCGAGCCATCGCCTTTACGACAAGGTGTTTTATGGTGCTTTGCATCTATGAACAACCTCATTGTTGTTGTAAAGTTAGAGCCATAACATACATTTTACAGAGGTCTTTTTCTTTTTTTTT
>NW_003852403.1:37795104-37806122 GCF_000181295.1 Otolemur garnettii
CCTGGGCTCAAGCGAGTCTTCTGCCTCCGCCTCCCAAGTAGCTGGGACCACAGGCGCCTGCCACAACGCCCAGCTATTTTTTGGTTGCAGCCGCCATTGTTGTTTGGCGGGTCCGGGTTGGGGATTCGAACCTGCCACCTTAGGTGTACGTGGCTGGCGCTTTAGCCAGTTGAGCTATAGGCGCCGAGCCTACAGAGGTCTTTAGGGAAGATTGTGATTAGGAATGATGACTTCCGGGCGGCGCCTGTAGCTCAGTGAGTAGGGCGGCCAAACTGGAACAAAAAATAGCCAGGCGTTGTGGCGGGCGCCTGTAGCCCCAGCTACTCTGGAGGCTGAGGCAAGAGAATGGCCTAAACCCAATAGCTGGAGGCTGCTGTGAGCTGTAACGCCATAGCACTCTACTGAGGGTGATGAAGTGAGACTCTGTCTCTTAAAAAAAAAAAAAAAGGAATGATGACTTCCCAGCTTAAGTACTTTTAGGTTCCTGATGTAGCAGCTCAAAAACTGCAGCCAGAAACAGTGCCCTGATGAATCCCATTATTGATGAAAATGGAATTCAATAAGAGACTTTCTTAATCAAGTTGATGTTATATCAAAGAGGTACTTAGGCATCTTTTTACAGTGCACTTTTTTTTTTTCTCCCTTGGTAGAGTGCCATGGCGTCTTAGCTCACAGCAACCTCAAACTTTTGGGCTCAAGCGATCCTCTTGCCTCAGTTTTTTTCATTTTTAGTAGAGATGGGGTCTCACTCTTCCTTAGGCTGGTCGCCAACTCCTGAGCCCAAACAATCCACCCTCCTCTGCCTCCCAGAGTGCTGGGATTACAGGCGTGATACAATGCACTTTTACTTAAAAGTAAACCTTTGGATGGAAACTGAGGTAAAAATCACTGCAAGTTTCCTGTCTGTGTCTGCAAATACATCATTTAAAAAACCTCTAAGTTGCTCTTTTTCTGGCTGGAACCATGGAGGGTGTTGAAGAAAAAGAAGGTTCCTGCTGTTCCAGAAACGCTTAAGAAAAAGTGAAAGAATTTTGCAGAGCTGAAGATCAAGCATCTGAGAAAGAAGTATGCCCAAATGATGTTTGGAAAGGCAAGGAGCAAACTTATCTATGAAACAGCTAAGCATTATCATAAAGAATACAGGCAGATGTACAGAACTGAGATTTGGATGGCAAGAAAAGCTGGCAACTTCTATGTACCTGCAGAACCCAAATTGGCATTTGTTTTCAGGATCAGAGGTATCAACGGTGTGAGTCCAAAGGTCTGAAAGGTGTTGCAGCTTCTTTGCCTTGGCCAGATCTTCAATGGAACTTTTGTTAAGCTTAACAAGGCTTCCATTAACATGCTGAGGATTGTAGAACCGTATATTGCATGGGGGTACCCAAATGTGAAGTCAGTAAATGAGCTAATCTACAAGCGTGGTTATGGCAAAATCAATAAGAAATGAATTGCATTGACTGATAACTGCGTTGATTGATTGCGCAATCTCTTGGTAAATATGGTATCATCTGCATGGAGGATCTGATTCATGAGATCTATACTGTTGGAAAGTGCTTCAAAGAAGCAAATAACTTCTTGTGGCCCTTTAAGTTATCATCTCCATGCAGGGGAATGAAGAAAAAGACAACCCACTTTGTAGAAGGGGAGATGCTGATAACAGGGAAGACCAAATCAATAGGCTTATTAGAAGAATGAACTAAGGTAGCTGCCCTGATTATTTTTATAATCTGGTTAGTTAATAAACAGTGACTGCTTTCAAAAAAAAAAAAAAACCTTTAAATTACTAGTCCTAATGCAGACAATCACCTTGTAGCAGGTCCTCTGAGAGTATTAATGCAGAATTTCCTAATACATTTATGCTCCACTTAATGGAATCTATAAATGAGTTGGATCAAGGGTGGATTCTGTTTTGTTAGGGCTGAAAACATAATTTTGGAGACCTTTGTAAGAAAGTACAAATCATGAATACAAAATTAGCCATCAAAATTAATATTTAGAAGCCTGGCACAGTGGTTCACACCTGTAACTGTATATAATGTAAGCACTTTGGGGTGCCAAGGAAGAAGGATCACTTGAGGCTAGAAGTTCCAGACCAGCCTGAGCAATCTATAGCAAGACCCCATTTCTAGAAAAAAAGAGAAAAATTAGCCAGGTGTGGTGGGGCACACCTATAGTCCTAGCTCTTAGGAGATTGAAGCAGGAAGATGGCTTGAGCCCAGAAGTTTGACACTGCAGTGAGCTGTGTTGATGCCACTGCACTCTAGCCTAGGCAATAGCCATATACTATCTAGAAAAACAACAAATTTAGAGAAAATAAATCACAACAAATGACTTGAGACTTAGAGATTCAGGACCCTTTCTTTATTCTGAGATCTCTTTAGGCTATTTATTAAAAATGCTGTGTAGAAATGTGAGTACAACCCGCTGCCCCTCTGCAACTCTCAGTGCGGGGACTGTGAAACTGAGAGGCTCTGAAGTTTAAATTTCATTAACTTCATGATAAATTTACCTCTTGTTGGAGTGGATGTATTAGATATGAAAGGGTAATATTAATGTGGTTTCAACAAAGAGGAAGTGGATAGAAAGAAACTAACAATTCTTTTTAATTTTTGTTTGTTTGTTTTGGCTGGGGCTGGGTTTGAACCCACCACCTCTGGTATACAGGGCCAGAGCCCTACTCCTTTGAGCCACAGGTGCTGCCCAGAAACTAACAATTTTGAGGATCTACTGTGTGTCTTGTACATAGATCTTTCATTAATTTTCATAGTCACACCCTGATATGGATATTCCCCGCTTATCAGAGATAAGGAAGCTGTGGCTCAGAGGTTAAGTAATTCGCCAACAGTTGCACAAGGAGAATGGAATTGTTTTTTGTTTTCTTTGAAACAAGAGTATCACTTGGTCACCATTGGTAGAGTGCCTTGGCATCTGAGCTTACAACAACCTCAAACTCTTGGGTTCAAACAATCCTCTTGCCTCAGCCTCCCAAATAGTTGGGACTACAGGCGCCCACCACAACTCCCGGCTATTTTTTAGAGACGGGGTCTTGCTCTGGCTCAGGCTGGTCTCAAACCTGTGAGCTCAGGCAATCCACCCGCATTGGCTTCCCAAGTGTTGGGATTATAGGCGTAAACCACTGCCCCTGGCTAAAAGAGTGGAACTGTAATTTGAACCGAGGACTATCTGATTCTAAAACCTCTGATTCTTTCATACACTCATTTGTTGACTTGATAAAAATTTATCAAGTGCCTTCTAAGTAGTAGGTGTAATAAAGGTGCAAGGGATATAGCAGTGGTCAAAAAGGACAAAGGTTTCTGTCTTCATGGAGCTTACCTTCTGGCTGTGTGAAGAAAACAGACCACAAACAAGTTGTGAATATGTGATATGAAGAAAAAACAAAGACCAGGATAAGGGAACAAGAAGTAATACAAGTAGAGGGGCTATGTTAAATGGGATGTTCAGGAAAGGCCTCTCTGAGGAGGTAACATTTGAACAGAGCCCAGAATGATGAGAAAAAGTAGGCAACATGAAGATCTGGGGTATAATCTTGACCACCCTTACACAAACAAGTATGAAATGTGAATCACTTAGACAACTAGTTTAGAAGCAGAAAACAGTAATGCACTGAAATCATGCCTTGCCCCAGATGGGAAAATTAGATACATATTCAAATATGAGTATTCTAACATACTTGAAGCCAAATTTAAATTATTTTGGGGGGTGGCGCCTGTGGCTCACTGAGTATGGCACCAGCCCCATATGCCAAGGGTGGCGGGTTCAAACCTAGCCCCGGCCAAACTGCAACAAAAAATAGCCAGGTGTTGTCGTGAGCGCCTGTACTCAGGAGGCTGAGGCAAGAGAATTGCCTAAGCCTAGGAGTTGGAGGTTACTGTGAGCTGTGTGATGCCACAGCACTCTACTGAGGTGATAAAGTAAGACTCTGTCTCTACAAAAAAAAAAAAATAATAATAATAAATTATTTTGGTATCTGTGCTGTAAGTCCCTCCCATTAGCCCAGAAAGAGTTTACCACAAAGTGAATCAGAAGTTCCTAACAAATTGGAAGAAGTGTGTGTGTATGTATGTATGTTTATTTTGAGACAGAGTCTCACTCTGTCATCCTGGGTAGAGTGCTGATGCCTCATAGTTCACAGCAATCTTAAACTCTTAGGCTCAAGCTATACTCTTGCCTGAGTCTCCTGAGTACTTGGGAGTACAGGCACCTACCACCTTGCCCAGCTAGTTTTTCTACTTTTTTTTTTTTTTTTTTTGCAGTTTTTGGCTGGAGCTCGGTTTAAACCCACCACCTCTGGCATATGGGGCCAGTGCCTTACTCCTTTGAGCCACAGGCATCGCCCTGGTTTTTCTATTTTTAGTAGGGATGGTCTTGCTCAGGCTGGTCTTGAACTCCTGAGCTCAGACACTTCACCCACTGTGGCCTCCCAGAGTGCTAGGACTATAAGCATGAGCCTGCGCCCAGCCATATATACAGAGTGGCCATAAAGTTTGTGTGCAATTGACTGTTTTAAATTGCACATGAACTTCATGGCCACCCTGTGTGTGTGTGTGTGTGTGTGTATACATATATATATTTTTAAAGGAAACTCATTTTTGGCAGATTGGCACTTATTTCCTAATTGGTAATATTAAGAAAAGTAATGTCTTTTGAACTAATCTAATCTATTGTCTTGTTATACATTCAAAATCAAAATCTGAATTCTGAATTTAGCAGCTCAGAATTTTGTGGTAATAGCTAAAGAGAAAGGATGCCTAAGTAATAACCAAAATTTAAAGTCAGTTTTAATTATCAAGAAATGTTCACTGGGCCTGGCGTGGTGGCTCTCACCTGTAATCCCAGTACTCTGGGAGGCTGGGATGGGTGGATTGCCTGAGCTTACTAGTTAGAGACCGACCTGAGCAAAAGTGAGACCTCATCTCCATAGCCAGGCATTGTGGCCGGTGCCTATAGTCCTAGCTACTCAAGAGCTGAGGCAAGAGAATCACTTGAGCCTAAGAGTTTGAGGCTGCTGTGAGTTATGACACCATAGTACTCTACCCAGGGTGACAGAGTGAGACTCTGTCTCAAAAAACAAATAAATAAATCAAAACAACAAATTTATTCTCTCACAGTCTGGAGGCCTGAAGTTCAAATGTAAAGTGATGGCAAGGCCACACACCACACCCAACACAGAGGATCTAGGGGAGAATCCATTCTTTGGTTCTTCTAGCTTCCTTGGTTTGTGGCCAATAAATTCAACCTCTGCCTTCATATTCCCCTTTCTTCTCTGTGTTTCTTTTCCTCTTCTGTCTCCTATTAGCACATTTGTCATTGCATTTAAGACATAGGTGGGTAATTCAAGATGATCTCATCTTGTCGTTAGTTACATAGGCAAAGACAATTCTTCCAAATAGTATAATAATCACAGGTTTCTGAGATTAAATGCAACTTTGGAGGGGCCACCCCTCAACCTACTATACCACATTTCCAGCCTCTGCTTTTACACAGCACTAATCCCAGTTCATGCAGTTGTCACAGCTATTGATGCTTACAACACTGACTTGCCAGTAATCTAGCAATTTCTAAGCCCAGCTTAAATGTTATTGCCTTCACAAAACTTTCCCTCCTTTTTGATTCCTCATACACATTGGAAATAATCACTCCCTGATCTGAGCTGCCACAGTAGTTTACCACCCTCCAAAGACATTTATTTGAATCTTAACCTTACATATTTATAAGAAGCAATAGATTAGGAATGATGTCCTAGTCATTTTTGTATCCCACATGGCAGCAAGTACAGTGCTTAGTAAATATCTGTCAAACATGTTTGCTAAATCTGAACAGGCCTCTAGATGTAACTACCATTTATAGCAGTGGTTCTCAACCTTTCTAATTCCGCGGCCCTTTAATACAGTTCTTGTGCATCGCGACCCACAGGTTGAAAACCACTGATTTATAGGAAATACAGCAGCTATAGGGGTAAACACGTTAAGTCACATTATAAGAATACAATCAGGAAAATTTAGAATGTTTGGAACACTACGCACAATTGACTCGATTTCTTTGACAAACTGCAAAATAAAAAAAAGAGAAGTCTATAGATTAAAGATGACATAGAATTGACAAGCTATGGCAATATTTTTATAAAATTTTATGTGAAAATGCAAAGGCACAGGAAGATCCAAGCCAATCTTCTTTATTTTTTTTGTCTTTTCAGAGACAGGGTCTCACCTCATTCTGCTCACTCTGTCACCCAAGCAAGAGTGCAGTGGCATGGTCATAACTCACTATAACCTCAAACTCTTGGGCTCAAGCATCCTCATGCCTTGGCCTCCCCAATTATGGGGAGTACATAGGACTACAGGCATGCATCACTACCTCACTACATCAAAAAAATTTTTTTGAAAGAGGGTCTTGTTACGTTGTCCAGGCTTGCCTCAAACTCTTGACCTGAAAGGATCCTCCCACCTCAGCTTTCCAAAGTGCTGAGATTACAGGGATGAGCCACCACACCTGCCAAGCCAATCTTGAAGAAGAATCTAGAAAACATATGCTACAAAATATTAAGAATTATTATGCTGGCTCGGCGCCTATAGCTCAACCGGCTAAGGCGCCAGCCACGTACACCTAAGGTGGCGGGTTCGAATCCCCAGCCCGGACCCGCCAAACAACAATGACGGCTGCAACCAAAAAATAGCCGGGCGTTGTGGCGGGCGCCTATGGTCCCAGCTACTTGGGAGGCGGAGGCAGGAGACTCGCTTGAGCCCAGGAGTTGGAGGTTGCTGTGAGCGTGATGCCATGGCACTCTACCCAGGGGGACAGCTTGAGGCTCTGTCAAAAAAAAAAAAAAAAAGAATTATTATGCTACAGTAATTAAGACTATAATATGGACACCAGGAGAGACAGGCCCTAGAAATCAGTTTGGTGGCTATGTATTAAAGCTGCAGATATGCAAACCCTATGACTTAGCATTCCACCTCTAGCTGTATACCCAACAGAAATGTGAACATATGGCCACAAAAATTCATACACTAGAATGTTCATAGTAGCACAATTAGTAACAGTTCTAAACCAGAAACAATCCAAATGAGCATTAACAGTAAAACACACAGAAAAAATAACTGGAGTATTCATACAATGAAATATTGTATAGCAACAAAAGTGAACAAATACTATTTGGGAGGCTGAGACAAGAGAATTGCTTAAGCCCAAGAGTTTGAGATTTCTGTGAGCTGTGACACCACAGCGCTCTACTGAGGTTGGCAACAAAGTGAGACTCTGTCTCAAAAAAAAGAAAGAAATGAACAAATAAAAATTATGCTCAACAATATGGATAAATCTCATAAGAGGGTAAAAAAAAAAAAGCCATACTCCAAGGAAAATATACTACACAAGTCCATTTACATAAAACTAACTATAGTTTAAGTTAGTAGTTAATCCTTAGGGTGGCAATGACAGACGAGTGAATAAGAGGGGCTTCCAGATGGCTGGGTAAGGTGGCTCATGTCTATAATCCTAGGCCTCTTTTTGTTTGAGGGTCTATTGCCTTAGCTCAGGAGTTCGAGACCAGCCTGAGCAAAATTGAGACTCCATCTCTAAAAATAGCCGGGCATTGTGGCAGGTGCCTATACTCTCAGTTACTTGGGAGGATGAGGCAAGAGAATCACTTAAGCCCAAGAGTTTGAGATTGCTATGAGCTATGAAAGCGAGACTCTCTCACAAATAAATAAATAAACAAACTAGCGGCCAGTGGTTATGGTGCCAGCCACATACACTGAGGGTGGCATGTTCGAACCCAGCCCAGGCCAGCTAAACAATTGCAACAAAAAAATACTCAGGTGTTGTGGCAGACGCCTGTATTCACAGCTACTTGGGAGGCTGAGGCAAGAGAATTGCTTAAGCCCAAGAGTTTGAAGTTGCAGTGAGCTGTGAAGCCATGGTACTCTACCAACGGCCACATAGTGACTCTGTCTCAAATAAAATATACTAGCACATTGGGAGACCAAGGCGGGTGTATTGCCTGAGCTCACCAGTTCGAGACCAACCTGAGCAAAAGTGAGACCCCATCTCTAAAAAAGAAAAAAACTTGCCAGGCATTGTGGTGGACGCCTGGAGTCACATCTGTTTGGGAGGCTGAGGCTGAGGCAAGAGTATCACTTGAGCTCAAGAGTTTGAGGTTTCTATGAGCTATGATGTCACAGCACTCTATCAGGGACAAGAAAGTGAGATTCTGTCTTTAAAAAAAAGGGGGGGGGTCCTTCCGGGATGTGTTTTACATGGTGTGCTCAGTTTTTGAAAATTCATTGAGTTGTACACTGATAGCTTGTTTACTTTTCTGTTTGCAATATCTCAATAAAATCTTCCCCCCAGATCTTCAGAAAACACAAAACAGAAAAAAGAGAGACACATTAATGAAAGGAAATGTTTGGTTCTTGTTCTTTGTTTGGATCCTGATTTGAACAAACCTATTGTAAAAAAGAAACATT
The DNA here is from genome assembly GCF_000181295.1 of Otolemur garnettii. Classification (NCBI taxonomy): domain Eukaryota; kingdom Metazoa; phylum Chordata; class Mammalia; order Primates; family Galagidae; genus Otolemur; species Otolemur garnettii. Next base: position 37,803,588 of record NW_003852403.1, read on the forward strand.
TATGAGACAACCAAGAAAGTAGGAACATTAACTAGATAGCTGATGATATTAAATAATTATGTTAATGTGTTAAGTATGCTAGTGGCTGTGTTTTTTCTTCAGATCTTTGAGATATATACCAAAATATTAAGAAACTAAATAGGTCAGGTGCAATGGTTCACATGTATAATCCTAGCACTTTGGGAGGCACAGGTGGGAGGATTGAGATCAGCCTAAGCAACACAGCGAAACTTTCCTATCTCTACAAAGAGTAGAAAAAATGAGCTAGGTGTTGTGGCATGAATTTGTAGTTCCAGCTATTTGGGAGACTGAGGCAGGAGCATCACTGGAGCCCAGTGATGTTGCAGTGAGCTATGATGACACCATTATACTCTAGCCCATGTGACAGAGTGAGACCCTGTATCAACAAAAGAAAAAAAAATGAGAGAGAGATATGAAATAATATGATGTTGGGTTTTGGTTCAGGATAATTTAGTGGATGGTGAGGGAGTAGGAGGAAGTATATAGAACAATATTGGCCATTAACTGATAATACAAATAGTTGAATAATGGATACCTAGTGTACTTATTTATATCATTTGGCTGTGAGGCCAGCTTGGTGGCTCATGCCCATAATCCTAGCACTCTGGAAGGCCAATGCAGGAAGATACCTTGAGCTCAGGAGTTCAAGAACAGCCAAGCAAGAGTGAGAGCCCCCTATGTACTTTAAAAAAAAAAAAAAAGAAGAAGAAAGAAAGAGAAATTATTTGGGTGTCATGGTGGAAACCATAGTCCCAGATACTTGGGAGGCTGAGGCAGGAGTATCTCTTGAACCCAGGAGTTTGAGATTGCTGTGAGTGAGACTGATGCCACAGCACTCTAACCTGGGCAACAGAGTGAGACTCTGCCTCAAAAACCAAAACAAAACATGTTTGGCTATAGAATTCTAAAATGACATTTTCCAGAATGTTTTTTATCTCAAATCACAGAATATTTATTGACATTGTTGGGCTGTGGAATTATAAAAGCATATTTTCCCTAGGGTATGTATTATATTATTTTCTTGACTTTTGTATAGGTTTGAATTTTTCCATAGTGAAAAGTTTTAAAATACATATCATTTTTAAAGTATAGTACTATGGTAATAAAATACCTTAAAGCCACATAAATTTTTAAAAATGTTTATAGATGAATGACTTATTAATTATAAATTTGTTCATAAGTTTTCCTAAATGACTCATACTTGCTATTCCTTAAAGGTACATTTGAGTTACTTTATGGACAGTATATGAAATATTAATATAAAAATCTATAATTCATATTTTCCACAGTTAAGACTACTCTTGATTTATCCATTCAACAAATATTATGGGCCCAGGAATTGCTTTCTTTTTGTTTGTTTGTTTTGTTTTTTTGAGAGAGTCTAACTATGTTGCCCTTGGTAGAGTGTCATGGCATCACAGCTCACAGCAACCCCAAACTCTTGGGCTTAAGTGATTCTCTTGCCTTTGCCCCCAAGTAGCTGGGACTACAGGTGCCTGCCACAAAACCCGGATATTTTTTCCTTTTTGTTGACCTCAGTAGAATACTGTGGTGTCACAGCTCACAGCAACCTCCAGCTCTTGGGCTTAGGTGATTCTCTTGCCTCAGCCTCCCCAGTAGCTGGGACTACAGGTGCCCGCCACAATGTCTGGCTATTTTGTGTTGCAGTCTGGCCTGGCTGGGTTTGAACCCGCCACCCTTGGTATATGGGGCCGTTGCCCTACTCACTGAGCCACAGGCATCGCCCTCAGGACTTGCTTTCACTGTTGAGGATACACCAGGGAAAAGAGCAATCAGGTTTTTATTCTTTTTTTTGAGACAGAGTCTCACTATGTTGCCCTTGATAGAGTGCTATGGCTCTCAGCTCACAGCAACCTCAAACTCTTGGGTCTAAGTGATTCTCTTGCCTCTGCCTCCCAAGTAGCTGGGACCACAGGTGTCCGCCACAGCACCTATTATTTTTGTTGCAGTTGTCATAATTGTTTTTAGCTGGCCTGGGCTGGATTCTAACCCACTAGCCTCAGTGTATGTGGCCGTAACCACTGTACTACTGGTGCCAAGCACTATTCTTTTTTTTTTTTTTTTGAGACAGAGTCTCACTGTGTCACCTTGGGCAGAGTACCATGCCATCGAAGCTCACAGCATCCTCAAACTCTTGCATTCAAGAGATCCCCTTGCTTCAGCCTCCTGAGTAGCTGGGAATATAAGCCCCTGCTACAACATATGGCTAGGTTTTTCTATTTTTAGTAGAGACAGGTCTTGCTCTTGCTCAGGCTGATCTCTAACTCCTGGCCACAAGCAATCCACCAGACTCAGCCTCCCAAAGTTCTGGGATTATAGGCCTGAGCCACCTTACCCAGCTAGGTTTCTGTTCTTGAGAATTTACATAATAGTGAAGGAGATAAATAAGCAAATTTTTTTTTTTTTTTTTTTTTTTTTGAGACAGAGCCTCAAGCTGTCCCCCTGGGTAGAGTGTCGTGGCATTACAGCTCACAGCAACCTCCAACTCCTGGG
>NW_003852403.1:37806766-37808919 GCF_000181295.1 Otolemur garnettii
TGAGATAGAGTCTTGCTTTGTCACACTGGGTAGAGTGCTGTGGCATCATAGCTCACAGCAACCTCAAACTCTTGGGCTCAAGTGATCCTCTTGCCTCAGCCTCTGAAGTAGCTGGGACTACAGGTGTCTGCTACAACGCCCGGCTAATTTTTAGAGATGGGGGTCTACCTCAGGCTGGTCTCGAACCTGTGAGACATTCCACCTGCCTCACCCTCCCGAAGTGCTGATTACAGGCATGAGCCACCATACCTGGCTCACCTTAAGTTTTGAAAGCTGGGAAGGTCAGTGATCCACTTCTCTATCACTGGCCTGCTGAGGGCTTCTCTCAGGGCCTATCCTAAGAGGCCACTTAGAAAGTTATGAACACTAAATATTGTTTTTTCTCGTTGCATTCCTGCTATAATATATAAGGACCCTAATTCTTCACAGTGACTTTGTTCTCTAGGGAAAAGTCCTAAGGTTTAGTAAAGAAAGAAAAGCATAGAGTAAAATTTTAACATCTTGTTTTGCTATGTGGAGAAGGGGAGAGAGAGGTTATGTGAAAGAGTGTGAGGGGCTACTTCAGATACAGTGATTGGGGAAGGTTTCTCTGAGGAAGTCATATATAAGTTGTGGCTTCTTCTCAAGGAAGGACATGAGCACAGGTGAGGGAAAACTTCAGACAGTGGAAAATCAATCAAGAAGGTTTGGGACAGGAAAGATTCTGGCATGTTCCAGGAACTGATGCAAAGCCAGGAAGCTGAAAAATCTCTTCTTTCCCTTTCTCTCCCAATTAATCTTTGCTACTGAGATTCTATGTAGGATACTAAAAACCACAACCAAAGCCAAGATTTGGGGAAATTCTATACTTCACGCATTTTTGTACTGTTTTAACAAGTTTATGAACAGTTCCTGAACTATGTTTTTTTCTCAGTTTATCAGCACATGCAGACATGCTCACTGCTGTTCTCTTTATGCCCACAGACATGCGGTAACATAACCCATTTGTTCTGGCAGCTATGAAAACAGATGGCTAAAGTCAAATCATCCTTAACTCTTTACTAAAAAATAGCATAAGTGTTGCTCAAGAGCATGAAAGATCACAAATAAAAATGATATTTAAAAAGACTGTTTTGGCTCGGCGCCTGTGGCTCAAGTGGCTAAGGCACCAGCCACACACACCTGAGCTGTCAAGTTCAAATCCAGCCTGGGCCCACTAAACAACAATGACAGCTGCTACCAAAAAATAGCTGAGTGTTGTGGCAGGTGCCTGTAATTCCAGCTACTGAGGAGGTTGAGGCAGGAGATTTGCTTGAGCCCATGAGTTAGAGGTTGCTGTGAGCTGTGATGCCAAAGCACTCTACCCAGTGTAACAGCATGATGCTTAGTCTCAAAAAAAAATAAAAAGACTGTTTTGGTCAGGCACAATGGCTCATGCCTATAATCCCAGCACTCTGAGAGGCCAAAGCAGGTGGATTGCTGAGCTCAAGAGTCTGAGACCAGCCTGGGCAAGCGACCCCATCTCTACTAAAAATAGAAAAAACTAGTAGGCATCATGGCAGGCACCTGTAGTCTCAGCTACTTGGGAGACAGGCAAGAGGATCACTGGAGCTCAAGAGTTTGAGGTTGCCGTGAGCTATGACACCAAAGCACTCTAGTCTGGGGGCAACAGAGTGAGACTCTTCTCAAAAAAAATGACTGTTTGGGTGGTGCCTGTGGCTGCAAGGAGTAGGGCGCCAGCCCCATAAGCCAGAGATGGCAGGTTCAAACCCAGCCTCAGCCAAAAAAAACTGCAAAAAAACGCAAACCAAAACAAACAAACAAAAATGACTGTTTAAGGTCTTAGAAAAATGGTAACTGTTATATTAATATGCTAAATAAAACTTAAGAATGCAAATCTAAATATTCAATTGTGATCTTGATTATTATAAATATACAAATAGAAAATTGGAAAGAGGCTCGGCGCCTGTAGCTCAACCGGCTAAGGCGCCAGTCACGTACACCTAAGGTGGTGGGTTCGAATCCCCAGCCTGGACCCGCCAAACAACAATGACGGCTGCAACCAAAAAATAGCTGGGCGTTGTGACGGGCGCCTGTGGTCCCAGCTACTTGGGAGGTGGAGGCAGGAGACTCGCTTGAGCCCAGGAGTTGGAGGTTGCTGTGAGCTGTAATGC
>NW_003852403.1:37809314-37811665 GCF_000181295.1 Otolemur garnettii
AAAAAAAAAAAAACAGAGAAAATGGGTGATATGTTCAACAAATCATTTTTTTTTTTGAGACAGAGTCCCATTTTGTCACCCTTGGTAGAGTGCTATAGCATTACAGCTCACAGCTCACTCCAACTCTTGGGCTTAGGTGATTCTCTTGCCTCAGCCTCCTGAGAAGCTGAGACTACAGGTGCCTACCACAACACCTGGCTATTTTTTTGTTACAGTTTGGCCGGGGGCCAGGTTAGAACCAGCCACCCTTGGTATATGGGGCTGGCGCCCTACTCACTAAGCCATAGGTGCTGCCCCAAATAATTTTTTTTTTTTTTGAGACAGAGTGTCACGTTGTCACCCTGGGTAGAGTGCTCTGGCGTCACAGCTCACAGCAACCTCCAACTCTTGGGCTTAAGCGATTCTCTTGCCTCAGCCTCCCATGTAGCTGGGACTATAGGCACCTGCCACAATGCCTGGCTATTTTTTGGTTATAGTTGTCATTATTGTCTGGCAGGCCCAAGCTGGATTCAAACCCACCAGCTCCAGTGTATGTGGCTAGCACCCTAGCCACTTGAGCTATAGGTACTGGGCCTGGTCAACAAATATAAAAAACATTTCCCAGAACTAAAGGAAGTAACTTGCCAGACTGAAAGGATTCGCTGATGATCAGCCCAATGGATAAAAATAGATATACTCCAAATCACATCATTGCTAAATTTCTAGTCTGGTCACTAGAATGAATTGTTCAGCTATGACTAGGTATAAGAACCTAAATAAAGAGTATTGATTTAATAAAAAATTATAATATTGGCCTGGCATGGTGGTTCACACCTATAATTCTAGCACTCTGGGAGGCCGAGGCAGGTAGATTGCTTGAGCTCACAAGTTCTAGACCAGAGACCAGCCTGAGTGAGAACCAGTCTCTGAAAATAGCCAGGCGTTGTGGAGGGCTGTGTAGTCACAGCTACTCGGGAGACTGAGGCAAGAGAATCCCTTCAGCCCAAAAGTTTGAGGTTGCTGTGAGCTATGATGCCACAGCACTCTACCCAGGATGACAAAGTAAGGCTTTATGTAAAACAAAACGAAACAAAACAAAAACAAAACTGTAATGTTGGGAATGGGGAAGGGAAACCAAAGAGAATAATAAAATTTTAGAATAAATTCCTCAGTTACCATAAGAAGTCAATGAATAATATTTATAATTGATTAATCAAAAGGTAATAGTATATTCAAATTCCTTACAAAAAAGGAAACATGAAATACTAGAAAAAAATAGCTAAAAGAATTGAAAGTGGTGCTTTTGGTGCATCTGGAGGCACTGGGGTGGAATGAGGCAGAGAACTGCTTTTTTTGTTATAAGATTTTTAGAACTATTTAACTTTATAAAAGATGTCTATGTTTTACTTTAGGAAAAATATAAATCAGCTGGCATGGTGAATCATACCTGTAATCCCAGCACTTTGAAGACTCATGTGGAAGGATTGCTTGGACTTGGGACTTCAAGACTAGCTTGGGCAACATAGTGAAAACTATTTCTACAAAAACTAAAAAAATAGAAAAGTTAGTCAGGCATGGTTGCCTGTAGTCCCATCTCTAGTCTTAGCTACACAGGAGGCTGAGACTGAAATGAATTTCTTGCTATTTCCATTAACTTTGTCTTGAGGGCAAGTACAAAAATTCAGGCATGGTGGCACCTATCTGTGGTCCTTAGCTAAACGGGAGGCTGAGACTGAGAAATAAAGATTTTTTTTTGCCTATTATCTGCCAGATACTTTATACATGTTATTATTTGAATCCTTCCAATAATAGTAATTGTTATTATCTTCATTTTACAAATAAGAAAACCAAAGCTGAGAGAGGTTAAATAATTTCTTTTGGCTACTAAATATATATTTATTGTCTACTTTGTGTAAGGCTCTGTTCAGGACACTGGAAGAGCAATACTGAGTCTAGGAGTTTGAGTCTAGGAGTTTGAGGCTGCAGTGAGCTATGACTGGGCTACTGTACTCTAGCTGGGTGACAGAGTGAGACCCTGTCTTTATTTTTATTTATTTTTTTTGAGACAGAGTCTTGCTTTGTCGTCCTTGCTAGAGTGCCATGCTGTGGCGTCATAGCTCATAGCAACCTCAGACTTGGGGGGTCAAGCGATTCTCTTGCCTCAGCCTCCAGAGTAGCTGGAATTACAAGTGCCTGCCACAATGCCTGGCTATTTTTAGAGCTGAGGTATCACTCTAGCTTAGGCTACCCAGAGTGCTGGGATTACTGATGTGAGCCACCTTGCCTGGCCAACACCCTGTCTTCAAATAAAAAATTTAAAAAATCCATTTGAAATAAGTTATACAAGAAATACACACTTTTTTTTTTTTTTT
>NW_003852403.1:37812015-37820263 GCF_000181295.1 Otolemur garnettii
TGCCTCAGCCTCCCAAGTAGCTGGGACTATAGGCACCCTCCACAACACCCAGCTATTTTTTTGGTTGCAGTTGTCATTGTTTGGCAGACTTGGGGTGAATTTGAACTCACCAGCTCTGGTGTATGTGACTGGTGCCTTAGCCGCTTGAGCTACAGGTGCTGAGCCAGCAATACACACTCTTGAAAGAGAAATGCCAGATTGAACACAGGCAGTGATGTTGCATTGGTACAATCCAGGTGAACTACTATTAAAGAATTAAAAGTCATTTATAATTGTGGGCAAACTTTTAAGACTTTTGTTTATTAGCCTAAGTAGTCTGAGCTCTACAAAGGCAATGTAAAATGACATTTCAGAGATAGCCACCTGCTTAGTGCAACAAAACTGTTACAAATGTCCATAAGAACCTGGCTATTTCCATTAACTTTGTCAAGAGGGCAAGTTCAATAATTTAGCCTATGTATTCATTGCTGGGCCCACAGCAAGTACTCAATAAGGGTATGATAAAAGTAAATGTAGCAAACAAAAAAATTAGGTCGGGAAAACAACAGTTAATAGCCTGAGGTTGGAATTGGAAAGAATGACTGCAGACAATGTATCTAGTTGGCCTGTTTACTAATAAAATAGTGGAAAATAGGCTGGGTGTGGTGGCGCACGTCTGTAATCCTAGCACTTTGAGAGGCTGAAGCAGGTGGATTGCTTGAGCTCACAGGTTTGAAACCAGCCTGAGCAAGAGTGAGACCTCATCTTTAAAAATAACTGGGCGTTCTGGCGGGTGCCTGTAGTCCCAGTTACTCCGGAGGCTGAGGGAAGAGAATCCCTTGAGCCCAGGAATTTGAGCTTGCTGTGAGCTGTGACACCACAGCACTATACCAAAGGCAACAAAGTGAGACTGTCTCATAAAAACAAAAAACAGTGGAAAATAATAGTACCGGCTCAACGTCCGTAGCCCAGCAGTTAGGTCACCAGCCACACACATGGGAGCTGGTAAGTTTGAACCTGGCCTGGACCTGCCAAACAATGACGACAACTGCAACGAAAAGGTAGCCGGGCGCCTAGAGTCCCAGCTACTTGGGAGGCTGAGGCAAGAGAATCGCTTAAGCCCAAGAGTTTGAGGTTGCTGTGAGGTGCGACAGGACAGCACTCTACTGAGGGTGAGACTCTGTCTCAAAAGAAAAAAGAAGAAAGGAAATAATAGTACCTACTCCAAAAAGTTGTTCTGAGGATTAAATGAAATCATGCACGCAAAGCCTTTAGCATAGGGTCTGACACAAAGTAAACCCTACATAAATGGTAGTTTTATCTATTATCAAATGGAGATTCTTTTTTTTTTTCAAAGACAGAGTCTGACTTTGTTGCCGTGGGTAGAGTGCCGTAGCGTCGCAGCTCACAGCAGCCTGCAGCTCTTGGGCTTAGGTGATTCTCTTGCCTCAGCCTCCGGAGTAGCTGGGACTACAGGCGCCCGCCACAATGCCCGGCTATTTTTTGTTCTTTGGCCGGGGCCGGTTCGAACGAGTCCACTGTATATTCTAATCTATTTACCGGCAGAAGCTCATTAATTTTTACCACAACCCTCTGAGACGGTTACTACTATTTTCATTTTGCAGATTTTTGGAATTTTGTTTCAAAAACATCATGTAACCGGAGCAAACCCACGCAGAAGGGTCACGCCGCATCTACGCGTCTCGGCCGCGGCCGGACGCAGACCTACCTACCAGCTTTTCACGCTCCCGCGGGCCACGCCCGGAGGGCGCGGCTTCGGGGACTACGCGAGTCCCATGGTGCTTTGCGTGCGCCAACTCTGCCATTGGTCGGGACACGCGGCTCCTTTTTTCAAATTGAGGCGGGCGCAGCTCCGTTGCTCGGTTTCTAGCTTGAGCGGAGACTTGATCGGTGATTTGGCTGTTTCGGCTAACAGGGGCAGGCTCCACGGCCAGAGTCACGAGTGGACTGCGGGGACGCCGAGCAGCGAGCCTCGGTACACCCAGCCACACCAGCACCCGGCAGGGGAGGTGGGCACCTGGGCCATTGTCGGCGGTGAAGTTACTCCGCGCTCCACAGCGCCCAAATCCTCGGCCAGGCCTTGAGTTTTGGCCGGGACAGTCATGGCGTCCCAACCAAATTCCTGCGCAAAGAAGAAAGAGGAGAAGGGGAGGAATATCCAGGTGGTGGTAAGATGCAGGTAGGCACAAGTTGGCTTTGGGCTTTGCGACTTGGGTACCTCTTGCGCGGTCTGAGAAGAGGATTTTGTTTGCATTTTCTGAGGGTACCGAGCTTGTTTCTTGGTTTCCTGTGTTCGATAAAAAAAATGACACCAGGTTGCTGTGAGGAGTAAATTAATGTCTTTCAGGAGAAAAAAAGGATGTTTGTGTTAGACATTATAGTCAAACTGCTATTTAGAAGAATTTGATCATTATTCTTACCAGGGAATGCATTCTTTTTTAGCCATTGTCGATGAAGATTTAGGTGTCATGTTTATATGCTACTTCATGTAGTTTGTCAGATTGGAAATAAGGCTGAATACTTGCAGATAGTTTAGTACTTCTCCATCACCTGGGTTTTTATATTAGATGCAGTATTTACCTAATACTAAATAAGTAAACATCTCTGTATTTAAACATTAAAAATTAAGTTATAAAATGAATTTGTGTTTTTAAAAGATCAAGACAACTTAAGCTGGTGTAGGTATCTGGTTGTGCTGCAAATTGGTTTTCCATTTCATTTGCCTGTTTGTTAGATCAAAAGAGACAGATTTGGAGGGATGGGGAGTGAAAGCATGTTCAATGCTTCCTTGTTTTCCATGTTACTTCCCTATTTTATTTTATTTTATTTTATTTTATTTTTTGGACATAGAGTCTTAAGCTGTCACCCTGGGTAGAGTGTGGTGGTGTCACTGCTCACAGCAACCTCAAACTCTTGGGCTTAAGTAATCCTCTTGCGTCAGCCTTCCAAGTAGCTGGGAGTACAGGTGCCCACCACAATGCTGGGCTATTTTTTGGTTATAGTTGTCGTTGTTGTTCGTCGGGCTCAGGCTGGATTCGAACCTGCCAGCTCAGGTGTACGTGGCTGGTGCCTTAGCCTGTTGGGAAGGTGCTGAGCCAACTTCCCAATTTTAAAATGAACTACTACAGGAAGAACATACTTGTGGAAATTGTTGCTTAAGTAAAAGGTTGATTTACCCAATTTTTTAGAGGCTCCTCACAGTTTATTGGTGTATGTATATTTTGCGTATTTATGTTTCTTCTGTTAGAAGTCACTCTGGCAACTTTTGTAAAAATTTAAAAGTATTTTAAAATTAAAATATATTTGAAAAAAACCTGTATCAACAATCTTAGGTTATGGTTTACTCTGCTTTTGTCACTTGAGTTAGAGAGATCAAAGGTGATGACTAGGTTTTTAAACTAGGTGCCAGATAGGAAATTTGCTGGTAACCTTTCATCTAGCCAATGACACCAGTCGCACTCTGGGGCTTTTGTTAGTGGTTATTTGTTTTGAAGTTTTTTTTAAATTAGTAGTGCACATAACAAATACAACATTTTGAATTACTTTGGTTGTTAAAAGCTAGGCAATATTACCTTTTCTGTGTGCTTTTACTTTCTTTAATTTCCCTTTTTTTTTTTTTTTTTTAAGAGAGTCTCATTTTGTCCCCCTTCGTTGAGTACCGTGGCATCACAGCTCACAGCAACCTCCAGCTCTTGGGCTTAGGTGATTCTCTTGCCTCAACCTCCCGAGTAGCTGGGGCTACAGGTGCCTGCCACAACACCTGGCTATTTTTTGTTGCTGTTTGGCTGGGGCTGGGTTTGAACCCGCCATCCTTGGTATATGGGGCCAGTGCCCTACCCACTGAGCCACAGGCACCGCCCAGTTGTTCATAAATTTTTACAAGACAAGAGCTAGATTTAATCTACGGGTTGAAGTTTATAGACTCCTATATGATTTAGCTGCTGATCATTTTTCTGATCCCCCTCTCAAACCCCCTCCATTTTCCCCTGATTTTATTTATTTATTTATTTATTTATTGAGACAGTCTCACTCTGTTGCTCTGGGTAGAGTGCCATGTCATCATCATAGCTCACAACCCCAAACTGTCGGGCTCAAGTGATCCTCTTGCCTCAGCCTCCCTACTAGCTGGGACTACAGGTGTGCACCACCATGCCAGGCTAGTTTTTGCATTTTAGTAGAGATATATTCTGACTCTTGCTCAGGCTGGTCTGTAACTGCTAAGCTCCCTAAACTTAGGGAGTTTTAGGGACAGACAGGGAACAGGGTGAGAAAAGAAGACAAAAGGTGGGGAGTAAGAATAAACAAAATCAGACAGGCATGAACAGGGTAGGGAAGATAGCCTGTTCTCAGCAGAAGTAGCAGAGATTTCAGGTGGAAAGATTTAAGTTCAGAAACTTCTAAGGCCCCCACAAAGGGATTGATCAATAGGAACTTTTATTTATTATTTATTTATTTATTTATTTATTTTGAGACAGAGCCTCAAGCTTTGCCCTGGTCATAGTTTACAGCAACCTCAAACTCTTGGGCTTAAGTGATTCTCTTGCCTCAATCTCCCAAGTAGCTGGGACTACAGGTGCCTGCCACAACACCCAGCTTTTTTTTTTGCTGTTGTTACAGTTGTCATTGTTGTTTTAGCTGGCCTAGGCCAGGTTCGAACCTGCCTGTCTTGGTGTATGTGGCCAACACCCTACTCACTGAGCTACGGTCACCGCCTTTATTTATTTATTTTTGAGACAAAGTCTCACTCTGCCCAGGCTAGAGTGCTGTGGCTTCGTAGGTCACAGCAACCTCAAACTCCTAGGCTCAAGTCTACAGGCACCCTCTGGGGTAGATTTTTTTTTTTTTTTTTTTGACAGAGTCTCCCTTTGTCACCCTGGGTAGAGAACTCTGGTGTCCTAGCTCACAACCTCAAACTCCTGGCCTTTAGCAATCCTCTTGCCTCAGCCTTCCTGGTAGTGGGACTATAGGCACTTGCCACTATGCCTGATTAGTTGGTATTGAGCTCCTGAGCTCAAGCGGTCCACCAGCCTTGTCTTCTTAGAGTCCTAGGATTACAGGCATGCGACACCATGCCCAGCTAATCTGAATTTTTTGATGGGAAGTTAAGGATACTATGGAGTCTGCTTAACCTATACCCTAAGTGAACCAATTAGTAAATAGAAGAGGAAAATGAGATTTTTCCGAAAGGCAGTTGATACTTCCCATAATGCATGAACATTAGGTGGAATGTGCTAGGAATTAGGGACTAAATACAAGGGAAAAGTTTGTAATGGGCTCTTCAAAGAACCCATTACAAACTTTTCCCTTGTATTTAGTCCCTAATTATCTTCCTCATTTGTGAGGAAGAGACCCATACCTCCCAGGTGTGTTCTGTCTGCTTATAAACTTAGGTGTGTTCTTTGTGTTTATAAACTTAAGTGTGTTCTGTCTTCTGATAAAATAGAACTTGCTGATTGCCTGCATAGCTGTGTAACTTCCTCTTTTTTGCCAGCCTAGGTAAAGTGCTTTCAGATTCTGGGGTCACTTGCTAGTGGCACATTCTTCAACCTAATATTACCATCCATCTCCATAACTCTTTCATCATGAAAAACTAAAACTCTATACCCATTGAATAATAATTCCCCATTTCCTTCACCTGCCAACTCCTGGCAACTGCCATTCTACTATGATTTTGACCACCTTAAGTACTTCATATAAATGGAATTATAATACAGTTATTTATCATCTAGTGACAAAGTTAATGTCCTCAAGTTTCATCCATGTTGTAACATATGTCAGGATTTATTTTTTAAGGCTAAATGTGGTGTATACATATAATCCTATACCTGTGTACCCCATTCAGCTTTATCCATTAATCTGTTAATGGATACTTGAGTTGCTTTTGTGGCTTTTTGTGAATACTGCTTCTGTGAACATGGGTCTACAAATATCTCTTCGGCTCGGTACCTGTGGCTCAAGTGGCTAAGGCGCCAGCCACATACACCTAAGGTGGTGGGTTTGAATCCAGCCTGGGCCCACCAAACAACTATGATGGCTGCAACCAAAAAAAAATAGCCAGGCATTGTGGCAGGCACCTGTGGTCCCAGCTACTTGGGAGGCAGAGGCAGGAGACTCGCTTGAGCCCAGGAGTTGGAGGTTGCTGTGAGCTGTGATGCCACAGCACCCTACCCAGGGCAACAGCTTGAGGCTCTGTCTCAAAAAAAACCCCCCAAAACCAAATATTTCTTCAAAACTCTGGTTTCAGTTCTTTTGGGTATTTATCCAAAAGTGAAATTACTGGATCATATGAATATGATAATTCTATTTGTAATTTTTGTTTTGTTTTGTTTTGTTTTGAGACAGAGTCTCATGATGTCACCCTCAGAAGAGTGCTTTGGCATCACAGCTCACAGCAACCTCTAACTCTTGGGCTTAAGAGATTCTCTTGACTCAGCCTCCCAAGTAGCTGGGATGACAGGTTCCTGCCATAACGCTCGGCTATATTTTTGTTGTTTGGGAGGCCCGGGCTGGGTTTGAAACTGCCAGCTCCTGTGTATGTGGCTGGAGCCCTAGTGGCTGAGCTATAGGCGCTGAGCCACCCTCAGCTTTCTTTTTATTTTTATAGAGCAAATAGTAATGTCCCTACTTTGATTTTTAATTTTAGTAATTTGAGTTTTCTCTTGTTTTTTCTTACTTCATCTAACTAAGTTTTATCAATATTGTTGATTTTTTTTTCAAAGAACCCATTTTTAGTTTTATTGATTCCCCCTCTATTTTTCTTTTCTCTATTTTGTTTTTCTCTACTCTAGGTTTGCTTATTTCCTTCCTTCTGCTGGCTTTGGGTTTAAGTGAGCCATAACAATGCCACTGCACTCTACTAGCCCAGGAGATAGAGTGAAACTCTGTCTCAGAAAAAAAAAAAAAAGGGAAAAGGAACAGAGCTCTTCTATTTTTATTTTTTTGTAGCTGTCACTGTTGTTTGGCAGGCCCGGGCTAGGTTTGAACCCACCGGCCCTGGTGTATGTGGCTGGCACCCTAGCTGTTGAACTATAGGCACTGAGCCTCTCTTCTATTTCTGGCTCAAGTTGTAGAGTTAAGGTGTGTTGATATAAGATCTTTCTTCTTTTTTCTTTTCTCTTTTCTTTCTTTTTCTTTTCTTTTTTTTTGAAACAAAGTCTGACTTTGTTGCTCTCCATAGAGTGCTGTGGTGTCACAGCTCACAGCAACCTCAAACTCTTGGGCTCAAGCAATTCTCTTGCCTTAGCCTCCCAAGTAGCTGAAACGACAGGTGCCCACATCAATACCTGGCTAATTTTTAGAGAAAGGGCCTTGCAATTGCTCAGGCTGGTCTCAAAACTGTGAGCTCAGGCAATCCACCCACTTTAGCCTCTCAGAATGCTAGGATTACAGGTGTGAGCCACCTACCTGGCCTAGATATAACTATTTTTTTGCCCATTTTTTAATTGGATTGTTTTCTTTTTGAATTTTAGGGATTCTCTATATATTCTGGATATTAATCCTTTCTCAGATACATGATGTGCAATTTTTTTCCCATTCTATGGGTTGCCTTTTTGCTCTGTTCTTTTTTTTTCCCCTGAGACAGGATTTCACTCTATTGCCTGCACTCTAATAGCGTGCAGTTCCATTGTTATGGCTCACTGTAACCTCAAACTCTTGGGCTCAAGAGATCCTCTTGCCTTAGCCTTTGAGTAGCTGAAACTACTGTCTTTTGGTGCATTAAAAACCTTAAGTTTTTATGAAGTCCAATTTGTCTATTTTTGCTGTTGCCTGTGCCTTTGGTGTCATATTCAAGAAACATTGCCAAATCTAATGTTATGAAGATTTTTCTTTGTTTTCTTCTAGGAGTTTTATAGTTTTAGATCTTACATTAAAAATCTTTGATCCATTTTGATTTAATTTTTATATAGGTGAGAGTCAGATTTCATTTTTTTACATGTAGATATCCAGATTTTCCTAGTACCATTTGTTTAAAAGACTGTCCTTTCTCTATTGAATGGTTTTAGCACTTTTGTCAAAAATTATTTGCTTGTATATGAGAAAGGTTGTTTCTGGGCTGTAGTCTGTTCCATTGGTTTGTATGTGTCTATTTGTACCAAAAGGTTTTGATTACTGTAGCTTTGTAATCAATTTGACATCAGGAAGTGTGAGCCCTCCAGCTTTGTTCTTTTTCAAGTTTGTTTTGGCTACTTAGAATCCCTTGAGATTCCATATGGGTTTTTCTGTTTCTGCAAAACGTCACTAAGTCCCC
>NW_003852403.1:37820289-37822457 GCF_000181295.1 Otolemur garnettii
CCCCCCAGTAGAGTTTTACTGTGTTGTCAAAGCTGGACTCAAACTGCTGGGCTCAAACATCCTTCTGCCTTAGCCCTGCTAGTATACTAGTTGGGATTTTAATAGGGATTACATTGAATCCGTCGATTACTTTGGGTATATTAAGTCTCCCAGTTCATGAACATGGGATGTGTTTCTGTGTTTGTGTTGCCTTTAGTTTTTTTCCAGCAATGTTTTACTTAAATTAATTCCTAAGTATTTTATTCTTTTTCATGCAGTGTTAAATGGAATTGTTTCCTTTTCAGATTGTTCATTTTTATTGTGTACAAATGCAATTGTTGACTTTGTATCTTGCTACTTTTCTGAATTCATGTATTAGTTGTAACAGTTTTTTTGGTGGAGTTTTTAGGCTTTTTACATAGAAGACTGTATTAATTGCAAACAGATAATTGTGATTCTTTCCAATGTAGATACTTATTTCTTTTTCTTGCCGAATTGCTCTGGCTAGAACATCTAGTTCTGTGTTTGCATAGAAGTGGTAAAAGTGGACTTGGCACCTGTAGCCTGTGGTTAGGGTGCCAGCCACATACACCAGGGTTGGCGAGTTCAAACTCAACTTGTGCCTGCTAAAACAACAATGACAACTACACCAACAGCAACAAAAGTAGCTGTAGTCCTAGCTACTTGGGAGGCTGAGGCAAGAGAATGGCTTAAACTCAAGAGTTTGAGGTTGCCGTGAGCTGTGACAACACAGCACAGTACCAAGCGTGACATAGTGAGACTGTGTCTCAAAAAAAATAATAAAAAAAGAAGTGGTAAAAGTGGGAATCCTTGCTTTGCTCCCTCCTAATCTTAGAGAAGCTTTTTGTCTTTGACCATTGATTTTGTTTGCTATGTTTGTTTGTTTGTTCATTTATTTTGTTTAGCTCAAACTCTTGGGCTCAAGCGATTATCGCGTCTTAGCTTCCCAAGTAGATGGGACTATAGGCGCCCGCCACAACGCTGGGCTATTTTTTGAGACAAGGTCTTGCTCTGCCTCAGGCTGGTCTCAAATCTGCCTCAGCCTCCCAAATGCTGAGATTATAGGCACGCCCAGCCACAATTTGCAATATTTTGCAAGTTAAATTCTGTTAGCATCTACTCTAAGAATTTGTCAGAATTGTAATAGATTACATATCTTTGAAGATTAAAAAACAAATCTTATTTCTGGGAATTGAGACCTTTATACATCTACTGTCTGCTTTGGCAGTATCATTTAGTTCCCACGTAATCCCAATCACTAACACTGTAGTCAGAACTTCACACTTCACATTTGTCTTACTGATGTAGTTAAGGAAAATAAATTTCATCAATAACTTGATAACTAAGAGTTCTTGAACAACTTTGTGTGTTTCTTTTTCAGACCATTTAACTTGGCAGAAAGGAAAGCTAATGCCCATTCAATAGTAGAATGTGATCATGTACGAAAAGAAGTTAGCGTACGGACTGGAGGATTGGCTGACAAGAGCTCAAGGAAGACATACACTTTTGATATGGTAACCTGTGGTGCACCTTCTTAATTATCCACTAATGTAAAGTAACTCTGATATATGTATTTCATCTGGAAAATGGTGTACACTTACAAATTTCAGTTGTCTCTTCAATTTGTCAGATAATTTCTAGTAGGCAGAATGAGTTAATATACTAAAAACAAAATCATTAAAATGAGCAATTTTAAGTTTTCTGTCTATAAGAAAAAAACTTTTTTTGATAGGTTTTTGGAGGATCGACTAAACAAATTGATGTTTACCGAAGTGTTGTTTGTCCAATTCTGGATGAAGTTATTATGGGCTATAATTGCACTATCTTTGCGTAAGTGAAACACTATTTTTCAAGTTGATAAAAAAGGTTAGATGCATGTATTTGTTTCTGATTTAATACTTTTGTTAATCTCGACAGATATGGCCAAACTGGCACTGGAAAAACCTTTACAATGGAAGGTGAAAGGTCACCTAATGAGGAGTATACCTGGGAAGAGGTATTTATTTTATATAACATACTTGGTTGAAATTTATTTATTTATTTATTTATTTTTAGACAGAGCCTCAAGCTATCCCCCAGGTAGAGTGCTATGGCATCACAGCTCACAGCAACCTCCAACTCCTGGGCTCAAGCGAGTCTCCTGCCTCAGCCTCCCAAGTAGCTGGGAC
>NW_003852403.1:37823001-37829902 GCF_000181295.1 Otolemur garnettii
TCATTGTTGTTTGGCGGGTCCGGGCTGGGGATTCGAACCCGCCACCTTAGGTGTACGTGGCTGGCACCTTAGCTGGTTGAGCTATAGGCGCCGAGCCAAACATAACTTTAAGATAAACTATTGCTATGGTAAGATTAAATTGTATGGTCAGGCACAGTGGCTCACGCCTGTAATCCCAGCACTCTGAGAGGCCGAGGCGGTGATTGCTTTAGCTCACGAGACCAGCCTGAGCAAAAGGAAGACCCTGTCTCTACTAAAATAGAAAAACTAGGGCAAGAGGATCACTTGAGCCCAAGAATTGGAGGTTGCTGTGAGCCAGGGTACTCTACCCAGGGCGACAACTTGATACTCTGTCTCAAAATAAATAAATAAATAAAATGTATGATGTGACACGATACTTGTTCAAAAAACATAATCATAGTGGGAGAGGGAGGACTAGTATATATGCCACAATTAAGTGATGAAATAGGGATCTGTTTGAGACAGAATAATTGGAGCAGAAAATTGTGAAAAAGTTAGAGTATGATTAGAGCTTGAAGGGATCTTCATAGTGAGAGAATGAATCACAAAAAGTTACCATGGTACTGGGCAGTATGGAACTTTATTAATGATGACCTTGAGTGTCTTAAAGTTAGGATTACTGTATCTTTTGATATAGAAAGCATGTAGGACATGGCACAAAAATGATCATCAAATGAGTTTAAATTTAAATGAATTTAAGGGCAGCGCCTGTGGTTCAGTGAGTAGGGCGCTGGCCCCGTCGAACTGCAACAAAAAAAATAACCAGGCGTTGTGGTGGCGCCTGTAGTCCTAGCTACTCAGGAGGCTGAGGCAAGAGAATCGCCTAAGTCCAGGAGTCGGACATTGTTGTGAGCTGTGACGCTACGACACTCTACCAAGGGCAATAAAGTGAGACTCTGTCTCTAAAAAAAAAAATTTAAATGAATTTAATAACTAAGCTAATTTTCCGAATTATTTTTAGATATTTAGATAGATCCTTTTTTCTAGTGGTTACATAATTGAGCCATTAACTTCCTTTACATATGGATAATAATAAAGCTATTGAATTGTTAACTATAGGAGGTAGGTATTAGGCTTAAAGCATAGTTTGGTTGGGCAGAATTATTGAGGTTGGCTTTTTAAGAAGCTTGGTTCAGTTGGCTTCTATGCTCAGGCATGAAGATGATTAGCAGATATCCCAGGTTTATAGAAGATATGAAGAATATTTTGAACTGATGGTTGTAAATCTAACAATAGATTTGTGGGTTTTTTGTTTTGTTAACTTGTTTTGGCATACTTATACATATATTATGAAGGAGGCTCTTGTGTTGTAAGTGCCAAGATAAATGGCACTCTCCCTTTGTATTAATCCTTATTAATATAATTTCAGGATCCCTTGGCTGGTATAATTCCACGTACCCTTCATCAAATATTTGAGAAACTTAGTGATAATGGTACTGAATTTTCAGTCAAAGTGTCTCTATTGGAAATCTATAATGAAGAACTTTTTGATCTTCTTAATCCATCTTCTGATGTTTCTGAGAGGTTGCAGATGTTTGATGATCCCCGAAATAAGGTAACTCAGTCTTTGAGAATGAAATGTATATAAATTTTAATATGTGAGACTTTGAGAAAATGCTACATACATATTCTTTTACCAGTCTAATGGGTGTTCTTTTGATATTTTGATCAGAGGGGAGTGATAATCAAAGGTTTAGAAGAAATTACAGTACACAACAAAGATGAAGTCTATCAAATTTTGGAGAAGGGGGCAGCAAAAAGGAAAACTGCAGCCACTTTGATGAATGCATATTCTAGGTAAGAAAACCACAGTCTTCTTTCTAGCCCCATTTTCTAGGAAGAATTAGGAGCTTGGGGGAAGTCAAATTGGGGTGGATCAGGGTGTGTGGCTCATCACATACCTAGATTTTGTGTTATGAGGAGGGGGCCTTCATAATTGGCTTGAGATTTATAGGGAGGTCACCAAAAATGGAAGAATGTTAAAAGGAGAACAAGAAAAGCTGAACTAGAGCAGAAATATTAAACTTTTTTTTAAAGCAGAACAATTGTTTCTTGCAAATGAAATTATATCTTGAGCCCCAGAATATAATGTAGCTGTTATAGATTTTGGAAGGGGCTACTCAGAGGCTTACTTACCTGCTTAGCTTTATGAAGGTAGCCTTTAAGAGGCACTTTGGTGGAGCTCCTACTGATGTTAGCCATAGTTTAAAAACCTCTATCTTAGTTTTATAGAACTTGGAACTTGACTCAAGTCTACATATAGAAAAAAGAAGTTCTTAAATCATATAAATTTATCGGAATAGGAATTTTATCTTTCAGTAAAAAATATCTAGAGGAAAAAAATGTGTTCCTTTCATTCTAGGAAAGTCAGTGTCAGTGACCACTTGTCTCCCTACATTAAAATAAAGCCATTTTAAAATGCATATTTGACTTTCTTCTAAGCTTTCATAGTTTTTAAACTATGGCTAACATTAGTAGGAGCTCCACAAAAGTGCCTCTCAAGGGCTACCTTCAGGTGAATTTATCTGAACATCAGTTTCTCTAAGCTATAAAATGATTGTTAGAACTAGATTTTTTTTTTTTTTTTTTTGAGCTAAGAGTCTCACTTTGTTGCCCTTGGTAGAGTGCCATGGTGTCATAGTTCACAGCAACTTCAAACTCTTTGGCTCAAGCAATTCTTTTGCCTTAGCTTCCCAAGTAGCTGGGGCTATAGGCGCCCACCACAATGCCCAGCTATCTTTTCGAGATAGGTTCTCGCTCTGGCTCAGACTGGTCTTGAACCTGTGAGCTCAGGCAGTCCATCTGCCTCAGCCTTCCAAATGCTAGGATTACAGGCGTGAGCCACTGTGCCTGGCGTCAGATTTTTCTTTTCTTTTTGAGACAGAAAAGAAAGTCTTACTTGGGCACCCTTTGTAGAATGCTGTGGTGTCGTAGCTCACAGCAACCTCAGACTCTTAGGTTTAAGCAAATCTCTTATCTCAGCCTCCCAAGTAGCTGGACTACAGGTGCCCACCATACTACCTGGCTATTTTTAGCAACAAGGTTTCACTGTTGCTCAGTCTGGTCTTAAACTCCTTAACTCAAGCAATCCATCTGCTTCATCCTCCTAGAGTGCTGGGATTACAGGCCCAGCTGAAAAAAAGTATTTTTTATGTAATATAAAAGTACAAAGGAGAAAATTAGAAATTACTATATTCTTCACTGGCTGTCAGTGACATTAACAAATATATATAATGATTTTCACCAAATGCTAGAAAGGAAAGGTCAGATAAAAGCTGAGTATCAGTATTTAGCATAAGGTAGACTTTTTTTTTTGTAGAGACAGAGTCTCACTTTATCGCCCTCAGTAGAGTGCTATGGTGTCACACAGCTCACAGCAACCTCCAACTCCTGGGCTTAGGCAATTCTCTTGTCTCAGCCTCCTGAGTAGCTGGGACTATAGGTGCCTGCCATAATGCCCGGCTATTTTTTGATGCAATTTGGTTGGGGCTGGGTTTGAACCTGCCACCCTCAGTTAATGCAGTTAATGGGGCCAGTGCCCTACCCATTGAACCACAGGCACCACCCCATAAGGTAGACATTTAAACACTTTATAGTCTAGCATTGATTGTCTTATGGTGTTTCAGTAGTCATGCTGTTTACTTTTTCTGCTCTTTGAGGAGAAAAAGTTACTTATTTCTGATGGTATTTACAAAGCAGAGAAATGTGCTTGTACATGTACACAGTGGTTGTCATGAAGTAGGAAAAGTGGGCATAATCTGATGGCCTGGTGCTATATGAATTTATGGTAATGACTTATTTTAGTTGTAGTTGTTATTGTTGTTTAGCAGGTAATGACTTATTTTAAATGATTCTCATAAGTAAGAAGGTTGGTTGCAAGTGTTTTTCTCTGGATACACCAGGCAACTGTCTCAATCCCATTCCACATCCATCTTTTTAGAGGTGCCTGAGAATTCTAGATTCTAAGTCTTTTTTTTTTTTTTTTTTTTTTGGAGAAAGGAGCCTCAAGCTGTCCCCCTGGATAGAGTGCCATGGCATCACAGCGCACAGCAACCTCTAACTCCTGGGCTCAAGCGAGTCTCCTACTTCAGCCTCCCAAGTAGCTGGGACCACAGGCACCCGCCACAACGCCCGGCTATTTTTTGGTTGCAGCCATCATTGTTGTTTGGTGGGCCTGGGCTGGATTTGAACCTGCCACCTTGGGTGTACGTGGCTGGCGCCTTAGCCGCTTGAGCCACAGGCGCCAAGCCGATTCTAAGTCTTTGAGGCAGTTTTAGGTAGCTACTTACTGGGATCTCCCTGTAGACATTAGGTATGAGACCTAAAAACCTAATTATTGTTCTATCCACCTTCTAGGAGTCTTCCAAAGTCTTACTAAAGCTGGGCGCGGTGGCTCATGCCTGTAATCCCAGCACTATGGGAGGCTAAGGAGGGAGAATTGCTCAAGCTCAGGAATTCAAGACTTACCTGAGCAGGAGTGAGACCCCAACTCATAAAAAAATGAAAAACCTAGCTGGGCGTCTTGGTGAGCACCTGTAATCCCAGTGGCTTCTGGAGGCTGAGGCAGCGGGATGCCCACAGCCTGAGTCTGAGATTGCAGTGAGCTATGATGCCTTTGCACTCTGCTCAGGACATAGGGCGGGTCTCTGTCTCAACAACAACAACAAGAAAAAAGCAAAACAAAAAAAAACACAACAAAGTCTTACTGAAATTGCCTGTCTGATATTATCTTTCTACACCCTTTTGGACTTAGATCTTCCTTTCCTGTTTGCAATACTTTAAGAAAACAAATAGTATTTTACATTATAATGATTGAGGAATTTGATTTTGTTTTCTAGTCGATCTCACTCGGTTTTCTCTGTTACAATACACATGAAAGAAACTACAATTGATGGAGAAGAGCTTGTTAAAATTGGAAAGTTGAACTTGGTAAGCATCTACCTTAATATTACTGTTTCTTTTTTTTTTTTTTTTGAGACAGATCCTCAAGCTGTCCCCCTGGGTACACAGTTTCATCAGCTTATAGCAATCTCTAACTCTTGGGCTCAAGCAGTTCTCCTACCTCTGCCTCCCAAGTAGCTGTGACTATAGGCACCTGCCACAATGCCTGGCTATTGTTTGGTTGCAGCCATCGTTGTTTGGCAGGCCTGGGCTGGATTCGAACCCACCAGCTCAGGTGTATGTGGCTGGCGCCTTAGATGCTTGAGCCACAGGTCCCGAGCCTACTGTTTCGTTCTTGACCACCGGATAGAACAGCTTGAAATTTTGTTCTTCTGAACCAGTGATTCTCAACCTTCCTAACACCATGACCCTTTAATACAGTTCCTCATGTTGTGGTGACTCCCAACCATAAATGAAAATAATTTTATGGTTGGGGGTCACCACAACATGAGGAACTGTATTAAAGGGTCATGGCATTAGAAAGATTGAGAACCACTGTTCTAAACAATATTTTTGTAGTCACTGTGGTGGGAGAATAATGATAGAAAAAATGTTTGGTTGACTATTTAATACGTTATATCTATGACAATGAAAGTCTTTGAAGGCAAAGATAGGCTGATTTTTTATTTTTATTTTTAAAGGTTGATCTTGCAGGAAGTGAAAACATTGGCCGTTCTGGAGCTGTTGATAAGAGAGCTCGAGAAGCTGGAAATATCAATCAATCCCTATTGACTTTGGGAAGGGTTATTACCGCACTTGTAGAAAGAACACCCCATGTTCCTTACCGAGAATCTAAACTAACTAGAATCCTCCAGGATTCTCTTGGGGGGCGCACAAGAACATCTATAATTGCAACAATTTCTCCTGCATCTCTCAATCTTGAGGTAAGTCCTTTGAAGAGAAACTGAAGGTGTAGTAGTTGTAATTCTTATTTAGATATCACATATATTAAAAGTTCATTTACTGGCTTTATTCATTCTATGTTATATATAGTACAATGAAATCTGGACATTACATATGGATGTATATGAGAGGATACCACTGAAAAAGTTATCTTTTTCTTTCCTGGCAGAGATTTTAATCTTAAGCCAGTTACTTAGACTTTTTTGGCACAGACTTCAAAGAAAATTGCTGTGGTCATTAGCAATGAGTGATGTATAGATCTAATTCAGGACTTAGAAACTGGACAAGTGAATGTTACTATTATACAGGCTGCTTAGAGAGGACTGAAAACCCAGTTGGATGTGTGGGAACAGAGGAGAATACCAAGAGAAGCAACCAGGATAGTAAAATCTATTTTTATTTTATTGCCATCATCTGCTTTAAATAGAGTTTAGAAAGTTTTTGTAACATCTTCAGCGTTCCTTTCATTTTAAAAAAGAGTATCTTTTTTTAATTTATTTTTTTCTAGATAGAGTCTTACTCAGTTGTCCTGGGTAGAGTGCTATGGCATCATGGTTCACAGCAACCTCCAGCTCTTATGCTGAAGCAGTCCTCTTGCCTCAGCCTCCCAAGTAGCTGGGACTTACAGGCACTTGCCACAATGCCCAGCAATTTTTTTTTTTTTTATTTTTAGTAGAGATGGGGGTCTCCTTTTGCTCAGGCTGACCTCAAATTCCAGAGCTCAGGTGATCCATCTGCTTTGGCCTCCCAGAGTGCTAGGATTATAGGCGTTAGCTACCATGCCTGGCTTAAAAAATATCTTTATTGGCTCTGTGCCTGTCGCTCAAGTGGCTGGGGCACCAGCCACATACACCTGAACTAGCGGGTTTGAGTACAGCCTAGGCCCGTCAAGCAACAATGACAGCTGCAACCAAAAAATAGCCAGGCATTGTGGCGGGTGCCTGTAGTCCCAGCTGCTTGGGAGGCGGAGGCAGGAGAATTGCTTGAGCCCAGGAGTTGGAGGTTGCTGTGAGCTGTGATGCCACAGCACTCTACC
>NW_003852403.1:37830453-37832767 GCF_000181295.1 Otolemur garnettii
CTACTCCTTTGAGCCACAGGCACCACCCAGCCCAGCTATTCTTTTTTTGCCCTTGTTGTTTAGCTGGCCCAGACTGGGTTCGAACCCACCAGCCTCGGTGTATGTGGCTGGTGCTGTAACCATTGTGCTATGGGCGCAGAGCCTACCTGGCTACTTTTAAATATATATATATATATACACTATGTATGTTTTACAGAGATGTGGGGTTCTTGCCATTTTACCAAGCTGGTCTCAAGTGATCCTCCCATGATGGCCTCCCAAAGTGCTGGAATTACAGGTGTGAGCCACTGCTCAGCTGCTAAGTGTAATGTGTTCAAGGTTCAACCACGTTGTAGTATATATCCTTTTTAGTGGCTGAATAATTTTCCATTATATGGATATAGGACAGTTTATTTATTCGTCAGTTGATAGAATTTATTGAGTTTAGTGCCAGTCGAAAGGAAAAAATTATTGAGTTGAATTAATAAGGCTTCCTGAAGATGGAAGAGAAGGATAAAAGATACAGAACTTCCCCCCCCCCCAAGATAGACTCTCTGTCCCCCTTGGTAGAGAGCTATGGCATCATAGCTCACAGCAACTTTATTTTATTTTATTATTATTATTATTTTTTTAGAGACAGAGTCTCACTTTATTATCCTTGATAGAGGGCTATGGCATCACAGCTCACAGCAACCTCCAATTCCTGGGCTTAGACGATCCTCCTGCCTCAGCCTCCCGAGCAGCTAGGACCAGATGCCCACCACAATGCCTGGCTATTTTTTTTGTTGCAGTTTGGCTGGGACCAGGTTCAAACTTGCCACCCTCGTATGTGGGGCGGGTGCCCCACTCACTGAGCCATAGGCGCCGTCCACTCACAGCAACTTTCATAGCAACTTTAAACTCTTGGGATCAAACAATTCTCTTGCCTCAGCCTCCTGGGTAGCTGGGACTGTAGGCACCCACCACAATGTCTGACTGTTTTTCGAGGTGAGGTCTCTGGCTCAGGGTGGTCTCAAACCTGTGAGCTCAGGCAGTCCACTTGCTTCAGCCTCTCAAGTGCTAGGATTATAGGCATGAAAAGATAAGGTATTTTTGAACAACTTCTTTTTTAAAGGTTGAGAGTAGCAGTCTTAAATGAGTAGATTTTTAGTTCAGCGGTTCTCAACCTGTGGTTCACGACCCCTATATTAAAGGTTCATAGCATTAGGAAAGTTGAGAACCACTGGTTTAAGTACTACCATAAACTATTACTTGTAAGTTATTATACAACTTCTCTTATATTTTAGGTAACAGAAGTACTTTATTTTCACAACATCTTCAGTAATTGTCCTCTCCTTTTTATGACAGGAAACTCTGAGTACTTTGGAATATGCTCACCGAGCAAAGAACATAATGAATAAGCCGGAAATTAATCAGAAACTCACCAAAAAAGCTCTTATTAAGGTAATTGTGAATTTTTGTGAAGTAATGCAACCTTTGACAAATAAGAAAACAACTAAAACACATAATCATTTTTTTGTTTTTTGCCCTTGGTAGAGTATTGTGACATAGCTCACAGCAACCTCAAACTCTTAGGCTTAAGCGATTCTCTTGGGCCCGCCACAACACCTGGCTATTTTTTTGTTGCAGTTGTCATTGTTTACCTGGCCTGGGCCGGGTTTGAACCTGCCGGCCTTGGTGTATGTGGCCAGTGCCCTAACCTGTGCTATGGGCACCGAACCTCTCTTTACTTTTGTATGTATTTTAAAAACTTCTATTAAGGAAAATTTTGAGGTAAGGAAAAACGATATTTAAAATTTTGTTTTTGTTTCTATGAGTATGTCGATCTTTTGCCAAAGTTAGAGTGCCATGGTGTCAGCCTAGCTCACAGCAACTTCAAATTCCTGGGTTTAAGCCATCTTCCTGCCTCAGCCTCCCAAGTAGCTGGAACTACAGGCATTTGTCACAGCACCTGGCTAATTTTTCTTTTTGAGACTGGGTTTGAATCTGTGGCACTGGGTAGAGTGCATCTACAAACTCTTAGGCTCAAGTGATCCTT
Organism: Otolemur garnettii; assembly: GCF_000181295.1. Classification (NCBI taxonomy): domain Eukaryota; kingdom Metazoa; phylum Chordata; class Mammalia; order Primates; family Galagidae; genus Otolemur; species Otolemur garnettii. The sequence continues at coordinate 37,832,471 of NW_003852403.1, forward strand.
TTGCCTCAGCCTCCAGATTAGGTGGGACTGCAGGACCTGCCATAATGCCTGGTTATTTTTCAGAGATGGCTCTCTTGCTGAGGTTGGACTCAAACTTCTGAGCTCAAGCAATCCACTTGCCTCAGCTTCTCAGAATGCTAGGATTACAAGCATGAGCTAATGGGCCCAGTCTATTTATTTACATCTTTGAGACATAATTAATACAACATAATATCCACCTAATGTAAACATACTATGATTCAATGATTTTTTTTTTTTTTTTGAGACAGAGCCTCAAGCTGTCCCCCTGGGTAGAGT
>NW_003852403.1:37834700-37841484 GCF_000181295.1 Otolemur garnettii
CAGGCGCCTGTGGTCCCAGCTACTCGGAAGGCTGAGGCAAGAGAATTACCTAAGCCCAAGAGCTGGAGGTTGCTGTGAGCTGTGACGAGACGTCACTCTAGGGCGGCGCCTGTGGCTCAAAGAAGTGGGGCACTGGCCCCATATGCCAGAGGTAGTGGGTTTAAACCCAGCTCCAGCCAAAAACTGCAAAAAAAAAAAAAAAGAGAGAGAGAGAGAGAGACAGCACTCTACCTCTACCGAGGGCAGCAAAGTGAGACTCTGTCTTTTTAAAAAAAGAAAGGAATCTCACTTTGTGTTGCTCTGGGTAGCGTGCCATGGCATCATAGGTCACAGCAACCTCAAACTCTGGGCTCAAGCTTCTCTTGCCTCACCTTCTCAAGTGGCTGAGACTACAAGGTGCCCACCACAACACATGGCTAACTTTGCCCATTTTTTTTTTAAATTAAATCATAGCTGTGTACATTAATGCAATCATAGGGTACAATGTGCTGGTTTTATATACAATTTGAAATATTTTCATCAAACTGATTAACATAGCCTTCAGGCATTTTCTGAGTTATTGTGTTAAGACATTTATATTCTACACCTAGTAAATTTCACATGTACCCTTGTAAGATGCACCACAGGTATGGTCCCACCAATTACCCTCCCTCTAACCATCCTCTTCCCTCTCCCCTTAACTTTGCCCAATTTCTAATTGGCTTGTTTTGTTATTGTTGTAAGTTGTTTATATATTCTAGATATAAGCCCTTATGAAATATGATTTGCAAATAGTTCTTCCTAGTTTGGCTTCTCTTTTCCATTTCTTGGTCCCTTTTTTTTTAATTAAAGTTTTCATCAAGATAATTATAGATTTCCATACATTTATAAGACATAATACCAGAACTCTGGGAGGCCAGGCAGGTGGATTGCCTGAACTCAGGAGTTGGAGACAACCTGAGCAAGAGTGAGACCCTGTCTCTAAAAATAGCTGGGCATTGTGGTGGGTGTCTGTAGTCCCAGCTGCTTGGGAGGCTGAGGCAAGAAGATAAGTTGAGCCCAGGAGTTTGAGATTTCTTTGAGCTATGATGCCACAGCGCTCTATTAGGGGCAACAAAATGAGACTCTGTTTTTAAAAAAAAGAAATAATACAACAGAATCTTTTATATATTTTTTCAAACTTTATTATATCAATATAGAGATATTGACATTAGTAACAATCCACTATGTCGCAACTCGTCTGGCTCCTATGGCCCTGGTCTCGGTTAGCGCAGGAAGGAACCAGGCGAGAGGCAGATTAGAAGTACAAGCTTGTGGAAGGCAGGCTAGCCCTTACTTTCCGGGTAGCCCTGAGCAACCTCCGCACCAGCCTTTTATTGAAAGGGAATGATACAGGTGAGGGGAGTAATTAACAATGACTGCTTGCTGAGGGCACGGGCTCCTCCCACAAGGAGCTCCTGTGGAGGAATGGCCTGAGGTCCATGCCTCAGCTGCAGATCATCTTGCTCGGATGTTGGCGTCTCCTACACCACTATTTGTATTCCCCAGTTTTCCTTATACTCATATGTGTGTATATATTTAATTCTGTATAATTTTGTCACATTTGTAGGTTCATAAATCCACTACCACAGTCAAGATACTGAATAGTTCCATCACAAGGGTTCCTCATATTACTCTTTATAACCCTTTTATTCCCATCCACTCCCTACACTCACTAATCAGTGGCACTCACTACTCTGTTCTTTATGTATAGAATTTTATAATTTCAGAAATGTTCTTGAATGGAACCATACAGTGTATGAACTTTTGGGATTGCCTTATTAGTCAGCTGAATTCTCTGGAGATTCACCCAGTTGTGTGTATCATTAGATCTTTCTTTGTTAGAGCTAAATGGTATTCCATGGCACAAATGTTTCATACATACAGCTTATGTAAGCATTCATCTGCTGAATGATATATGGACTGATTTCAGTTTTTTTGCTATTAGAATAATTGCCCAAGAATGTAATTGTTGGGTTATATGGTAATTGAATGTTTAGTTTAAGGAACTGCCAAACTGTGTTTCAAAGCTGCTATACTGTCTTACATTCCCACTAGCAATATAAAAGTGATTAGTTTCTCCACATCCTTACCAGTAGCGTTTTATTTTAGCCATTCTGATAGGTGTGATAGGTGATAGATATCTCACCTGTGGTTTTAACCCATTTCTCTAATGCAGGGGTTCTCAACCTATGGGTTGTGACCCCTTTGTAACAAAATACATCCTGCATATCAGATATTTACATTATGATTTGTAACAGTAGCAAAATTACAGTTATGAAGTAGCAATGAAAACAGTTTTATGGTTGGGGGCCACCACAACATGAGGAACTGTATTAAAAGGTGGCGGCATTAGGAAGGTTGAGAACCACGCTCTAATAATGTTGAAAATTTTTTTATGTACTTATTTGGTATTGGTATGTTTATGTATAGGATATATGCATATGTATATTTATTTTCCCTTACAATTATTGGTGGAAGTACCTATATTATTTGTCTTAGAGTTCTCTTACAGTATCTCTTGATGTGTTCTTCTGTTCTTTGTGTTCTCTTTAAGTTGGTAGTTGGATCTCCAGGCTTTGTTAAATTCAGGTTTTGTCTCTTTTTCTTTATTTTTATTTTTATTTTTTAGTCTCATTTGTTTTAGGAAAGACTGATCCAAAAGTAGTAGTGTGTTCTTCCAGTAGGAAGCATGTTGTGTCTGGTTCTTTGTCTTTTTGTGAACAGTTGATATTAAGAGACTTAATCCAGGTTTTCCTTTTAAGATTGTAATTAATAGTAATATTAATTTATCATTATGTCTATTTGATTGCTGAACTATAGGTTGAGTATCCCTTCTCTGAAATCCTTGGTACCAGAAGTGTTTTGGATTTTAGGTTTTTTCAGACTTTGGACTATTTGCATGATATAACATACATTACCAGATATACACATAGGTGGTAATGGGATTCACACCTAGATAAACAATTCATTTATGTTTCATATGTGCCTTATACACGTAGCAAGAAGGTAGTTTAGTAGAATATTTTAAATAATTTTATGCATGAAACAACATAGTTTTTTTTTTTTTTTAAGACAGTCTCACTATGTCACCCTTGGTAGAGTGATGTGGCATCGCAGCTGACAGCAACCTCCAACTCTTGGGCTTAAGTGATTCTCTAGATTCAGCCTCCCAAGCAGCTGGGACTATAGGTGCCTGACACAACGCCCACAATGGTTGTACTTGTCATTGTTGTTTGGCAGGCTGGGGCTAAATTTGAACCCGCTAGCTCCAGTGTATGTGGCTGGTGCCCTAGCCACTGAGCTATGGGGTGGAGCCCCTGAAACAACGTTTTGACTGTATTTTGACTATGACCTGTTGCATGAGGTCCCATGTAGAATTTTCTACTTGTGGTATCATGTTCTTATTTAAAAAGTTTTCAGTTTTTGGAACACTTTTGATTTCACATTTTTTAGGTAGGGATGCTCAGCCTATATCTACCCAGGGATATGGTTCTTATAGGAAAGGCAGGGCATATGTTTGATTAATTTCTTTTATTTGCCAATTATGAGAGTAATTGTTTTCCTAGCTTTTTAGTGTCTTTATTACCTCAGGATTTAAAATATTTGTTTAATCTCTTAAAGTTATTATCCTTGTTGATTCCCAAATTGTCTTCTTTTTTACTAAAGGGTACCTCTTCAAGTAGGTTCTTGAGTCCTTTTCACTAGCCTGGTAGGCTTTGTTCTTTCTTCCTATCTTATTTGACAAAATGTCCCAGGTTCATGTTGAATAATTCTTGCCCTAGTCATAGCATCAGATGCTTCTCTAAGGAATCTTGGCTCCTTTTAGTGTGAAATGCTCCAAGCTTGGTATGGTTGTTGTATTTTTTCCCTTTTTTTTTTTTTATTTAGAGACAGGGTCTTACTTTATCGCCCTCAGTATAGTTCTGTGGTGTCACAGTTCACAGCAACCTCCAGCCCTTGGGCTTAGGCGATTCTCTTGCCTCAGCTTCTTGAGTAGCTAGGACTACAGGCGTCCACCACAATACCTGGCTATGGTTTTTTGGGGGTTTTTTTTGCAGTTTTGGCTGGGGCTGGGTTCAAACCTGCCACCCTTGGTATATGGGGCTGGCACCCTACCTCACTCAGCCACAGGCACTGCGCTGTTGTGTTTTTTTCTTGAGAAGCCCATATTTTCACAATGAGTTCATTTAAAGGAGTTTGAAAGCCATTGACAGACTTTATTTCTAGCTGGGCACCTGTAGCACAGTGGTTATGGCGCCAGCCACATATATCAGGGCTCGCAGGTTCAAATCCGACCCAGGCCAGCTAAACAGCAATGACAACTGCAACAAGAAAATAGCCGGGCGTTGTGGCAGGTGTCTGTAGGCCCAGCGACTTGAGAGGCTGAGGCAAGAGAATCGCTTAAGCCCAAGATTCGAGGTTGTGAGCTGTGATGCAACTCACAGACAAAGTGAGACTCTGTCTCAAAAAAGAAAAAAAAAAGTAAGAAAGACTTTATTTCTAAATAATTTAATGTTGATTTGAAAAATATGATTATAACTTGTCATACTTCTTTGTGTTTTAGAAAACATAAAAACACTAACTTATGTTTTATTTGCTGCATATCCTCCCTAAACTGAATGAAAAAAGTACTAATTGACACCTACACCATTCCTCTTGTGTAGGAATACACGGAAGAAATAGAGCGCCTGAAGAGAGATCTTGCTGCAGCCCGTGAGAAAAATGGAGTGTACATTTCTGAAGAAAATTTTAGGTAACTTCTTGCTGTAATTAATTTCGAAGAATAAGCATGCTGCCCAGTCTTTCCCAATGGTTGCCTCTTGGTTTTTTTTTTTGGAGACAAAGTCTCACTTTGTTGCCCTCAGTAGAGTGCTGTGGCGTCACAGCTCACAGCAACCTCAAATTCCTGGGCTCCAGTGATTTTCCTGCCTCAGCCTCCTGAGTAGCTGAGGGTAGAGGTGTTGACTTGATGCCCAGTTAATTTTTTTATTTTTTAGTAGAGATTTGAACACCTGAACTCAAGTGAACTTCCTGCCCCCTAGTATAGTATCAAAGCTGGGAAATTGACATTGGTACAATGTGAGAGTAGATTTGCGTAACCACTGCACAAGTGTAGATCTGTGTAACCACCAATGCAATCAACATGCATAACTATCTATTATCATGAAAATCTCTCTCAATAATCCTTAGTAGGGTTGGTGCCCATAGCATAGTGGTTATGGCACAGGCCACATACATCATGGCTGGCAGGTTCAAATCCTGTCTGGCCCTGCTGAACAACAATGGCAACTACAACAAAAAATAGCCAGGAATTGTGGCGGGCGCCTGTAGTCCCAGCTACTTGGGAGGCTAAGGGAAGAGAATCACTTCAGCCCAAGATTGGAGGTTGCTTTGAGCTCTGCCGCCATCGCACTCTACTGAGGGCAACATAGTAAAACTCTGTCTCAAAAAAAAAATTCCTTTTTGTATTAATCCTTGAAGATGTAGGGAGGACGATTTTTACAGAACATCATTACAAAATTAACAATGATAAAACATTTAGATCTAAATAATAGTCAGAAGCAGTTTAGTATAATCTTTTACTGAACTTTTTGGTATTAACATTAAGGCCAGGAGTGGTGGCTTTTGCCTATAATCCCAGCACTCTGGGAGGGCAAGGTGGGTGGAGTGCCCTGACCTCACAGGTTTGAGACCAGCCTAAGCAAGGGTGAGACCCCCGTTTCTAAAAAAATAGACCGGCATTGTGGTGGGTGCCTGTAGTCCCAGCTACTTGGGAGGCTGAGGGAAGAGAATCACTTGTGTCCAAGTGCTGACAGTTGCTGTCAGCCATGACGCCTCGGTGTTCTACCTTGTGTGACAAAGTGAGACTTTTTTTTTGAGACAGAGAGAGACCTGTCTTTAAAACTTGCCAGGGGTTGTGGTAGGTTCCTGTAGTCCCAGCTGTTTGGGAGGCTGAGGTAACAACAGAATCACCTGAGCCCAAGAGTTGAGGTTGCTGTGAGCTGTGACACCATGGCACTCTACTGGGGCAACAAAGTGAGACTCTGTCTCAAAAAAAAACAACGAAAAGATATTGACATTACATGATCACTCTACTAGTACATAAACCATACAAAAACTCAGTTTTTTCTTTCCATATATTGATACTTTTGTTTGTTTTGTTTTTCTGAGACAGAGCCTTAAGTTGTTGCCCTGGGTAGAGTGCCGTGGCATCACAGCTCACAGCAATCTCAAACTCCTGGGTTTAAGTGATTCTCTTGCCTCAGCCTCCCAAGTAGCTGGGACTACAGGCACCCGCTACAACGCCTGGCTATTTTTTGGTTGTAGTTGTCATTGTTCTTTGGCAGGCCTGGGCTGCATTCAAACCTGCCAGCTCTGGTGTACATGGCCAGCACCTTAGCCACTTGAGCTACAAGCACCGAGCCAATATATTGGTACTTTCTAACTGTCATGATGTGGTATATTCTGCTGGTTCATATGCTAACTTTACAAATATATTGTATGAAGATCACAAGTTATTAAATGCTTATTCTTTCATTTTTTTCTACGTGACTTAAGTTTTGTTTAGTTCTTTTTTTTTGCCATATCTAGTTGGCAAAAAATTTTTACAAAAAAATTACTTTATAAATTTGTGCTTTTTTTGGCTCGGCGCCTGTGGCTCAAGTGGCTAAGGCGCCAGCCACATATACCTAAGGTGGCGGGTTCGAATCCAGCCCGGGCCCGCCAAACAACAATGATGGCTGCAACCAAAAAATAGCCAGGC